>NC_141900.1:12793663-13096694 GCF_057802395.1 Ceratotherium simum simum
TCTCTATTCAATAAATAGTAGCATTATTCCCATTTTATAGAAGAGAAGGTGAGGCACAGAGCATTTCACTAACTTGCCCAAAGTCACACAGCTGAAGCTGTGAGGAGGAGGTAGCTGTTGTATTCTGGGGTCTATGCCTGACTTCTCACAAGCAGCTCACTATTGACCAGCACCAGCCCTTGTGGTGAATCCCAGAGGCTCAGAATAGCTCGTGAAGCTCTGATGGATGTGCCTGGTCAGGCATACATTTTCCTAGTCCCTCCAGCCTTCAGCACATGTTTATCCATGGCTGGATGGGGACAGGGGATGATCCATGACCTTAACAGCGTTCTCCAACGTTTAGGGACCTGGAAAAGGACTGTTCTCATGGCTGAAGGTGTGTGGTGAGGGAGATTTGTGGGACGGAGGGGCTGGGAGGCAGGCTGAATTTGCCAAGTATTTCTGATTTGATTCATGGCTGTGCAGACACTCAAAAGCCACGGTGTTCACTGAAGGGTGGCGTTGCCCGCCGGAGCCCAGCACCACAGGTTCTCCAGAACTGCTCTTGGGGTCAGTGGTAAACAAGGTGTGTGCTCTTTTGCTTCTTTGGACTCTCTGACCTCTCTGACTCCCCAGGACCCTGGGTTCATCAGCCTCACTTTGAGTCCCACTGGGGCTCCTCTCTTTCTCTGCCCTGCTGCAATTCTTCCTATAGTTTGGACTCTTCTGGGAAAACATTCTCAGTTGTTATCAAAGTGGAAAGGATCTGCTAAAGTAATTTACATTAGATAAAGGAATTTGGCTCCTGTTACTTATTCAGACCATTAGTATTAAAATGCTGTTAATGCCAAGGCATCAGTCTCTCATAGCAGGGTGGTGGGCATCAGCGGTGGGCTGGTGGTACTGGCCGTGGGGTGGGAGGAGGTATCATAAGTCAGGGGCTTTGCACAGCAGCCTCCCTGGTGCCCCACATCCTGTTATCTTCTTCCTCTGCATATTCCATCCCTGGGTAAGTGGGAGGAAGATGGTTACCATTCCAGTGATTTTTCCAATCTAGTTTTTAATCTGTTGAGTGTTTCAATTATGTAAACTTTATTTCAGCATCTAAAAGCTGTTAATAAATCTGCCAGACACAGTGATAACACTAATAGCCAAAAAAATACATATCGTAATACAAAAATGCTGGTGGGCCCAGCTTTGGGTCTGAAAGCCCTGCAAAACTAATACTGGGACTGAAGGGGCTGAGGCATCAGGACGTGGGCATAGATGCCCTGGACAGATGTCTTTTGGAGATAGAAGACGTGGAAGAAAATATATATATATATATTTCATATATGGGCTGATATGGAAATATTGAGAAAAAGGAAAATACCTCTCATATGACCAGACTGGGAAAGTGAGGAAGATGCTTCCTAAGCAGAGGTGGGACAATCTAGAGTGGCGAAAAGGTTGAGGGAGAAGGAAGTTTCGATGGCAAATGTAGGTAGACAGAAAAGTGCGGACTCTCCGTAAAGCTTAGTTCCTGGTTTGAACAGCAGACCTAGCTAAATATACCATGAGCTATAAGTCAGAGGAAACATGATACTATATGTATCATGGGGCTTCCATTTCTTCTTCAGTACATTTACTTCAAAGAAGTGTTACCCTGAAATTTGATGTTTAATTGAAATGTACTTTAATTTGCCTTCCATGGATTATATTTTACTTAGAAATCGAGGCTTGCAAATGTCTGGTTGTAATCCTCATGTGTATCAGAGAGCTGTAAGTCGTATCTCTGGAATGGTCCATTCCTTGGATGATATATAAAGTGAGAGGTGTGAGCTAGCTGCACACCTGAACTTCAGGGATAGTAAATGATGACACCCTTCTCAAAAATGGGCCACAAACTGATGAGCAAACAACCCTTTGACTGCCAAATAATTTTGCTTTAATAGTGTAAATTTGGCATCTTATGATTTTGCATATCGGAAGGAAGGGGGATGGTGACTTTTCACAGTGGGAGCAGGCTGTCATTGTCAGGATGAGGAGGGTTGACATGCCAGGTGGTGCTGACCCAGGTTTTACTTTCTTGAGGCCTGGTGGACTTGTGACTCTGGGATGGACTGCGAGAAGGATGGTGTAAGTGATAAGTGGAGTGGCCAAGACATGCAGGGCTATAGTCCAGGACCAGAGAAATGCCCTCTCTAAGGAAGGGCAGAGAAAGTCAGATGTGGAAAGTCTACAGCCCAGGACCTGTTAGAGGAGCCTAGGAGCACAGGCTGCAGAGAGAACAAAGGGTAAACAGGGTTCCTGAAGAGGAATAGTGTGAGGTTAGGGAGGGAGGTGGCTGGAGGGCAGGTAGTCCTGATCAGACACCATAAGAATTATTCACGGAGCCCAAGAAGTGAAGGATTCACTTTCTTGACAGCCTGATGCATGCCAATGGCCCGAACTGACTTGGGTGGAGGATGCAGCAGACGATCAGAGCAGACGAAGGGACTTTCAGGCTATGAAATGGAGTGGAGACAAGGGAAGACCAGAAAGGGATGTTTGGGATCTAAAATCTTGCCTAGACAATCAAGAAAGTTCAAACTATTCTTGTTGGCTGTATTTGGCTTCAATCTGTGTAGTGTGGCACACTTGAGTTTTGCACTTGAACCAGTAAGTGTTCCGCACTGAAGTGAACCAGGTGATGGAAAAGAAATGAGAGTGAGCCCAGCCAGTCCACAGTGGCTTGCTCGTTGACTTCTGTCATCAACAGGACTGGGCCCTCGGCACTTCATGTACTCTAGTTCATTCTTTTCCACCACAAATCCAAAATGGGGAGTGGGGAGGACACCAAGGCACATGGAGGCAAGGAGGGACGAGGGTGGAGAGCTGGCTATGGAGATGGAGAAGAGACCTAATAAGGAGGAAAATCACCCTGGCTGCAGTGCTGATCCTGCCCTACCTGGAAACACAGCAACTCTGAGAAGACCGTGTGTGCCTGTCTCACCCTTTGGTCTATGCAAACCCACCCGGCCTGCATTGTGACACGGTCTTCTCAGTGTCGTCCACGGAGGAAATGTTTCCCTTTACCGTAGGCTAACCTTCTATCAGGACACATTTAGAACGTTTAGGTCTCAGCAGTTGAACACTGAGCTCATTGCCTGAGCCAAACAGCCCTGATGGCAGCCCTCCTGGCAGAAGGAAATATGCCCCTGGGCAGTAAGGCACATCACATTCTACCTCCATGAAGCCAGATTGCAGTATATGTCAGAGGCCAAGAAGAGTGTGAGAGCCAGTGAAATTTGGGTTAGAAAAGTAGGTTTCAATCCTTTCATCTCCACAAAGCCATGTGAAATTCCGGATGTCATTTTTAATTCTCATAATCTCAAATTCCTCAAATAGAAATAATAATGCCTCTCTTGCCGACATCATCAGATTTTGGGTAATATCAGATGAAACCAGGTTAGGAAAGGGCTTGGTAGATTATGAAGGAGTGCGGGGCTGTCAGTGGCTGTTATGGCTCCATGGAAACCTCTTATCATGGCACAAAGAATGGCCAGCTGAGAGTAAGACAGTAGTATCACTGTCACTTACAAAGGGCAGCATATTAATTCTTCTACATCACTGGGAAAGGAAAAACAGGAAGCATTCCAGCCTCACGATGGAGTGATGGGCTTGGGTCAGAGGGCACGTTTACCCTGACCCATTATGATAACTTAATTACGTTCTCTTTGGGAAAGACCAAAAAAGGCTAACGGACTCAGGGGTAATGACGACACTAAAGGGCCCTGGTGAATGTCTGTCACCTTCGGGTTTATTCCACTACATTCTTTGCACTGTCTTTCAGGAAGATTTCCAAAGAGCACAGATAACAGTTGGATTGTCTTACTCCAAAGGCAGGCAGGGCCCCAGACAGAAACTTTCTGCTTCCGAAAAGTAACGTGAGCGCCTCAGGACTCAAGGCCACAAGTTTAAATTCAGTTCACATCAGTGTGACTAAATCTTTCACTAATGACTGTTCAAAGGCTCAAGAGGAAGATATTGGTCAAGTTGGGAAGCTCCCAGGAGACCCATCAGTCTCAAATCATAGCCACGGCAGACACCACCTAACTGGCTTGATGACTCTTCAGTAGACACATGGAAGACGTAAGTCATAGAGTAAATGTGAGTGAAAAACAGGAGAAAACATATGTTCAGAAGAAGAAACATCCTGAGAAACATTCATTTAAAGATACGTCATTTAAAAGTTCCAAGAATTGTTGAAAAATCACATTCTATATTTGTTGGCTAGAATATTCCATATTAGATCAGTTAGGGCCACTAGAACCTGGAGATCCATTAACAAAATTATTCAAAGAATCTCTCTTCTTACTAGTGACCTGTAGGCTTGACTTATCAATTCTAATACAATTCTGTTAAATTCTTTGTTGACTTGTCAATATCTCCTTCTTATTTTGTTAATTTAGGATTTCTGTCTTTTGAAGATTTTTGCTTAGGCACATACAAATTTATGATTCCTATAACTTCGTGATAATTGTTCTATTATTATTATATTGTGCCCCTATTTATCCTTATTAAGATGTTTTGCCTTAAATTAAACTTGTCTGATATCAATACTGCTATATCAGCTTATTTTGAATTATTAGTTGCATAGAATATATTAGTCCACCCTTATAATTTTAATCTTTCTGTATATTTTAGCTTTAGGTACATATTTTGTAAGTTGCATTTTGGACCCTGTTTTATTTTACCTAACATGCTAATTTTTGCCTTTCAATTAAGTATAATCCATGTATGGTATATTTGGATTAATTTCAACCATATAGTTTTATATGTTCTATAAAACATTCTCATTCTTTGCCTTTTTTTCCTCCTTTTCTGTTGAACTGCTTTTTTTAAATATGTTTTTCTCATTCTCTCTGTTGGGTTGGACTATGTGGATTATAATTTTATTCTTTTAGTGGTTACTTTAAATTTCTAACATATACATTTAACTATACATTTTTCCAACAAAATCTCAAGTTCTTCAGTATACTCTCCCCTCCTGCTTACCACAAGGACCTTCACACACTTTGTCCTCCTATTCCCCAATCTTGTTATTGTTGTCTAGAGTTCAATTTTCCCCTTTAAAATTTAGTATTTTTTCAATTAAAAGATAATAATCACAATAAATAAATATGAACAACAAAATAAAACAAAAATTGTAAAGAATAATAAACATAAAAAAATTAAAAAATAAAAATATTTAAGAAAATATGTGATTGCTGTTTTGTTAGTTAAATTTTATTCCGTTATCTCTATTCTTGCTTTTCTCTTTTCAGCAGCACATTCCCTGAAGTTCTTTTGGGGAACTCTGTGAGTGGTAAACTTCCACAATCTTTTTTTTTTTTTTTTGAGGAAGATCAGCCCTGAGCTAACGTCCATGCTAATCCTCCTCTTTTTTTTGCTGAGGAAGACCGGCTCTGAGCTAACATTTATTGCCAATCCTCCTCCTTTTTTTCACCCAAAGCCCCAGTAGATAGCTGTATGTCATAGTTGCATGTCCTTCTAGTTGCTGTATGGCTGGACGTGGCCTCAGCATGGCTGGAGAAGCGGTGCATTGGTGCACGCCCGTGATCTGAACCCGGGCCACCAGGAGCAGAGCGCGCTCACTTAACCGCTAAGCCATGGGCCGGCCCTCCACGATCTTTACAAATTTGAAAATGCCCTTATTTTTCTCCCACTCTTCAGTAATAGTTTAGCTGGGTATAAACTCCAAGCTTGATGGTTGTTTTCCCTTTATTTTTGAAGCCGTCTTTGAGAAGGCTGCTATCTAATTTCCATTCCTTTCTAGGTAATTTCTTTCATCAGCCTCAAAGTCTTTAAGATTTTCTCTTTATCTGGTTTTATTTCCTTTATCTGTTTTATTTTATATATTATAATGATATTGGTATTTCTGAGTGTGAATTCATCTTTATTCTTGATATTTGGAATTCATTTTTAATCTAAGGGTTTTATTATTCCTTATTTTTCTAAAATTCTTTTCTAATGCTTTTCTACCGTTTCTTCCGTTCTTTTTTATGGAACTCCTTTCAGATGTATTTTGAGTATTTAAGTTATTCTCCATGTCTCTGAACTGGACTTTCTCTTTCTTTTGTTTTTTAATTCTTTGTGTCTTTCTATGATGTGTTCTAGTTTTAATCCTGTTAGATGCAGAGGGCAGTGATCTTGTCCTCTTATAAATATGGCATCATCATCCTAAGACTGTAGTATTTTTCACATAAAAATAAAGCAAATGTCTCCGTTGAACAACTAAAGTTGTAAGCTGAAGATTGAAATTTTTATTTAGGCAAATATTACACTGCCTTATGGGCTAAAGTAACTCTTTAGCATGTCATGTAGAAACCATTCCAATCTGACCTAAGGCCTCCAGACACACCTTCTGCAACTTGTGCATACCTTCCCTTTCTTAGTGTATAGACATGATGTTCTTTCATGACCCCAAGTCTTTACATATGCTATTTCCTTCTCCTGGGATGCCTGAATACCCCAGGATTTGAGACCCACTTCAAAACCAATGATTCTGAAAAATCTTTCCCAGTGTCACCAGAATTAGCACATTCCTATTTTCTCCCATGAATTCTATACAAATCACAATATATTGTAATTTTCTGCTTACAAGTCTGTTTCCTCAGGGAGATTTTAAGAGCTGTTTGAGGGCAAGAAATAACTGTCTCTGTATATCCAGCTTCCAAATCATTGCCTGTCAAAAGTTGTCGTAAAATGTTTTTTGGATGAGTTTTCAATGACAAAGAGAATTCATTATTGTTTAAACCTAATCTCACTCTTCTCCTTAATTTTTATTCTGGACCACCCTCCACTAACAGTTGGAGCTGCTTTTGATTTGGTGTCGTTCATTTGTTTTCTTTCCAGGAGGCTGCAATCACATCCTGCAAAGAGGAACCAGAAAACCCCATTCTGTCCTCTCATTGTATGGACTCTGACACTGTTTTGCAAACGACTGGGTTCAGCAAGTTCTCAACCACATTCAGCAATGGCACTTCCCCTGCTACATTTTGAAGCCAATACAGGGAAGACAATCTGTCTGGTTTTCATTGGTTAACACTTAACTAGTCAAAAATGTGTTTTGTAACACATAGTCCATGTCCAAGAGGTCTTGCAAGATTTCCAAATCTTTTCCCACACCCTTTTCCTTCTCACCCTCAAAAAAAGAAACAGTGTTTTGCCAAAAACAAATTATCCCAATTCTCAAAAAGGACTGATCTTACATAGGAATCTTCAACCCACAAGAGTTCATTTTGGGCCTAATCTTGGCCAGTATCACTTCCGTGGAGCCTGTGTGTATCTAATTTGCCTCTAGCTCAAGTAGCCAAGCTGAACACCAGCACCTCCTCCCCATGCCTCAAGGCTGCTGGCCTTGAGTAAGCCTGGACTGGAGAAAGCCAGGGGCACTGAGGGGAAAATGGATCTGGGAAATGCCCTAGGATTTACATACTGTAAATGCTCCCCAATGGCGGCTGCAGTCAAAACCTCCATTTGCCACACGGCAAGGAAAGATTCTTTTCTTTTTTTAAGCAAAATGAGGACTGGTTGGACTTCACCTCAAATTTTTCTTGTCACCAGAGTGAACTGGCCTGACGCAAAAGACAGAAACAAAATTCTATAAAGAACTCCCTGTTTATTAACAACTCGAGCAATTTCATGTAAAATCTGAGGTGTTCAAGCAGTCAAATGCCTTTAAAATGGTTTTGTAGAAAGAAAACAAAAGTAAAATTGTGTCAAAGGAAAAAAACCCAGACTTGGAAATGTATATAACTTGTAGAAATTGAAAAATTGACTTAGGAAAGATCTCAACTGTATTTTAACTGTTATAATCAGGATGCTGATGCTTCTTTTTCTCGAGGAAGGGAAAATATACAGAGGAAAATATACAGTGTGTTTCCCACCATGTTAGCCTCACTGGCACTGCCAGAGACCAGTCTTTGATGCAACATTACAAAAGCTTCCCGATCTTTGTCTTCTCAGAGCCATCGTAGCTACTATAGTTAGAGGGCATTATCTAAAGTGCAGACCCTGTCATACCAATCTGTTACCAAAACCTTTTAAAATGTTCCCACTTAAAATACCTTACCTGGACCTTTAGAGCCCATCATGACCCACTGCGTCTCACACAGCCATCCCACATGCAGCCAACCTATACTCCTGCCAATGCAGGCTCAGGGAAACAGCTTATACACAAGATTATTATTATTATTTTGTGTGTGTGAGAGGAAGATTGGCCCCGAGCTAACATCTGCCAATCCTCCTCTTTTAGCTGAGGAATACTGGCCCTGGGCTAACATCCATGCCCATCTTCCTCCACTTTATATGGGATGCCGCCACAGCATGGCTTGACAAGCGGTGCGTCGGTGCCCACCGGGATCTGAACCGGTGAACCCCGGGCCGCCGCAGCAGAGCACATGCACTTAACTGCTTGCGCCACCGGGCCGGCCCCATACACAAGATTATTAACAAGTCTAGTAAGTATTACTAAAGAAATGAAGGAAGGAAAATAAATATATTTTAAAAACTGGGTGCTAAAAGGTAGACAGGTGTGTTTATAGTACCAGAAATGAAAATAATATTTATTGAAATGAAGTCCTCAATAAACAGTTTAAAGGGCAGATATTGTTGAGAGAATTAGTGAATTGAAAGATACAGCAGGGGAAATCACCCAGAAAGCATCACAAAGAGATGAAGAAATAAGACGTTTAGAGACATGGAAAAGAGAAGATGCAACATTTGTCTAGTAGCAATTCTCAAAGGAAATAGTATAGAGAGTCAGAGAGAGACAAATTTGAAGAGATTATTATAATTTCCCAGAATTGAAGGAATACATAAATCCTGAGATTGAAGAACTACAGCTTGAAGAACATAAACCCAGACAGATTTAAAAAAAAAATCCACACATGCACAAGTTGTAATGAAACCGTAGAATTGCCAAAGAAAAAATTCTAACAACAGTTAGAGAGAGAGAGAGATTATCTTGAAAGGAACAAAAATTAGACCAATGGAAGGCTTCCTATCAGCAAAATGAAACAAATTAATGAGGAAATACCTTCAAGAGGTGGAGGGAAAATAACTGTCATTTTAGAATTCCACACACTGTAATATTATAATTTAATGGTGAAGGTGAAATAAAGACGTTTTTGGGCAAAGACTGAGAGAATTTACTACTTACAGGTCTATTATTTAATGTATTTCAGTAAGAAGTGAATTTAATTTAAAGGAAGGAGTGAAATGTAGAGATGAACTGGAATGATATTTTAGAGCTAGCATCCACTTTGCCTAACTCTCTGACCAGGGCTCCCGATACAGTGGAAAATCCCATTAGGGAGAGGCATATATGCTCTTGGGCGAATTTACTAAAAATTTTGGCTTCAATTTTCTACAATCATTTCAGCATTTTCTTAACATTGACCAGAAGTAAGAGAATATTTTTTTAGCTCTTAATACACCAGCTTACTGATTTCTAGCAGAAATGTGCCTCCAAAAATATTTTGGAATTTAACTAAAGCAGATTTTTTGTGTCCAGGTAGAACTAGGAGGAACTCTGATTATATTCTGGAAATATCTTTGCAGAATCCATTTATGGCAAAAACACTGGTTCTTTATTTTTATTTCTGTCTAAATTTATAACCTACTTGTAAGTTTTGCAAGGATTGCTTTGGGGGCCATTTTTTATCATTAACATAATGTTGAAAGAACATGACACAGAATAAGCAAAGCTATTTCAAGTCTCCACATATTAGTGTTATAAACTTGTGCAAGTTACTTAACTTCTCTGAACTATAATTTTCCTCATCTGTAATGTGGAAACAATAATCATTTCCCCTCTGAGTTGTTATGATGGTTAAGGGGCCTATTGTGTGGACTGTTCCCGGCTACATGTCATATCAGAAAACCCAGCCTTGCCTCCCAGGAGAATTTTCCCTGGGACACAGAAGTGTAGGGGTGTAAGCTCCACCTCGCCCTGACACTTCTGTGAGTGCACAGCTGATCCCCTGACTTCCCCCCAGCACCCTGCCCATCCATCCACCGCTTTCAGAAACCTGAGATTTCAGGTCATGGGAATTGTGTCCCAGGCCATTTTCCTTGACTCTCTGTGGTATCTGGATCAGAAGACATGGTTATTGAGTGTACCAGAAAGAAGTCCTCTTCTGGGATGAGTGTCGTCAGAAAATTTCCGGTCATGAGCATCATTCATCCTTAACCTACTGAGTTTCCCACCCCCCAGAATGTATCATAAAAGTGTGGCTTTTCTTCTCTTTGAGGTCTGTTTCCCCCATAGTGTCTGTGACTCACATAAATAACACACACGTTCCTCTCATGGGAACTCAGTGTTTATGCACAACCTTCAGCTATACTTTGCCTAACCCAGTGATGTAAAAATTATAGCTTTTGAACAGAGGCAACTGATGTAACTAATTTATTTTAGGAGAAAGACATTCTCCTGAGGCATCATCTTGTGGTATAATGCCAAGTACAATGGAAAAACTATTCAGAATCCATTATTTGGGTCCACATGAGTGGGCTTGGGTGTCTATTTGCCTCTCTTCTCCAGCTTAATGATGAGAAAAGAGTATTTGTTTATATGATGGAACAGGACATAAAGGAAAAAGGGAGAGAAGGAAGGGAGTGAAGGAACATAGAACGTGCTGTGCGTACAGTTTGTGTTAGGTGCTGTGGAAGGTTCTGGGAAAGGTGTGGTCCTATTATCCTCCCATTTTACAGATGATGAATCAGCCACTCAAAGAGGTCAACTGACTTTCTTAGTGCTATAAATCCAGTGCTTTTTCTACTCCACCATATTGGGATATTATAATTCATTCAGCTTTCAATTCCTGTTGCAGAGGAAGCTCTGTGAGTCAGAGTTTAGAATACTCAAAGTACATCGTCCCTGTCCTTCAGGGACTTACAGCCTAGTGGGGTCAATGATTGTAAGAGCTGATTGATAAATGGATGCAAACTAGTGGTTCCCAATGGTGGACTTACTTTCCTGGAGGGTATTTGGAAATATGGGTGATATGGCTTTCCACAGTGACTGGCAGGTGCCGCCAGGATGAGTGGGCAGGGGCTAGTGATGCTAAATGTCTCCACTGTGTGGGACAGTGGAGACATTGTACAAAAGGAAATATTTTTTCTCTCCCCAAATGCCAACACTTTGCCTGTTGAGGAAACTCTTGTATAGACAGAAAGTGCTCTAGGAATGTGAAAAACAAAAAAATAATTCTGGCTGGATGGATGAAAAAGGCTTCATCAAGCAGGAGCTTGAAACTGTGCTTTTAAAGAGGGGTAGGATTTTGAGAGGCAGGCACATGGCAAAGAGACTTTTCTAAGTAGGTATTAACTCATCTTTTTTTCCCCAATACAACACACCAGTGACAATAAGCCACTACGTTATGGGAACTTGGGACCTGAGATCTTCCATGATGTTGTGTGTCTTCAACATTTACCCCTGCTTAGCCCACACTCACATGGAGAATAGTGGTTCCCTGAGGAAGAGGAGAATAAACAAGGCATGAGGTTAGGGAGACTCAAGATGCGAAGAGACTGGTTTTACTGGAGAGCATAGAAGAACCATAGGAGTCCAGGTTGAAAAGCCTAAGGTTAATCAAAACTTTGAACCCCATATTAAAAATTCAGAATTTTAGTTGGAGGCAGGAGTATTTTTATTAAAGACTGCATAGAAGAGATTTTAATGGGAGAGAGCATTGGCAACTAGTTAAATGGCTATTGTACATATGGGAATTCATATAGGTCTAAACTAGAACAGAGGTTGTGGTAGACAGAATAGTGGCTCCCCAGAGTGTTCGCGTCCTAATCCCTGGAACCAGTGAATATGCTACCTTACATGACAAAAGAGATTTTCCAGATGTGATTCAATTAAATATTTTGCGATGAGAAGATTATCCTGGACTATCTGGGTGGGCTCAATGTAATCACAAGGTCCTTATAAAGGAAAGAGGGAGGCAGAGGGTCAGAATCAGAGATGTAATGATAGAAGAAGATGGGAGAGAGAGGAAGAGAGAGGAGAGATTTGAAGATGATTTGGATAGTTTGTTGCTGGGTTTGGAGATGGAGGAAGAGGCCATGAGCCAAAGAATGCAGGTAGCCTCTAGATGCTGGAAAAGGCAAGGAAAGGGATACTCCCTTAGAGCCTCCAGAAGGAATGCAGCCTTTCTAACCTGTTCATTTTAGGGCTTCTGACCTCCAGAATGGTAAGATAATAAATTTGCGTTGTTTTAAGCCACTAAATTTGTGAAAATTTCTTATAGCAGCAATAGGAAATGAATACAGAGGTAATGAGAGAGGAACTAGTTTCCAGATAAATTCTAGGGATATTTGCAGGGAAAAAATGAAATGGGATTGATGATTGAATGAGGGAGACAAGGATCAAAACTAAAAACTGACATCATGTATTCCAGGCTGGTTGACTGGGAGCATTATGGCTTGATGAGCACAAAGATGAGAGTTTAGAAGGAAGGACTGGTTTGGGTAGAAAGCGGATACATTTGTTTCAGAATATGTTGAATTTGAGATGATGGGTAGCTATCTAGAAAGCAAATAGTATTTAGAGAGTCTATTGTAATTTTAGGGGAAACATTAATGTGTAAGTGGATTTGCCCAATAGTGAGAAATACAGTTGGAAAAGTGAAAAATATCTCTGAAATAAATACAAATTTCTGAAGAGAGAGAGAGAGAACAGGAGAACAGGAAGGGAAGGAAAAGAAAGGAAAGGAAGAGAAGCCGAAGGAACTTATAAAGGGCTAAGAATGTTGTTTTAGAAAAGGAAAGAAGGAAAACAAATGTCTGAGGAAGCAGGAGGTAAAGCAGGACACCTGAGGGCCGAAAGCCAAGAGGAAAGTTCCACAGGAGGTTGGTCAGCCCTACTGCAGAGAGGGCAAGGAGGATGGAACCAGGCTGGTGGTCAGGAGGCTCTTGATGGCCATTTCACTGGAAGTCTGGGAATGGGGACCACCACATGCAAGGTTAAAGACAAAGTCAACAATAGAGAAAACAACAACGATAAAAACAGTGGGTATTCATTGAGCGTTTCCCTTGCCGCTCTCAGCCGCACTCTCAGATAGTGCCCTCTCATCGTACTTCATTGAGAAAACCCAAGCCAGCCAGCAGCAGTGGGAAAATCCCTGGTTTTCTATCATTGAAACACAAACCCACCTACCTCTGGACCCATCTTCTCCTTCTGCCTCAGGTTGAGGTGCAGTCATCGCCCTCCTCCAAGGCAGAGTTCACTACTGCCCTGAGGCTGGACTCCTCTCATCATCTCAGGGACTCTGCTTGTCGGGTTGTCCCTGCTCCCTCTGGTATTGTCAGGGATCATTCCTAGCATCAAACAAATATTCTTTACAATCTCCCATCTTAGAAAAAATCTCTGACCCCCAAATTCCTGAAGCTATAGCCCCACTACACTGAAATGCTTTGGTTAAGTTCTTCCTCAGCTTAAATATTATAAAACTCCAGGCCTTCTCTGTGTCCTTATTTAATCGACCTCTCAGTTCAGGCTGCAAACATCCTCAGCATGCCATAGAAGCGGTATCATTTTCTAAATGGGCAGTGATGTGATAAAAGTTGGGAAGCACCCATCAAGGTGAACAACATGGTTCATTCAGTTCCTGCTTCTCTGGCAGCACCCAAAATCCTCCAAGAAAGAGTGCAGTGTTACCTGGGAATCCATCACCATAGACACTCCATGAGTGGGAGCCCTCAGGGAGGCCCTTCCACTATTCCACTGCAGATAATGGTCTCATCTCCTCACATCTACTGTCAACGTGATGACTGATGCAATGATCACCATGCACTGATTGATGTGCTGATGACAAGCCATACAAAGATCTATTCTACGAAGCAAAGTGGAAAGTGTAGGATGATTATGGAAAGGTGTAGCAGCTTGGGTCTTAGTGAAAGAGCATGGAGGAGAGGGCCAGTAGCATGGTTCTGGCAAAGTCCAGGCTGGGCCTAGAGAAGGAAAAAGTGAATCAGAGCTTTAGAATTTAGAGCTGGAAGGGATCCTGGGTTTTATCTAGCCCTGCATTTCATAAAATGTTTCCAGAACTCTTGTCTCACAAGATGCTCAATGATAAAAAAAGAAAATTCTCCAATCAATTATGTTTGGGAAATATAAAAAACTATATCCTCCTGGGTAAATTAGAGCTCAAAACATCTGGGAAGTCCTACGGTAAAAACACCTGTTATCTGAGGTTTTCCAAACATAATTTGACCATTAAACACTACTTGTCACCCAACAGAACTAATGTTCTGGAGAATTCATCTTGGGAATCGATGACCTAGTGTTATCTCTGCGTATCACAAAGAGTAAACTGAGGCTCGTGAAAGCTAGGTGACTTATCCAAAGAGAGATGCAGAGCTAAGGACTGATTCCTGACTTCAGTGTCCTTTATAAAATGGCCCTGATTGTGCACCGACGCACCGCTTCTCCTGCCATGCTGAGGCCGCGTCCCACATACAGCAACTAGAAGGATGTGCAGCTATGACATACAACTATCTACTGGGGCTTTGGGGGAAAAAATAAATAAATAAAATTAAAATGGCCCTGATTACTTTATAAATTAAAAAATATATCCTATTAATTATTATGCATATAATTAAAAATTATATATCTAATTATTATTTACTCACCATAGTATTAAACCCATACACTTGAGAAAAATACTCAACAACAAAAGGATTTTTGAAAAACTAACATTCAATCTAGTAGGCTCTCACCATTCCTACATGCATTCTGGATACTGAAGGGTATACTTTACAAGAGTTTTTTTCTCTCTCAGTCTATAATTTTAGCATATATAATTCTATATTTGCTTACTTGTGATATAACAATTAACAATAATTAAGCATGTCTGATGTTCCAGGCACTGTGTGAAGGGCTTTGTAGGCATTTTCCCCATGAGTCCTAGCAACAATTCTATAAGTTAGTTGACGTTATCACTCCATTTAAACCTGAAGAAGCTGGGACTCAGAGAAGTAAGGAGCTTGGCCAGAGTCACAGAGCTCATAGGTGAAGGAGCTGGGTTTCTGACCTAGGGCTGGCTGACTCCAAGCTTACAGTCTTAACCACTATGTTTTCATAATATTCAGGAAGCTGTGTGGATTTAGAAGATTCCACACTGACATCTCAAAGTGTTCCAAGTAGTCAACTCCCAGTAGGAAAAGCAAGTGATTCAATGGCTAAAGAATTCATACTAAGGCACTGACATGTTGAGCAAGGCTCCAGCCTGCTATTTATTCTATGGCCTTCTATAAATCATGAAGCCTTAAGAAAGAGGTAGGACTTTGTATAGTCAACTTTGAAAAAGACCACAGAGGCCAGAGTTGCATCATCAGGTTAGTTCTGACCACCTACTTTGTCATCACTTGGCTGGTTGAGTAAGACAGTCAGGCCATGAGAGAAAACATCAAGGACCTACATGCACACATACCGGCACGCTATTTTTTGCTTCCCTTTTCTTGGTGACCTCTTATGGAATGCTGTGGGAAAACATTCAATTCCTGAAGTTCCGTTGACTACTGAGACATGAAGATATTTGAACTAACTCTTGCTAAGAAACCATAATTCAGAAAGACACAGACCCAGCCATAGTTGTATTCATGAATTTCATTTTGTTTCCTTTTACAGTTATGTGCTGCAGAATGCCGTTTTGGTCAACGACAGACTACATATATGATGGTGGTCCTATAAGGTTATAATGGAGCTGAAAAATTCCTATCACCTAGTGACATTGTAGCCGTTGTAACTACATCACACAACTGAAGAAGAGGCAAGAGAAAAGAAAAGTGCCAGAGAAGAAAAAGAAGAACCCCCAAGAAAATTCATACTGAAGGGTTTAACAGAAGCTTTTACTGACCTCAACATGCTTCTTAAAAAGTTTGAGAACATGGACCCCAACACCAAAAGGTTTTCATTAATAGAGGAATGTTCATGGTGCTCTATCGGCTTACAAGCAAATCTGTGATGAAAAAAGAAACAAACCAAGGAAACCACCATGACATATGTCTGAAGAGTGACACCTCCTTGAGAGGAGCCTCAGGCTGGTCCTTCAGGAGACATTCCAGAAGAAGGCATTGTTATCATGGGAGATGACAGCTCCATGTGTGTTATGGCCCCTGAAGACCTTCCAGTAGGACAAGATGTGGAGGTGGAACACAGTGATACTGATGATCCTGACCCTGTGTAGGCCTAGGCTAGTGTATGTGTTTGCGTCTTAGTTTTTAGCAAAAAATGTTTAAAAAGTAAAAAACAATGAAAAATTTTAAAAATAGAAAAAAGCTTATAGAATAAGGATATAAAGACAGAAAATATTTCTTTACAGCTGTACAATGCGTTTGTATTGTAAGCTAAGTGTTATTACAAAAGAGTGAAAAGTTAAAAAAAATCAAAGTTTATAAAGTAAAAAGTTACAGTAAGCTAAGTTTAATTTATTATCTAAGAAAGAAAATTTCTTTTTACAAATTTAGTGTAGCCTGATGGTACAGTGTTCATAAAGTTACACTTGCGTACAGGAATGTCCTAGACCTTCACATTCACTCACCACTCACTCACTGAGTCACCCAGAGCAACGAGCAGTCCTGCAACCTCCATTCACGTAAGTGCCCTGTGCAGGAGTACCATTTGTTATCTTTTATACCATATTTTTACTGTACGTTTTCTATGTTTTGATAGATACACAAATACGATTGTGTTACAGTTGCCTACAGTATTCAGTACAGTAGCATGCTGTACAGGTTTATAGGCTATGCCATAGAGCCTCGGTGTGTAGTAGGCTGTACCATCAGGTTTGTGTAAGTACACGCTGATGCTGATGTTCACACAGTGGGGAAATCGCCTAATGATGCATTCATAAGAACGTATTCCCGTCGTTAAGCGACACATGGCTGCATTTTTTAAGTGAAATTGCCTCAGAAAATTGGAGAGCCATCTTTCTTTCTCTATGTAGATTTTATTAGATACAAAAATAATTCATCTAGTTATAGGTAGAAATGTGTGGTTAACCTTTAAGGAAAACTAATGTCAGAGTAATAAAATCTTCCATTTGCAGAGCACTCCGTCACACAAAAGCCATGGTCACATTCATTTCCTCTTTCTGATCCTCACAAGAGCCTTTGAAAGCTGGCAGGGCTGCTAGTACGGGTCCCTTTCATATTCATTCATTTATCCATTAACTATGTATTAAGTTCCTATTTTGTGCCAGGCACTGGCGATACACTAGCAAACAAGGTAGGTAAGTTCTTTGCCCTCCTGAAGCTTGTATTTTTACCAAATGTGGCAGGCAATAAAAGAATGAATAATGAGTAATTAAATAAGGAAAAAAATGGAAGAGTCTTAAGTACTATCCAGAGAATTCAACTAGGTGGCCATGAGATAGAGATCCTGGGAAGCTACTTTAGATCAAGGAAGGTCTACCTTGGTCAAGGAAGGCATCTCAGAACAGGGTATTTTAGCCTGAAACCTAAATGATAAGAAGCTAGCTCTACAAGGATGAGGCCAAACATTCTTCATAGACAAAAAAATTGAGATTTAAAGAGATTCAGTAACTCTTTATCTGACAGCACTCTCCTCTCCTCTTCCATCTATGAGTTTCTAGCTAATAATCCTTCATTCCTTCCCCAGTGCCGCATCTCTTCATGTCCAGAATGGGCATGCAACCCAACCTAGGCCAATTGAAACCCATCGCCAGAATTTTTCACTGTGGTTGGAGGTTAACGATCCTTTTCCTCTTTGCTGGCAAACCTGTGAGTACATAAGAACAGAACTGCTTTCTTTATGTCCCTCACATGGCAAAGAGGCCTTTGGCAGTAGGAAAGAATGAAATCCAAAGCAGAGAAGCAAAGCACAGAGGGACAGAGTTGTGGCTGTGTCAAAATTCCTGTTTCATTGTCTCCCACTATACTCCTGCCCTTCCTTGTTATGTGAGCAAATAAAGTCCTTTTTAGGCTTGATTGAGTTGGACTTAGATTTCTGGGACTTGAAATGTAATCCTTCCTGACTAATGCAGTTAGTATATGGCTTATCAAAGACATTACCAGCAAACCTTACATAGGAAGGGTTTGTAATAGTCTGTGGGAAGAAATGCAAGGAAAGTATAACAACTGGATCAAATTTGGGAAAATACACACTAACACATCTGGGGAAACAGGATAAAAATGTTTGAGTTTATGGGAAAGAGACTTGTAGGGAAAAGAGTCATTCCAAAGTAGTTGCAATGAATGGTAGATGACAATGAATCACAGCATATGAATCGATGATGTGAAATGACAAGTAAAATAGCCTTTGAGGTATGGAAGAGATGACAGTGAAAGGTATTGTGAGTCACAGGCATTTGTGTTAAACATGCTTTGCAGAGCCCTCCATGAAGACCAGTTGTCAGAACCAGCTGGGATGTCTTACACGTGAATGTGGCTGGTTTTTCTATATCTCCCTTTGGTATCATCTCTCTGTACCTTTCTCTGTTCTTCCATCCTTTCCTAGCTGTCTGTCCTTTGGTCTTCTTAAAGACTGAAAAGACCATGTAGATATTAGGAATCACTATAAGTGAGATCTGGAATTTTAGGCAACTAAAAAAAAAGTACTATTTAATCACACAGATAGCAAACAGCAAGTTCTGCCTTGGTACTGCTCTCCATGCTATGATCTGAGGACCATTTCTGACCTATAGCCTTACTGTCCCTTAGATTTCCTTATTTTTCCTCCTTGAGGTTATAATTCAGGTGTAGGGAAGATCTTGATCAATGACCTTGGGCAATTAGGTAGGTGAATGGTGAAAAGAAAAAAAAAGAAAACAAAAAGAATGGAGAAGACAAAAATTTAATAACACTAGTGGTTAAGCTGCAAATGACTTTAGGAAAGATTTTAGGGCTAAACAAGAATAAATCTTATATAAGTATTAAGTGTTCTTGTGGTGCTTTTTGCATAATCTGTGTTTCTGCAGTGACCTTCATTCCAATCTGCGAGGAATTGCCATCCTCTCTCCTCAATCAAGTGTTTAATATCAACATCTCTTGAGTTATAGTACTTCCTGAAAAAGGCCAGATGGACCATATCTATGTTGTTTTCATGGTGTGTGAGTTATTTACTGCTGTGTAAGAAATTCTCCCAAAAGTAAGTGGCTTAGAACATCAAACATTTATTATCTCACAGTTTCTGTGGATTGTGACTTTGAGTGTGGCTTAGCTGGGTGATTCTGGCCCATGGTTTCTCATGAAGTTGCAATCAAGATGTCTTCCAGGCTGCAGTCATCTGAAGACTTGGATGCGGCTGGGGGACCTGCTTTCAAGCTCACGCAGGTGGCTGTTGTCAGGAGGCCCCAGTTCCTCGTGTGGGACCCTTCACTGGTCAGCTAGAGTGTCCTCCCCATATGGCAGCTGGCTTCTCCTAGAGCGAGTGATCCAAGAGAGGAAGCAAAATGAAAGCTGAAATGTCTTTTATGACCTGTCAGCGGAAGTCATACTCCTTCATTTCTGCCACACTCTATTTGTCAGCATGAGCCGTCTTTAAGTGGGGATGGGAATTAAGCTCCCCAACTCTTGAAGGGAGGACTATCAAAAATTTGTGAAAATATCTTAAGACCACCACAGGTCGTAAATATGAAAGATAGTTAGAATGAAAATACAAAGATGACAAACAATATTAACTTAATAGAATAAATGAATAAAAAGAGAGGAGGCTTTGATTAGTAGTAGAATAGGCCATCCGATGAAAATGAGGGAAGAATTATGTCTTTAATTGTTTAAAGACTACAAGAGATGGTATAGTCTATACAAGCTATCTTCACAGCTTCTTCTCCCAATCACTTTAAAGAATTATTTTATTGAAGAATTATTTATTTTTTACTAAATACATGTACATGTTCAAAATAATTAAATAGTGCTAAAGTCTTATAATGAAATAAAGAGTCTCCTCCTCCAATCTTCCCAGCTAATCGTCCTGCACTCTAGAGGCAAACCCTTTCCTCCTTGTGCAGATACCTTACATAACTTAACTCCACGTTTTCAAGTGATGTGTCATTACTATGACCTTTTAGTTTATCAGTGTGAGACATTTTCTATTTACTAATTGCTACAATAGATGAGGATCTAGCTCTCTTGTACTTCAGCCTTACTTGATTCCTCTGTCCTTCCTATGTATTGTAGAGACCTTCTTACCAACATAATCAGAACTGGCAGTTGATCCTTTAATTGAAAATGTGGGTTAAAGCAGATAATCATAAAAATTACATTTAAAATCTCTTAAATATTTAATTTTAACTGAAAGCATATGACTTTTTCCTGTAGGGTCAGAGAATTCTCCTGGATTATGGGTCTTGCAAAAAATAAACCCAGGACACATCTGCTATGATTGATTTCCAGTTTGGGTTTCTTTAAAGTGGTACAGAAAATTTAAAACATTTGCAAGGCAAACTGAGTACAGAATGCTTCCAGAGTTTGGATTTTTCTCCCCAGTCATCAACAATTTTCTCTCTGATTTTTAACAATATTTTTAGTGGGAGCCCAAGTGCATAGCATTGGACTTGGGTTCCTGCTCTTGTTCCTACTCTCCCAGTGGACATCTACTGACCACTGACCACGTGCCAGGACCTGCTCTCAGCTCTCATATTAACTTATTTAAAATTCTCAGTGGTCCTCATACACAAGTCCTGGTGTTATCCCTATCAGAAAAAGCAGCTGAAATTCGGATATACCCAGAAGAGATTACTGTGTGTTCTTTCAGTACAGCACTGAGATTGGGCATTCTGTCGACTGGGCTAATTTACAACCACGTAGGGGAAGAGGTTAATTTATAGATTTTTATCTGATAGAGATGCAAATAATTTATTTTTGAAAGAAAAAATAACCCCAAAGGTGATGGTTTACAACTGTGTTGGACATTACCAGTTTTGTGTTTAATCAAGCAATCTTATTCTAATACTCTAGTCATTAAATTATATATATATATATATCCTCAAATGCTGTTTGAACTGGTTTAATACCTTACTGCTTTACTCATTAATTAATGAGTTCAATAAAATTTTTGACACGTTTTCATCTTTTTGAAAATTATACTTTAACATCTTCATTTTACAGATGAAGATAATACAGCAAAGAATGGTTAATGTTTTCCCAAGGAAACACAGTGTTAGAAAATGATATATGAGGGGCTTGCATTCAGTGTGCATGGGAATCTGTCAGTAAAATTTGCAAATGGAGTGAAGAGTGCCAATTAACCTGACAAATCAGTTATATTGAGGCCAGTTAAGAGAATATCTATTGTAGTTAAATTGCTGTTTTTAGTTAAATTCAAAAATGTTATTTATAACAATATGACCATGAATATTACTTGCTCCAGATCCAATTAATTATGGTTTTGTAATACAGAGCTTCTTTTCTCTTCTTGGAATTTCTAATTGTCTGTCTTTTCTTTTGTCTTTTATTATTATGTCAATTCATGAACAAATATTTCTAAGCACCTATTGGGTGTCATACTGGCAATACGGATACTGCAGTAAACAAAATAAGGAAAACCCCTGACTCTGTGGATCTTATACTCTAGTGGGGGAAAAGCAGACAACAGTCATAACACTAAGTCCAGTTTGTTCAAAAGTAAAAGTGCTTTAGAGCAAGAGAATAAAGCGGGATAAGGGACATGTCAGAGTGGATGGAATGTGATTTTAAATAGCAAGAAGGCAAATTTTGAACACAGACCTGAAAGAAATGAGGAAGAAAGCCACGCAGATGACAAGAGGAATAGTGTTCCAGACAGAGGGGATAGCCAGTGTGAGGACTCTAAGGGTGAGCCTGGTGTGTTCAAGGATCTCCAGGAGGCCAACACAGCTGGACCAGATTCAGTAAAGGAGAAGTACGAGGAGGTGAGTGCAGAGAAGTAATTAGGGACCAGGACGTGTTGGGGCTTTCGGTAGGTTGACCTCTTCACCTCATGCTGCACCCAGCCCTTTATCATGTGACTTTGTAGTCTCTCCAGCTGGAGATGGAGTGTACTTCTCTGCTCTATATGTCTGGGCTCAGCTATGTGACTTTGGCCAGCGGGATGTAGAGAGAAGTGTGCACCAGTTCAAGCCTGGGACTTGAGAGACATCACGTGTTTCTGCTTGCCTTCTTGTGCTTCTGCCATCACTAAGAGAAGAATTTTCTCTGAGTAGCTGCTGATCTTTCAAACTTGTCACAAGAGTGAGCACATTTGTAATAGATTTAAGCCCAACCCACAGCAAAGAGCCACGCCCAGCCAGCACTGCAGCTTGAGGAAGAACCACCCCGAGCCCAGCCTAGGTCAGCCAATCAACAGTCAATCTGTAGACCCATGAGCAAAACAATGCATACTTATTTTTGTAAAGTGCTACAAAGCTGTTTTTCACATGGCATTATTGGAAATATTTTGATGGTAGACCCAAAAAATTCGTTAATGGTTTGGGTAAGGGTGTGAAAGAAAAAGGAGAGTTACAGATGACACCCAGACTTGGGCTAAGAAAATACAGGGATTGAGCTGCCATTAACTGTGACTGCAGATGGAGCAGGCCTTGGTGTCGGGGAGATCAGATGATTGGCTTCGGACGTATTAAGAAATCTATTGTGAAGTTGTCCTTCATTAATAGTGGAATAAGTAATTCAACACAGCCTTTCACTGAAGACAAATTTTAAAAGCTTGACAAAATATTAATAAAATATGCTTGAAGGCTCCAGAGGGCAAATAAGATAATGAAGAATTACTGGGCCAGGAGCTGGGAAAGAAGACAGGCCCAAGAAGGTGAGTCTGACTGGGAAGCTGCTTTTCCCCTGAGGGCATTTGCTTATTCCAGAATGGGCAGTTGGGATGCTGAGAGGTTTTGATGGCCTTTCAGCATTAGTGGGATAGGGATTGGAGTCCAGGACCCAAAGGGGAACCCTGAGGGAAACCCCTCACTTGGGTAGAAGCCATTGAGACCTGCACAGCAGGACTGAGAGGGAACTGGAAGTGCACTGGTCCCTGCATGGATTGCAGCACAGCTTCAAATTATCTCAGCCTCTGAAACTTGCATCAGGTGATCCTGATAGCATCAAAGGTAAAGGAAGATCATATCATCCTAGACCTAAATTTACTTTTGAAATAACTTGCAAATACAATTTCTGACACATGGAAAGAATAACAAGGAATAAGCAGAAATAAGGTAACATGCACAAAACCCAGGGAAACATCAGGTAGTGGAAAAAGATACAGGACTACAGATACCGAGGTTATCAAAATCCAAAGTTTTAAGACCTTTTGATGAAATCTTGGCTGAAATTTTTAGCAGGTAACTAGGAAGTATTAAAGTCACTAAATAGAAAATATACAACTGGAAAAATACATTAACTGAAATGTAGAACTCAATACATGGATTTCAAAGCATCTTAGGCACAAATGAAGAGAGAATTTGTGAATTGGAAGATACATAGGACCAAAATATTCAGAAAGAAGTACTGGGGAGGAAAAGGTACAAGATAAAAATTATAAAGAATTTACTGAGAAAGTCTTACATATGTGTAATTGGAGTACAGAAAGAGAGGAGAGAAAATCAGGGTGCAGGAGAAATATTTGGATAAAGGTGAGGAATATTCTCAAACTAATGAATGATGAGTAATACATTCACATAAATTACGTAGCCTTTTCAAACTGGATCCTTTCATTCAGCATAATGTTTTTAAGATTCGTCTATGTTATCTATGTATCAGTAGTTCATTCCTTTTTAATGCCAAATATCATCCCACTGATGGATTAACAGTTTGTTAATACATTCACCAGTTGATGTGCTTTTGAGTTATTTCCAGTTTTGATGATTATAAAGTGGCTACAAACAATCATGTACGGGCTTTTGTGTGAACATATATTTTCATTTTACTCAAGTAAATGCCTAGAAGTGGGATTGCTAGCTCACCTGCTACATGTACATTTGACTTTATTGCCAAATTGTTTCCAAAGTGGCTATAGCATTTTGTATTCCTACCAGCAACATATAAAAATTCCAGTTATTCTGCATCCTCACCAACAGTATTGCCAGGTTGATTGATCGATTTTTATTATAGTCATTCTAATAGGTTTATGGTGTTATCTCATTGTGATTTTCATTTGCATTTTTTTAATGATTAATGATGTTGAGCATATTTGCCTATGCTTATTTGAAATCTATCTTCTTTTTTTTTCTTTTTATTTATTTTTTGTTGACATCGCATTGCTTTATAACATTATATACAGGTACACATCATTATATTTCAACTTCTGTATAGACTGCATCTTGTTCACCACCAAAAGTCTATTTGCCATCCAGCACTATACACGTGTGCCCTTCACTCTCCACCTACCCCCTTCCCCTCTGGTAACCACAAATCCATTCTCTGTATCTATGTGTTTGTTTGTTTATCTTCCACATAGGAATGAAGTCATACAGTAATTGTCTTTCTCTCTCTCTGACTAATTTTGCTTAGCATAATGCCCTCAAGGTCCATCCATGTTGTTGCAAATGGCAAGATTTCATCTTTTTGTAGCTGAGTAGTATTCCATTGTATATATGTAAGTATATAACCACAACTTCTTTATCTATTCATTCGCTGATGGGCACTTAAGTTGCTTCCAAGTCTTGCTATTGTGAATAATGCTGCAATGAACATAGGGGTGCATATATCTCTTTGAATTAGTGTTTTCATGTTTTTTGGAAAAATACCAAAAGTGGAAAAGCTGGATCATATGGTATTTCTACTTTTTTGGGGGAGAAATCTCCATACTGTTTTCCATAGTGGCTGCACCAATTTACACCCCCGCCAGCAGTGTATGAGGGTTTCTTTTTCTCTACATCCTCTCCAAAACTTATTATTTCTTATCTTTTTAATTAAGTGTGAGGTGATATCTCATTGTAGTTTTTATTTTCATTTCCCTAATAATTAGTGATGTTGAACATCTTTTTGTGTGCCTGTTTTTCATTTGCATATCTTCTTTGGAAAAAGTCTGTTCAGATCCTCTGCCCATTTTTAAATCAAATTGTTTGTTTCTTTGTTGTTGAATTTTATGAGTTATTCATATATTTCAGATATTAACCCCTTATTAGATATGTGATTTGCATATATCTTCTCCAAGTTGGTAGATTGTCTTTTCATTTTGTTGATGGTTTCCTTTGTCTTGCAGAAACTTTTTAGTTTGATGAAGTCCCATTTTTAAATTTGCTTGGAGTATCATCTTCCATCCCTTCACTCTGAGCCCGTGTTTCTCTTTAGAGCGGAAAGGGGTCTCCTGGAAGTTGCATATTGTTGGGTCTTTTTAAAAAATCTATCCATGCACTCTCTGTCTTTTGATTGGTGAATTAAACCAATTTACATTTAGGGTGATTATTGATATATGGGGGCTTAATGTTGCCATTTTGTGTTCTGTTTTCTGATTGTTCTATATTTCCATTGTTTTGTTTCTTTTTCCTTGTGTTTCTGTCTGCTATTTTAATTTGGTGGTTTTCTGTGATGTGTTTCTCAGTTTCCTCTTTTTTTATGTTTTGTGACTCTGCTCTGAGTATTTGTTATATGGTTACCATGAGGTTTGTATAAAAGATCTCATAGGTGAGATAGTTCTTTTCCTGCTGATAGTATCTTTTCTCCATTTGCCTATGCAAATTTCATCATTTTCCTCTTCCTCTTCTATGTTTTTTTTTTGTCACAAATTATCCTTTTTTGTATTGTGAGTTTGTTACCAAATTGTAGTAGTTATAGTTCTTTTTGATGCTTTCTTACCCTTTAACCTTTATGTCATAATTAAGTGTTGACTAACCAATTCTGATATAGAGTTGAAATTTTCTGATTCTGTCTATTTATCATCTTACTAAAAGCTTTGTACACTTTTGCCTTTTTATTTCAGGTAGGAGGTCTCCTTTCAACATTTCTTGTAAGGCCGATCTGGTGGCAATGAACTCCCTCAGCTTTTGTTTGTCTTGGAAAGGCTTTATTTCTCCTTCATATCTGAAGGATAACTTTTCTGGATAGAGTATTCTTGGCTGACAGTTTTTATCTTCCAATATTTTGAATATATCATTTCACCCTCTCCTTGCCTGTAGAGTTTCTGCTGAGAAATCTACTGGTAGCCTAGTGAGGGTTCCTATGTAAGTTATTTTCTTCTCTCTTGCCTCCTTTAATATTCTTTCTTTGTCATTAACTTTTGACAGTTTTAATAAAATGTGCATTGGAGAAGGTCTTTTTGCGTTGAGATAATCAGGTGTTCTATTAGCTTCATGTACTTATATATCCAGTTCCTTCCCCAGGTTGGGAAGTTCTCAGCTATTATTTCTTTCAATAAGCTCTCTGCTCCTTTCTCCCTGTCTTCTCTTTTTAGCATATCCATTATCCTTGTGTTAGTTTTCCTAACTGAGTTGGATATTTCTCATAGAATTTCTTCATTTTTAAAAAATCTTAGTTCTCTCTCTTCTCCCACCTGAATCATTTGTAGATTTCTATCTTTGAGCTTGCTAACTCTCTCTTCCATACGGTCTGCTCTATTTCTGATGGTTTTTGCTTTATTTTTTGTCTCATTAATTGTGCTCTTCAGCTTCAGAATTTCTTTTTTTTTTTTTTTTAGAGTTTCAATTTCTTTGGTGAAGTACTCCTTCTGTTCATTAATTTTATTCCTGAGCTCTTTGAACTGTCTTTCTGAATTTTCTCACTAGAAACCTTACAGTCCAGGAGAGAATGGAAATGATATATTCAAAATACTGAAAGACAAAAACTTTGAGCCAAGAATACTCTATCCAGTGAAACTATCCTTCAGACACAATAGAGAAAGAAAAGCTTTCCCAGATAAAACAAAAGCTGAGGGAGTTAATCACCACTAGGCCTTACAAGAAATGATGAAGGGAGCCCTCCTACCTAAAAGAAAATGGTGAATGTTCACAAAGCTTTGAGCAAGGAGATAAATATACAGACAAAATCAGAAAATTGCAGCTCTCTATCATAATAGGTTAGTAAACACTTAATTATAACATAAAAGATAAAGAGAAGGAAAGAATAAAAAACTATAAACACTAAAATTTAGTCACAAACTCACAACACAAAAAAGAATTTGTGACAGCAAGATGTCAGAAGCAGAAGAGGAAAGGGATAGAACCTGATTAGGCTAATGATAATAAGAGGCTATTAGAAAATGGACTATCTCATATATGAGATCTTTTATACAAACCTCATAGTATCCACTAAAAAAAAAAAAAATCAGAGCAGAGCCACAAATCATAAATAAAGAGAAAACTGAGAAAACCAACAAACTGAAATGGCAGTCAGAAATACAAGGGAAAGGTAACAATGGAAATATAGAACAACTGGAAAACAAGAGATAAAATGGCCTTTTATTAAGGCCATTTTATTAAGTATTAAGCCCTTATATATCAATAATCACCCTAAATGTAAATGGATTGAATTCTCCAATCAAAAGACATAGAGTAGCTGGATAGATTAAAAAACAAGACCCAACAATACTCTGCCTACAGGAAAAAGTTGTCAGCTTTAAAGACAAACATAGGCTCAAAGTGAAGGGGTAGAAGACGATACTCCAAGCAAATGGCAAGCATAAGAAAGCAAGCATTGCCATACTTATCAGACAAAGTAGACTTCAAGGTAAAAAAGGCAATGAGAAACAAAGAGGGGCAGTATATAATGACAAAAGGGACAATCCACCAGGAGGAAATAACTCTTATGAATATATATGCACCTACCACAGGAGTGCCAAATTATACAAAGCAACTATTAACATACCAAAAAGGAGAAATTGACAGCAACACAATACTAGTAAGGGAACTCAATACTCCACTTACATCAATGGATAGATCATCCAGACAGAAAGTCAACAAAGAAAAGTGGCCTTAAGTGAAACACTGGACCAGATGGACTTAATTGATATATATAGAACATTCCATCCAAGGCAAACAAGGCAAGCCTCAATAAATTTAAGAAGATTGAAATCATATCAAGCATCAATTCCTACCACAATGCTATGAAACTAGAAATCAACTACAAGAAAAAACCTGGGAAAGTCACAAATATGTGGAGACTTAACAACATGCTACTGAAGAACCATTGGATCACTGAAGAAATCAAAGGAGAAATCAGAAAATACCTAGAGACAAATGAAAATGGAAACAAAACATACCAACTCTTATGGGATGCAGCAAAAGTGGTACTAAGAGGAAAACTTATAGCAATACAGGCCTACCTCAACAAACAATAAAAATCTCAAATAAGTAATCTTAAACTATACCTAAAAAGAACTAGAAAATGAAGAACAAAGCTCAAAGTCAGTAGAAGGAAAGAAATAATAAAAATCAGAGAAGAAATAAATGAAATAGAGACTAAAAAACCAGAAAGGATCAATGAAACTAATATCTGGTACTTTGAGAAGATGAACAAAATTGACAAACCCTCAGCCAGACTAACTAAGAAAAAAAGGGAGAAAACTCAACTAAATAAAATTAGAAATGAAAGAGGAGAAATTAGAATGGATACCACAGGAATACACAGGGTTATAAGAGACTACTATAGAAGCTATATTCAACAAATTAGATAATGTAGGAGAAATGGATAAATCCTTAGAATCAAATAACCTCCCAAAACTGAACAAAGAAGAAATAGAGTATCTGAATAGACCAATCATAAGTAAAGAGATTGAAATAGTAATAAGAACCTCCAAGAAAACAAAAGTCCAGGATCAGATGGCTTCTCTGGAGAATTCTACCAAACATTCAAAGAAGAGTTAATACCTATCCTTCTCAAACTATTCCAAAAAATTGAAGAAGACAAAATGCTTCCTAACTCATTCTATGAGGTCAACATTACCATGATACCAAAACCAGACACAGACAACACAAAGAAGGAAAATTACAGGCCAATATCACTGATGAACACAGATGCAAAAATCTTCAACAAAATATTGGCCAATCTAATACAGCAATACATTAAAAGGATCATACACTATGACCACGTGGGATTTATACCAGGAATGCAGGGATGGTTCAACATCTGCAGATCAATCAACATCATACACCACATTAACAGAATGAGGAATAAAATTCACATGATCATCGCAATAGATGCAGAGAAGACATTTGACAAGACACAACATACATTTATAATAAAAACCCTCAAAAAAATGGGCATAAAAGGAAAGTACCTCAACATAATAAAGGCCATGTATGACAAACCCACAGCCAATATTATACTTAACAGTGAATAACTGAAAGCCATCCCTCTGAAAACAGGAAGAAGACAAGTGTGCCTAGTCTCACCACTCCTATTCAACATAGTACTGGAGGTTTTGGCCAGAGCAATTAGGCAAGAAAAAGAAATAAAAGGAATCCAAATTTGAAAGGAAGAAGTAAAACTCTTGCTGTTTGCAGACGACATGATTCTATATATAGAAAACTGTAAAGAATCCACCAGAAAGCTATTAGAAATAATCAACAACTACAGCAAAGTTTCAGGGTACAAAATCAACTTTAAAAAATCAGTTGCATTTCTATACTCTAATAACGAACTAGCAGAAAGTCAAGAATACAATCCCATTTACAATCACTACAAAGAGAATAAAATATCCAGGAATAAATTTAACCAAGGAGGTTAAAGACCTATACACTCCAAACTATAAGACATTATTGCAAGAAATTGAAAAGGACATAAAGAATTGGAAAGATATTCCATGCTGATGGATTGGAAGAATAAACACAGTTAAAATGTCCATATTATCTAAAGCAATCTACAGATTCAATGCAATCCCAATCAGAATCCCAATGACATTCTTCACATAAATAGAACAAAGAATTCTAAAATTTATAAGGCATAGCACAAGACCCCAAATAGCCAAAGCAATCCTGAGAAAAAAGATCAACACTGTAGGCATCACAATCCCTGACTTCAAAATATACTAAAAAGCTATAGTAATTAAAACAGCATGGTACTGGCACAAAAACAGACACAGATCAACAGAACAGAATTGAGAGCCCAGAAATAAACCCACACATCTTTGGACAGCTTATCTTAGACAGAGGAGCCAAGAAGATACAATGGAGAAAGGAAAGTCTCTTCAATAAACGGTGTTGGGAAAACTGGACAGCCATGTGCAAAAGGAAGAAAGTAGACCATTATCTTACACCAGACACAAAAATTAACTCAAAATGGGTTAAAGACTTGAAGGTCAGACCTGAAGCCATGAAGCTCCTAGAAGAAAATATAGGTAGTACACTCTTTGACATTGGTCTTAGCAACATCTTTTTGAATACCATGACTACTCAGGCAAGAGAAACAAAAGAAAAAATAAACAAGTGGGACTACCTCAGACTAAAAAGCTTCTGCAAGGCAAAGGAAACCATGAACAAAATGAAAGGACAACTCACCAAGTGGGAGAAAATATTTGCAAATCGTATGTCTGACAAGGGGTTAATTTCCAAAATATGTAAAGAACTCACACAATTCAACAACAACAAAACAAACAACCCCATCAAAAAATGGGCAGAGTATATGAACAGACATTTTCCAAAGAAGATATACAGATGGCCAACAGGCACATGAAAAGATGTTCAACATCACTAATTATTAGGGAAATGGAAATCAAAACTACAGTGAGATACTACTTTACACTTGTAAGAATGGCTATAATTGCCAAGACAAAAAAGAACAAATATTGGAGAGGATGTGGGGAAAAGGGAACCCTCATACACTGCTGGTGGGAATGCAAACTGGTGCAGCCACTGTGGAAAACAGTACGGAGATTTCTCAAAAAATTAAAAATAGAAATACTATATGATCTGGCTATCCCACTACTGGGTATTTATCCAAAGAACATGAAATCAACAATAAAAAGAGACTTATGCACCCCTATGTTCATTGCAGCATTATTCCTAATAGCCGAGATGTGGAAGCAACCCAAGTGCCCATCAACTGATGAATGGATAAAGAAGATGTGGTACATATATAATGGAATACTACTCAGCCATAGAAAAGACAAAATTGTCCCATTTGCAACAACATGGATGGACCTTGAGAGTATGATGTTAAGCGAAATAAGCCAGACAGAGAAAGACCACCACTGCATGATTTCACTCATACTGGAAGATAAACAAACACATGGATAAAGAGAACAGATTAGTGGTTACCAGAAGGGACAGGGTTGGAGGGGGCGGCAAAAGGGATAAAGGGGCACATATGCACACGACAGAAAAAAACTAGACAATTGGTAAAAAAAAAAAAAGTAGAGTGCTGGTGGTGAGCACTATACAGTCTATACAGAAACTGATATATAATAATATACACCTGAAATTACACAATGTTATAAACTAATATGATCTCAATAAAATAAATAAATAAATAAATAAATAAGAGTTAGGTATTTAAGACAATTATTGAGCTGTGACTGTTTTTTTTTTCAGATCTGTGTTTTGTAAATATTTTCTGTCTGTGGCTTACCCATATCGATCAGTTGTTGTTGCATAACACAACCCTACACCATCCTAGTCGTCTGTAACAATAGCATTTATCCTCTCACCTGTCTGTGAGTGGGCTGAAGGTTGGCTGCTTGCAGCTGGGCTCAATTGCATGGTGCTAGCTGCTGGCTGGTTTTGTGTTTTCTCCACATATCTCTCATTCTTCTTGAACTAGTGTGCTAACCTGGGTAGAAGAGAGCAAACAGAAACACAAAACCTCTTGAGGGAAATGGGAAGTAATGGGTATGTATCTATTATTTTAAGGTTATAAATGTATTCTAAAATTGATTTTGATGATGGATGCACAATTATGTGAGAAAACTAAAAATCATTGAATTGTACCATTTACATTGGTGTATTGGATGTCATGTGAATTACATCTCAATAAAGCTGTGTAGAAAAGGAAAGAAAAATCAGGTTGTAACAACAGATTTTCCTCTCTAAAAGTGTGTTGGGGTATGATGACTACTTATGCAAGTTTTTTTCTCTTTAAATAACTATAGATTCTGTTTTCCCTTTTCCCAAGAAAATAAAGCTTTAAAAGTGCTTAAAAAGAAAGAAAAAACAGAGGCTTGCCCTGTGATGTAGTGGTTAAGTGCATGTGCTCCACTGCTGGTGGCCTGGGTTCGGATCCTGGGGACGCATCAATGCACCTCTTGTCAGGCCATGCTGTGGCAGCCTCCCATATAAAGTAGAGGAAAATGTGCAGGGATGTCAGCTCAGGGCCAGTCTTCCTCAGCAAAAAGAGGAGGATTGGCATGGATGTTAGCTCAGGGCTGATCTTCCTCACCAAAAAAAAAAAAGGAAAGTAAAAAGAAAGATAGATGTGAAGCCACTTAAGGCCTAGGCTCAGATCTGGTACATTGTCACTTCTACTCACATTCCATTGGCCAAAACTTGTCACATGGCCAAGCCGAAAGTCAAGGGACCAGGAAGTATACTCCATCTTAATGGGAGCAATGGACAAAAGGCGTGAGTATAGAGTGGTAAAAACATGGATGCGATAATTCAATCTATTACATATACGTTCAGACATTAACATTCTAAAGAATGTTAACATTCTTTAAGTGGTTACCTTGGGGGTGGATGGTAGTGACTGGGAGGACGACAAGGGGCCTTGTGGGGTGTTCCTTCTGTTACAGACTGTAGCACTTTCTGTGTTGTTTTATTTTAACAATTTTCATGTTGTCTTAAATTTCTTGTTAGCCTATTTATTTCCTTTTCCATCTCTCAGTTTCTGTGTTCCAAAACATTCTTTGCATACTCTCTCCAATCTATCATTTAGGTTTGCTAATATTCAGAAAAATTCAAAGGCTTTTTAAAACAATTTCTGTAAAAACAAAACAACGTTTCTTGGAACCTTCCTTTAAACTTGAATCTCCTACTGTCAAAAAGACATTTCTCTATTCTTTCTGCAATAATTTCTAAAGGTCTGCTCTTCATTTACAGACTCTCTATGATGATGAACAGGATTTAATAAAAGATGAAAAAGATACCACTAACTGCATTTTAGAATCTTAGGATTCACTTGAATAGATACTTCATATACCTGTATAGATACTTTCATATACCTAGTTAAGTAGTAATGCTTTGCAATACAGAGAGATTAAAAAAAAAGAAAAAAACTTATGCACATCGTTCCATCCAACCCCTAGTTCAGAAGTTCTCAACACTGGCTGCACATTAGGATTACCTGGGGAGCTTTAAAAATAATACTGATGTCGAGCTCCACCTGCAGAGAGGCAGACAGAATTGATTTGTAGTGGAGATTGAGCATCAGTATTAAGTTTTCCAGGCATTCTAATGTGCCTCCAGAATGGAACACACCACTCCAATTGTGTAATGTACTTTATTCAGTAGCTTCCAGACTTGAGCATCACTAACTTTTTATTTTGCTAAGTACAGATATTAAAACACCAATAAAAACTTATCATCTATAATCACCCCTGCTTTACTGAGAATATATATTACCACCAAAACATAGAAACTACATAGTTAAGAAATAAAGTAATGGTCTTTAAATCGAATAAATTTAGCTTAAAAAAACCCTCAATTGCCATTATATTATTGTATCTCTTGTTGCACTACAAACAATGGCAAAACTTGTCATGAGTCATCTCCAATCTGCAGAGAGGCATTTGAGAACTTTTGGAACCAGGTGCACTAATGGATATTGTCTTGAATCAGAAGTATCAGAGTTTTCCTGAAGGCAAGGGTTTGCTCCTTCCTTGTCCATCCCACTGAGTTCTTGAAAATCAGGCCATCTTTTTGTCCTTCTCTTCCTCTTCTGGCATCAACATCTTGCAAATGCCTGGGAGTAGCGGGCAAGCACATGTTGGTTCTCAGAGCATGATGCTCTTTTGTAGAGTTTCAAAGATTAATTATGCCATCCACAACACTCTTCTTTGAAGCCATAACACTTATACATTCCTGAATGTGAATTTGGTAAAAATCTTTTTGAGTATCAATATATGTCTAGCTAAGCTGAAAAACAAGCTGAAGGGTGAGGAGAAACAATCTTTTGCTCTCTCATTGCTTCTGTGTTCTCAGTTTCCTGAATGTTTCATTCTGTGGTGAATGTTGATATGATGACATAATCAGGAGACAATGAGTGACCGTCTGAGCTAAAGGACAGAGAAAATCCTTATATGGGAATGTAAAGTGGTGCACCACTATGGGAAACAATATGGAGGTTCCTCAAAAAATTAAAAATAGAATTCCATACGATCTAGCAATTCCACTTCTGGATATATATCCGAAGGAAACCAAATCACTCTCTCCAAGAGATGTCTGCACTTCCATGTTCATTGCAGCATTATTTACAATAGCCAAGACATAGGAACAACCCAAATGGCCATCAACCAATGAATGGCTAAAGAAAATGTGTGTGTGTGTGTGTATCCAATAGAATATTATTCAGCCATAAAAAAAGAAAGAAATCCTGCCATTTGCAACAACATGGATGGACCTTGAGGGCGTTATGCTAAGTGAAATGTCAGACAAAAAGAGACAAATACTGTATGATCTCACTTATATGTGGACTATAAATAAACCAAACTCAGAAGCAGAGATAAGATTTGTGGTTGCCAGAGGTAGGGGGAAGAAGGGGCGATTTGGGTGAAGATAGTCAAAAGGTACAAACTTCCAGTTATAAGATTAATAAGTTCTGGGGTTGGGGCCGACCAGGTGGCACAAGCAGTTAAGTGCGTGCGCTCCGCTGCGGCGGCCCAGGGTTCGCCAGTTCGGATCCCGGGTATGCACCGATGCACCACTTGTCAAGCCATGCTGTGGCAGCGTCCCATATAAAGTGGAGAAATATGGGCATGGATTGGATGTTAGCCCAGGGCCAGTCTTCCTCAGCAAAAAGAGGAGGATTGGCAGATGTTAGCTCAGGGCCGATCCTCCTCACAAAAAAAAAAAAAAAAGTTCTGGGGATTAAATGTACAATGTGATGACTATAGTTAACAATACTGTATTGTATATGTGAAAGTTGCCAAGAGACTAGATCTTAAAAATTCTCATCACAAGAAAAAAAAATTTGTAACCATGTGAGGGGATGGATGTTAACTAAACTTACTGTGGTGGTCATTTCTCAATATAGACATGTATCAAATCATTATGTTGTACACCTTAAAGTAATACAATGTCATATGCCAGTTATATCTCAATAAAACTGGGAAGAAAGTTCCTATACATCTTTGTTCCACTGTAGAGAGAGATCCTGGGTCAGTGGGCATATATGCCATTAAATTAAAAAAAAAATAAGTACTTAAAAGGCAAATGCCTTAGGGAGAACATAAAAGAGAAAGAAATGTGGTTTGTTTAATCATCAGTTTTTTGTCAAAGCTGACATCTGAAATTTCATACATTTCACAGCTTCTTCCCCAATTTCATTGCCTAGTGAGCTTTGCTTTGTTTCTAGATTTTCAGAATCCTTGGCTTAGCTCTTTTGTTCTGATCTTTGTCAGAATGAGAGGTAAATATCATAGTTTTTCTTGTACAACGGTAATCATCAAGAATATCTGAAAAATGTAGCCTCAATGGATTTTTGTATTCAGACATTAAAATAACAGAATAATTTTTTTCTACACATGTCAATCACACTAAATTACCTCCCATGTTGTTAAATTTTCAATGAACAGCAAGAAAAAAATTTTTTTTTCTGGCAAAGTCCTTGAAATAGAGCATCGTGACGAAAATTTTGGGCTAACCTGAAAGAAAGGAATGTTAGCGTTCTAATTGCGCCTGGAGTCCTAGGCTTCTTGGACAGGTGTCTGCTTTGCTCTGTCGGGAGAAGATGTGGGAATCATAAACTTGGTTGCAAAGAGAGGCTAATTTAATGTTCATTTAATAAACTATCCCTGGAGAAAATAGCTAAATATGTTTCCCAGGAAGAAAATATTCTTTTAATCCTTGGGATACGAGTATCTGAGAAGAAATCGCAGCTCGTGATCTTAAATAGCAAGTCAAACCCTGGCAGGGCCCCCAATCTCATTCCTGGTGGGTTCCTGTGGAGTGTTAAGGAAATAAAGGAGCCAGACAGCCACGTGATGAAGACGTGGGTCCCACGCTGCCACAGAAAGTGCTCGCAGCTTCCGACCTAACACCATCAGGTTCTCTGTTTCCCCCACAGACTGCCTTTTGGTTCTTTGAGTCCTGCTGCATCTCTGAATTTCACCGTGTGACTCAATTTTTAGCTCTCTAAGTTTCTGATCTGAGACATACTGACATTTTACGTGTAGCCACAATTGCAGGATGATTAAGAAAATACCTTTTTGGGGCTTCCCCCCACTCATTCTCAGTAGCATTTAGCACAAAAGGACTGTCCATATCAGAGGGACATTTGTAAAGTCCGAGATAGGACTCATGTTTAAAATAGGGTTGGGTAATTTTATAACAACAGTTGATAAATAAGTACAACATAGCCATAATCTTATTTACCCACTTGGAATGTTTATTGTTAGAATGTAACGGGACAGCACTTCTTCTCCTCCCCAAATTTATCCCTTGGTGAGATAACTAAAGAGTCTGGATTTCATGTAGAATGAGTTACCATAATCAAGAATGAATGAATCCGTTCAGAATGAGTTACCATAATCAAGAGTTATGCTGCTAACTTGCCACACTGTCTCGGGGAGTAGCACTTCCACAACACATATAGTAATCTTGGATTGAGGCGGCACTGACTTTCAGTTAATCACAGGTAGTCTGGAAGAGCTAGAGAAGGAGGTGGACCTTGAGTAGAGTGATCTACACTGATGTGGGGACCGTGGGCTGGGGATTGGGGATGGTGTTATTGGTGAAAATGTTTTCGGGGTTTGACGGATAGTGTTATCTCTCCTTCTATGGATTTGAATTTTTAAAATAGCAACACGAGTGTTTCTTTTCTCCTTCACTAGTAATTTTCTTTAGCTTCAGTATTTTGTCCCTGTGAGGCCATATCATAACAGGCATTAAATGCCTAAACATTTAAAATTATCAGGGGAGGGGGCTGAAATCACACCATTCCAGGGACCATTACTTTGTATTCTGTTGTAGATGAAGTGCCCTAAGATTTATGGAAGATTTATGGAGTGTTCCTATGATCTAAACCTCACAGGCTTGGATATGGTACACAAAAGCCTGTCTACAGCAAATAGCCAAGTTCTTCCTTTCAGAAGATTGTTCCTGCGTCTTGGATGGGATTTTCCTCTCTGGGAAGCAGTGAATGCATTTGACTCAATGGGGAGGTATGTGGGCAGCTGTCACAAGACACTGAAACCATTTCATTCCAGGAATGAAAATATATCAGGTTAATATCTCAAAAGAATCACCCACATCACACATGGGTCTGTGAAGAGTTGGGAAGGAAGTGAAAGAGCTGAACCTACGTAAAAATAGTTGCTCAAGACTCTGCCTTTAACTGTGAAATTAAAAATTATAGCCTTCAAGTAATAGAAAATTTCCTAACATAAGAAAAGACACACAACATTGTATAATGTAGGGCAGACAATGATGTAAGAGGATGCAGACTCGAGTTGGGGGGAAAGATCTCACAACCTTCTCAATCAAAACTCATCTAAGTAAAATGGAGGGACTCTGATATTTTTATTTATTCTATTTATTTATTCTATATATAAGTTTTATTTATTCTATATATAAGTTGTTTAAATTAAATCTTTAAGAGCTGTTACATATTTTTAATTCACAAAAGATAATAGTTTCTGTCAACGTTTCCTGTTCAAAACTATAAGTTAAAAACCATTTAGAGCATTGTTTTGTTGAGTTGGATCCCTGGGATGAAGTAGAGCCCACCAAAACTATAGTTGAGATTCTGGGTTCGAGAGTGGGCAAAAGAGGGTAGCTATGGCCTGAGACATTGTCGAGTATATTTCTGTCTGAGAAACACAGGATATACCTGCTTCAGGAAAGGAGTACCAGAAGCTTGAGTCTTGAACTAACATTCTTTTAGGAAAATTTAGAAAATATAGACAAGCCAAAAGAAAAGATTTAAAACATCCTGTAGCTTTATATCTCAGAAAGTATCACTGTTAATATAATATCTGTATAATATTATAGTGTAAATCCTTCCATTCTTGATCAATCTTCACTCCCTCTATCTTTCCTTCCATTCATCCCCCACTGCTTGTCTTCTTTTTTCCTCCCTTTTCTCCTTCTATTCATTCATCCATCTCTCCCTTCTCTCTTTTTTATTTTAGATATATATGGGATCATATCATTGGCTTTCTCTTTCAGGCACATGAGTTTTTATTTTTTCCAGCTTTATTAAGATATAATTGACATATAATATTAGTAAGTTTAATGTGTACAGTAGGATGATTTGATACATAGATATATTGCAAAATGTTTACAATAAGGTTAGTTACATCCTTCACCTCACATAGTTACCATTTTGTTGTTATAGTGAGAACATTAAAGTTCTATTCTCATAGCAACTTTCAAGTGTACAATACAGTATTGGTAGCTATAGTCACCATGCTGTACATTAGATCCTCGGAACTTATTCATCTTATGATTGAAAGTTTGGACCCTTTGACTAATATCTCCTCATTTCCCCCACCCCTCAACCCCTGGCAACTGCCATTCTACTCTCTGTTTCTATGAGTTCAATGTTTTTAGATTCCATAAGTAGTTGAAATCATACAGTATTTGTCTTTGTCTGTCTGATTTATTTCACGGAGCATAATCCCCTCAAGGTCCATTCATGTTGTTGCACATGGCAGGATTTCCTCCGTTTTTATGGCTGAATAATATTCCATTATATACATCACATTTTCTTTTTTTTTTTTTTCTGGGAAAGATTTGCCCTGAGCTAACATCTATTGACAATCTTCCTTTCTCTCTTTTTTCCTTCCCTCTCCAAAGCCCCAGTGCATAGTTGTCTATTCTAGTCGTAAGTCCTTCTAGTTCTTCTTTGTGAGCTGCTGCCACAGCATGGCTACAGACAGACGAGTCATGTGGTTCTGTGTCTGGGAGTTGAGCCCAGGCTGCTGAAGCGGAGTGTGCTGAAGTTTAAGCACTAGGCCAGCAGGATTGGCCCAATATCACATTTTCTTCATCCATTCATTTGTCGATGGACACTTGGGTTGTTTTCATGTCTTGGCTATTGTGAATAATGCTGCAATGAACATGGGAGGGCAGATATCTCTTCGATATAGCGATTTCATCTCCTTTGGATGTATACCTAGAAGTGGGATTGCTCAATCATATGGTAGTTTTATTCTTAATTTTTTGGAGGACTTCCATACTGTTTTCCAGAGTGGCTGTATCAATTTGTATTCCCACCAACAGTGCACCAGGGTTCCTTTTTATCCACATCCTCTCCAACAATTATCATCTCTTGTCTTTTTGACAATAGCTGTTCTAACAGGTGTTAGGTGATTTCTCATTGTGGTTTTGATTTGCATTTCCTTGATGATTAGTGATGTTGAGCATCTTTTCATGTACCTGTTGGCCATATGTATGTCTGTTTTGGAGAAATATCTATTCAAATCCTCTGCCCATTTTTTAATCGGATTGTTTGGGGTGTTTTTCCTTGTGCGTTGTATGAGTTCCTTATATATTTTGGATATTAACCTCTTATCAGATATATGGTTTGCAAATATTTTATCCCATTCTGTAGATTGCCTTTTAATTTTGTTGAATGTTTCTTTTGCTGTGCAGAAGCTTCTTAGTTTGATGTAGTCCACTTTAGTTTTGCTTTGTTACTTGTGCTTTTGGTGTCATATCCAAAAAATCATTGCCCAGACTGATGTAAAGAAGATTTTTCTTTATGTTTTATCCTAGGAGTTTTATAGTTTCAGGTCTTATGTTTAAGTCTTTAGTCTATTTTGAGTTAATTTTTGTGAGTGGTGTAAGATCAGAGTCTAGTTTCACTCTTTCGCATATGGATATCCAGTTTTCCTAACATCATTTATTGAAGAGACTCTCCTTTCCCCATTGTGTGTTCTTGGTGCCCTTGTCAAAGATTAGTTGACAGTATATGTCTAGGTTTGTTTCTGGGCTCTCTATTCTGTCCCATTGGCCTAAGTGTCTGTTTTTATGCCTGTACCATACTGTTTTGATTACTATACCCTGTAATATAGTTTGAAATTAGAAAATGTGATGCCTTCAGCTTTGTTCTTTCTCAAGATTGCTCTGGGCTTTTGTGGTTCCATAGAATTTTAGTATTGTTTTTTCTATTTCTACGAAAAATGCCTTTTGAGTTTTGACAGAGATTGCATTGAATCTACAGATAGCTTTAGGTAGTATGGACATTTTAAAAATATTAATATTTCTGATCTATGAACATGATCCATGAAATTGTATAATTTATCTTCAATTTCATTTATCAGTATCTTATAGTTTTTGGTGTATAGATCCTACACTTCCGTGGTTAAATTTACTCCTAAGTATTTTATTTATTTATTTATTTTGATGCTATTGTAAATGGGATTGTTTTCACTATTTCTTGTTCAGATATTTCATTGTTGGTGTTTAGAAATGCAACAGATTTTTGTATCTTGATTTTGTATTCTGAAACTTTACTGAATTCATTTATTAGTCCTAACTCTTTTTTGATAGAATCTTTAGTATTTTCTATATATGAGATGTCATCAGCAAACAGAAAATTTTATTTCTTCCTTTCTGATTCAAATGCCTTTTATTTCTTTTTGTTGCCTGATTGCTCTGGCTAGGACTTCCAGTACTATTTTTAATAGGAGTGGTGAGACTGGTCATCCTTGTCTTGTTTCTGGTCTTAAAGGGAAAACTTTCAACTTTCACCATTGAATCTGATGTTAGCTGTGTGTTTGTCACATATGGCCTTTATTATGTTGAGGTATGTTCCTTCTATGCTCAATTTATTGACAATTTTTATCATGAAAGGATATTGAATTTTGTCAAATGCTTTTTCTGCATCTATTGAGATGATCATATGATTTTCATCTTTCATTGTATTAATGTGGTGTATCACATTTATTGATTTGCAGATGTTGAACCATTCTTGCATCCCAGTGATAAATCCCACTTGATATGGTGTATGATCCTTTTAAAGTGCCATTGAATTGGGTTTGCTAATATGATGTTGAGAATTTTTGCATTTATATTCATCAGGGATGCTGGCTTGTAGTTTTCTTTTCTTGTAGTGTCCTTATCTGGCTTTGATAAGGAAGGTAATGCTGGCCTCATAAAACGAGTTTGGGAGCGTCTCCTCCTCTTCACATTTTGGAAGAGTTTCATTGGTTAATACTTCTTCAAATGTTTGGTAGAATTCATCTGTGAAGTCAACTGGTCATGCGCTTTTCTTTCTTGGGAAGTTTTTGATTACTAATTCAATCTCCTTGTTTGTTCTTTGTCTGTTTAGATTTTTATTTTTTCCTGATTTAGAATTAATAGGTTGTGTGTTTCTAGGAATTTATCCATTTCTTCTCCATTGTCCAATTTGTTGGTGTATAATTTTTCATGATAGTCTCTCATGATCGCTTGTATTTCTGCAGTATCAGTGGTAATATCTCCTCTTTCATTTATAATTTTATTTATTTGAGTCCTCTTTTTTCTTGGTAAGTCTAGCTAAAGGTTTGTCAGTTTTGTATATCTTTTCAATAAATTAACTTTTCTCTTGTGTGCACTTGAGAATAATGTGTATTCTGTTGCTATTGGGTAAAATGTTCTGTATATGTCTCTTAGGTCTATTTGGTCTACGATATGGTTCAAATCCAATGTCTCCTTGTTGATTTTTTTGTCTGGGTGATCTATCCATTGTCAAAAGTGGGGTATTGAAGTTCCTTACTATTATTATTTTGTTGTCAATTTCTCCCTTCAAATCTGTTAATATTTGCTTAATATATTTAGGTGTTCCAAGATTGGAATCATTTATATTTATAAATGATTGTTGTATTTTCTTGTTGAATTGACCTTTTTATCATTATATAATGGCCTTCTTTGTCTCTTGGCTTAAAGTCTATTTTGTCTCTTGGAAGTATAGGTACTTTGCTCTGTTTAGGTTTCCACTTGCATGAAATATGTTTTTTTATCCCTTCACTTTCAGCCTATGTGTGTCCTTAAAGCTGAAGTGAGTCTTTTGTAGGCAACATATAATTGGGTCTTGTTTTTTTATCCATCCAGCCACTTCTTGTCTTTTGACTGAAGAATTCGATATATTTACCTTTAATTATTGATAAGTTAAGATTTACTAATGCCCTCTTATTAATTGTTTTCTGCTTGTTTTGTAGTTATCTTATTCTTTTCTTCCTCTCTTGCTGCCTTCCTTTGTAAATCGATGATTTTTCCAGAGTGATATGCTTTGATTCTCTTCTCTTTATCTCTTGTGAATCTACTGTAGGTTTTTGCTTGTGGTTACCATGAGGCATATGTAAAACATCCTATAGATAGAACTTTTTTACCCCAATAACAATGTAACCTCAATCTTATACAAATACTCTACCCTTTTACCCTCCCTCTTATATTTTTGCTGTCACAATTTACATCTTTTTATATTGTGTATCTATTAACAAATTATTGGCTATAGCTATTTTTAATACTTTTGTTCTTTAACCTTTGTATTAGAGTTAAATGGTTAATGCACCACCATGTTACAGTATTAGAGTATTCTGAATCTGACTATATGCTCATCTTTAAAAGTTTGTTGTGTATTTTCATGTGTTTTCATGTTACTAATTAGTGTCCTTTCATTTCAACTTGAAGAACTCATTTCATCATTTCTTGTAAAGCATGGCTAGTGGTGATGAATGGTGCATGGCAGTGGAGGCCAGTGGCAGGCATCAGGCTGGCAGTGTGCAGGTGCACAGCTGGAGGGGCCACCCCTGAGTGCATACATAGTGGTGAGGGTTAGCTGAAGGGGTCTAGGCTGGTATTTTGCACTCATGCAGCCAAAAGGCCTGGGCTGGTTGCCAGTGTAGATCTCAGGCTCTGGTGGGTGGGAGGAGGAGGGAGCGGGGTGGGACTCAGGTGGCTGATGTCTGCAAATGTGAATACCTGTGGGGCCAAAACTGGTGAAATCTACAGGGGTTCACGGTGGCTGGGCTGGCGTTAGTAGTTTCTTCAGTGGTGAAAGCTGATGGAGTCCTCTGCAGAGCAGGTCACTGGGAACTGTGGTTGCTCCCACTATGTGGTTGGTATTGGTAGCCCCTGCTTTTCTTCCTTGTTGCTAGCTGTCTCTACACATCTCAGCTTTGCTGGTCTCTGCAAATGCATTGATGTATGTACAAAGCTATTAATTGAAGCATTGTTTGAATAGCAAGAGACTGGATACAAGAAAATGCTCATAAGTATGCCTGGTTAAAGAAACCATTGGGCATTCATACAATGGAGTCATATTATACAGCCATGAAAGAGAATGAAGACACCTTTATGTATCTGTATGGAAATATCTGCAAGATACATACTTAAATGGGAAATGTACAGTGTAGAATTCTGTGTAAATATGTTATCATTTGCATAAGAAAAGGGAAAACATGTGTAAGTATTTGCTTGAATGTGTATCTTGAAGGATACACAAAAACAATTTGTGCTGGGTGTTTAAGGGGAGGAAACTGTGTTTAGGGTCAGAGATGAGAAATGTTCACTGCAACTCATTCATCCATTGTGAATTTTGAACCGTGTGAATTACTGACTCCAAAAATTAAATATAAACAAATGAGATATTCTTTAAAACGCACCTTCCCTCACCCCTCTCTCTCCAATAAAACCATATAAAATCAAACAGACTGGCAGCTTGCAGCGCATCGTCCTGTTTCCTGTGTGCTGTGGGCTCCACTTGCACTTGCTGCTCGTGCCTGCATGCACTCCACTGCAGGTCTCCAGCTCCCTTGCTGGGTCCAGAGAGGAGAGTCCGTACTCTGTCCCCTTTTGTGTTTGCCCAGAGTAGGTATTCAATCACCTACTGGGTTTTTTGGCTGCTTGATCTTGTGCTGAGACACTGCTGGTGAAGACAGCACCCTGTGCCCACCTACTTTCTTTCATTCATACACAGGAGGGTTTATTCTTGTACCTGGGAAGGGGCATGGAGTCATGTGATGTTATTTGCAGGCTGAGGGGAGAAGAGAATGAGGAAGACTGATGAGCACAGCATGCTTCTCAACAAGCTGCATCTCTTTGCAGGGCTGGGGTGGGGGAACTTAGAAGCTGAGAGAACTGTTTTCAAAGCACATTTTTGTGAGGCTTTGGGAATAAGAATCACATCCTTGGACTGAGGAGATAAAAGGTGGGGTGAGTTCAGAGAGGCCACTGTCCCATCCTGGTGGAACTCAGCCCTGAGCTGACATTCCTAGGAGCCAGCAGAAGGCTGCTTCACGCTGCTTGGAGGCTACAAGACTGAGCGTTGACAGCCAGAGCTGAGACGGAAAATAACGGGCCGCTGCATGAGGCAGCAGCAGACGGCCCATAGGGGTTACATCTCAGGCATAATTTGGGGGCTCCCAGAGGTAGCTATTGCAACATAAGGTCCTACTGAGAGCGGTGTTGTGTGTGTGAGTGGTAGGTCTGTCAGATGGAAGAAGATTTAGAGCCGTTGAAATTTGGGTATAAATATGAATCTGATCCACATTTGTATTCAGAGAGACCAGATAACTTTTGGGTTATCAGTTCACATTTATTGACATAATTCTTAATTGAAATATAATTCCAACTCTTTCCATCAATAAAAGATATTTTTTAAGTGAAATTGTCCTCTCTATTTGAAAAGACATCATTCTTAATTTAGAGAGTCTTGTCAGATACACCAATCCTTCAGCTTGCAGTGGGTGCCCCTTAATTATCTGTGGTGTCCTGACTCTGTCTCAGCTTTCTTGCTGCTGTGCATGTGCCCACGGGTTCCCTCATCCTGGAATCCCCACTCCATACAGCTCACACCCACCCACACTGCAACCTGGAAAATTCCTATTTATATTTGCAGACTACAACTAATTCCTTTTTAAAATATTTCTTGCCCTTTCCTGTGCACAGATGGAGTTTTTGTTCCTTCTCTGTTCTCTCAAATATGATATGTCTCCTTCTGTATAGCAATTACAGGGTAGCATTATAAATCCCACACCAGGCAATCCTTCGACATCAGCCGGACGTCCTATGATTCAACTCAATTCCGACACTGTCTACCTGGACATAGCGTCAGATCTCACAGGTTAAGGGCTCACTCCCATGAGACTGCCATCTCCGCTCCACTTCAGAGGCCAATCACAAGTCCAGGTTGTTACCTGCGCTTCTGACTGACTGGCTATAGATCTAAGGTTCCAACCACCACCTTCTTGGATTCAATTAATTTGCTAGAGTGGCTCACAGAACTCAGAGAAACAGTTTACTTACTAGATTGCCAGTTTATTATAAAAGGATACAATTCAGGAACAGCCAGATGGATGAGATGCTTAGAGCAAGGTATGTGGGCAGGGGCACGGAGCTTCCATGCTCTCTCCAAGGTGCCACTCTCCCCACATCTCCACATGTTCATCAACCAGGAAGTTCTCCAAACCTGTCCTTTGGGTTTTCATGGAGGCTTCATTACATAGGCATGACTGATTAAGTCATTGGCCATTGGTAACTGAACTCAATCCCCAGCCCCTCTCCCCTCCTCAGAGGTTGAGGGGTGGAACTGAAAGTTTCAACCCTATAATTACCTGGTAGGTTCCCCTGGCAACCAACTCTCTCATCTTTAAGAGATTTCCAAAAGTCACCTCATTAACATAGCAAAAGACACCTATATGGCTCTCATCACTTAGGAATTTCCAAGGATTTTAGGAGCTCTGTGCCAGAAGCAGGGATGAAGACCGAATATATACTTCTTATTATAAATCACAATGTCACTCACTTCACTCACTCTCTCCCCTCTCCCTTATCTTTGTCCATCTCTCCCTCTCTCGCTTTCATCCATAAACCTTGTGTGGTGAGAGGGTCTGAGCTGCTCTAATGGGTAAACTGCTCTGCTGTGGCAAAGTCTGGGCTGGGTGGGACAGACCACCTCCCTCTGGGAGGTCTGCCCTAGATGCAACATTTGCATGGTGAGGAGGTGTGGACCCAGAGGAAAAGGGGACTAGCCTGAGCTAAAGAGACAAGAGATCTCGCTCTGATTGGGCCCAGTCCTACAGAGGACCACACTGGGTTTTGTTTAAGGTGCATCTCCCCTCAACACTCTAAGCTCATGATCAACATTGCATGGAAGGTCTAGAACAGTGCTTGGCTCATGGCGGGAGCTGAAGAAACACTGACTGACTACATGAGTGAAGGAGATGGGGCGCTCATCTTGTGTGCACATACCTCTATCCGGAACTTCTTGGAAGTGAATGAGAAGGAGTCAGAGGGGAGGGGGCGACTAGGGCAGAACAAGATGTATGGAAGGTTCTGGATCCCTTGCCACCAACATCTCATTTCAAAATGTCTAACTGACTACACATTATTTTATATGCTGTTAATTAATAAAATAGCATTTTAAAAGTTTTATACTTCAGGTTTTCTTGCAGCTAGTCTCAATTCATGAGGTTTCAATGTTTAGTCTGACGATTGTTGACCAGTTTAATCTCTCATCACTGCCGAAACAAGCCTCAGAAAAAGACAGGAAACAGGAAACTAGCTACTCCTTTTATTATTCCATCTATCAACACCTTTTCAGTCACCATAATAAAAACAGATCTGCAGAAGCAGAGGAGGATGGAGCCACCACAGGCGGGGGCCACAGACTCGCCATAGCTACGAGCAGAACCACGTGGACATCATGAATGACGCTGAAGGCAGGCTGTGGCTCCTTGTGTGAGAGTGACTGTAGTAACACCATCTCACACTTCTCTTTGGCCTTGTACTTTGTAACATATGTCATATATATGTTAATGCCATCCTTGCCCAGCTGGATCCCCAAAACTGACCATGGCCCACTGGGAGTTGGCTGCTAACACTGAAGGCTGTCCCCTTCTCTGGAGCTGACGGGAGCCCCTGGCCTGAGAGGTCACACCTCTCTCTCCCTCCCCAACATCCCAACGTGTCTGATTCACAGGGATCCTCCCTCTTGCTTCCACTCTTGCTTTAATCTCACTTTTCCATCCACCTTTTCTGAATTATCCAGTGATGTTAAACACAGGAAAGAGCAGTGATTCTAGCTGTGTGCTAAAATCACGTGGGAAGTTGTTTCTAGTAGAGGCTCCCGAGCCCACACAGAGCCTCTGGATCAGCACCTCCCTGTCGGCTCTTGTGTAGCCAGCCTCGCCCCCGCCTGGGCATGTTCACTTGGCATCCACTGTGCTGGGCAGCAGAATGCTGACTTCTGCCACTCCCAGCTGGGTGACCTGGGCTGAGGCAGTTAATCTCCCTATGCCTCCATTTTCCCATCTTTAAAATGGATGCCACCCGCTTAACAATATGTTTGTGATGATGAAACCAGGTAACCATGAAAGCATGATATCTGGATAGGAAGTTTATTAGTGAGGAAAGATTCATCCATTTATGAGAAAGACAAGACTGCAGTGGTTTAAATAAGATGAAAGCTTATTTCCATCCCAAGGCATAGAAGTTGGACTCATGAGGCCTGGAAAGGCAGATCTGTGATATCATTAGTGACCTTGGCTCTTTCCAACTCTCCAGTTTGACATTCCCAAGGTTACCTCATAGTCCAAAATGGCTTCAGGAGCTCCAGCAATCACATCCATGTTCCAAACTGGAAGAAGCAGAAGACAAAAGTACCTGCCTCCTCTTTGTTAAGGAAACTTCCCAGAGTTCCCACATCACTCTGTCACTTACATTGCAGATGGCAGAACTTATTCACATAGACACATCTAGCTGTAAGAAGGCTGAAAAATATCTTTCACTCTAAGAGGCAATGGGTGTTCTCTTAGTAAGGAAGAAGGAGAGAATGGATATGCGGGTCACCAGCAGTGTCTACCACAGAAAAGAAGCTTTGAAGTCAGCCTCCTAGGATTCAAATCTCAGCTCCACCAGCTACTAGCTTTGAGCAAGTTACTCAGCCTCTCTGTGCTTAGTTTTCTCATCTGCAAAGTGAGGAAAATAATATTACACACCTTGGAAGGCTACTATAATGAGATATACTTCAATATAAAGGACAGCATCTGGTATAGAGTGAGTGCTCAATGAATATAGATCACTAGTATTATTTCCCATTTACCCCTCTATTCTGTGCCACACCCTCTGCTAACATCTGAGAATTTAAAGAAGAAAATGAGATTGGCGCAGGACTCTTTCTCCCCCACTTGATTCTAGTGCCCCAATCCTCTCCATTGGCCCTGAAGTCGCTCCATTTGAGTCCCTTCAATGGTTTGTGCCATGATGATGGGACACAGCCTCCAGAAGACCACTGCTCTTTCCTGAGTCTCTTGAACGACCTGAAGTTTTCTAGCAAATGAATACCTAAGTCACTAACTGCTTGCTAACTGAATGCATGGCAGACTGGCTCCGAGGGAATCAGGAGATGGGAGGGGAAGGGGTGAAGATGTAGGGTGCGGATCACATGGAGGGGGCACCGAAATATAGGGGTAGCAGGCTTGTTTTGCCTGCTTTGCTCTCTTGCTGGTGGCAGACCCTGAGGACACAGTTAGGACAGGAAGGAGGCGTAGTAGGTTAGCTGGTTCGTGGATGCCTCTCTCCTGAAAGCCAGTTGTGTGTGCTGACATGCACCAAACATGCTGGGGTTGCATTCTAGCCAGGAGTGGGCCAACCTCTGGGGTTCTGGCTCCCTGCACCCCGCTTGTCCTGGTCGGTGGTGTCCGGGCTACAGGGAGGAGCCCTTTCCCCTGCAGGCTGCAGTCGGTGGTCCACGCACATAAATGGGATGGAGAGCCCATCAGGCCTGCTCTGGCTGGTTCTGCCTGGGAAAATACTCTCATCTCCTTTCTCTAACAGTACACTTCTGAACACAGCAGGGAAAGTTTTTCATGAGGAGGCCAGAGTTCTGGGTTTAGGGCATAGATCGGGCCCTGGCTAGTCATGAGACATTTGGGGTGGTTTATCACTCCTTGCTCAGTTTTTCCTCTGTGGAAAGAGAGTAACAATATATCCTGTCACTTGGCCTTGCATTTTTTTCAGGGAAAAAAGCCTGAAACGAAGAAGAGAAACTTTGGGAGAGAGGATTATTTCCTGTTTCTGGAAAACAGCACTGTGAGTTTTCTTGGTTTAGCTACTTATAACAACAACAGGTGACCCACGACCCTTGGATATTAGTTTCTGCTTCTATGACAACAATCTCGAGTTCAGGAGAGCTACCAAAGGGAACCTTCTCTTGCCTCTTTCAGACTTTGCATTCCACCATCCATGCTCAGAAAAGCTGCACCATCCACCAGAAGCCCCATGTTAGAAATGGGGATAACTTAGGACTTGGCAGCATATATTCTATTTTGAGTGGGAACTATGTGGCAAACTGAGTTCGTATGTTTCTGGATGAGGATGTTGTAACATGGGGAAGATAATAAATGATGTGATGTTTACCTAAAAAATTTAGAATATTGTTGGAGAGACAAGACAAGCACCCATAGCGATCACTAAGGAGAGGAAAGAATCCAGGGTGGGGTATTTGTCTAATGTGGAAACAATTTTCTGAAATCTGTCTACCTCTCTGGATTGATCTAGAAGATCCAATGAAGATCCCAAAAGACGGTGTATATACAGCACTTGGTAAACTGTAAAGTCCTATGTAGGTATTGTAAATTACACTTGGCTAGAGAAGGCTTCACAAAGGAGGGAGGGTACACAAGACTGAGCTGGAAGAACAGGTGGCAGAGGGATGAGGAGGCCCTTACAGGTGAGGGTCACATGGGTGCTGCTGGGAGGCCGGAGTGAGTGTGGTCAGGAAAGATGGGTCGGCTCTCCTCACATCCACCTTGAGAGGTCGGTGTTCGTGTCTCCATCTCACAGGCGAGGAGGCTGGGGCTCCAAAGGTGAGCGGCTCATCAAAAGACATGGTTAGTGACGGACTGGACTGGGTCTACAGCTCTTTCCACTTTGCCTATGGGAACCTAATCTGAGGTTTCAAGCTCAAAGTCACAGCTCAGTGCATTTGCTAGAAATGACCATACATTCGGCTCTACACCATGTGAACAGGGAAACAAAACCGGTCATATGATCCGCAGCATCCAGGGGACAGGAGTCGGGAGATGAGTTCCCTGACAGGGTAGAGCTAGGGCTAGTTTGAGGGGGTTTCTGTTTCTTGAAACCAAAGAATCCCCGACAAAGCCCTCGCTTTATCACCTCCCTAGCCTCTGTCTCCCTCTTATTTGGCCTGACCCAGAGGAAGGCAGAGGAAGTAATAGCGCCTAGTCTGTGGCCAGAAAGGCATTTTGCTGGTTGGGTACTCAGGGGCAGAGGAAGAGGTGCGGCAGGGCCAGAGGCTGCCGCGGGCCTGCAGAGTCAGTGAACCGAAGCACAGAAGCCGGGAGACGGCGAGCAGCCCGCCTGGTTCTTCCGCGCTGAGGCAGCGGGCCGGGCTGCAGGGGAATCCAGCGCCTCTGGGGAGGCCGTTCCGGGCAGGGCCCGGCAGGGACGGCCCCGCTGGCGGCTGTGTGTGCTAGCGAGCCTTCTGAGCTCTGCTCTGGGCAAGCGCCCCATGCTGGAGGGCCGGGAGCCAAGGGGCCGCCTGCCCTGCTGCGCCCATTCCTGGGCAGTTAGCTGTGCAGGCAGCCGCGCTGCGGGAGAGGAGGCTGCGCCGCGGGGGAAGAGCCGGGGAAGGCAGGGCCCCACCCAGAAGCCGCGGCAAACACATCAGGAGCAATCGAGGCTGTGCGCTTGCAAAATGGATGCAGTGTTCTGTTGAAAGTGTTTTGCGATCAGAAAAAGATGACTTTGCTGCCTGCCTTTAATTCCATGTTGGAAGCTTCTGAACGAAACGCTGAGATTTAAGGTAGAGGGGAAAGAGGAGGAAGTTATTCCCTTTCTCTCTCTGCTCTTTTCTTACTTTCTACCACCACTCGCCGCCCCCCAAATTTGAAAACACACACGCTTTGAAAACACACACGCACACAGACACATTGTGCTCTTGATGGCTTGAGTGGAAATAGCGCCCCCTGGAAGTCGCCTGGTAGAAAGGTCCACAGAGAGCGCCCCCAAGAGGGTTCAAATGCTGTGTTTGCGGGGCCCCCGGGGAAGCGGATCGCACATTTCCTAAGGAACTGTAGCTTCTCATTCGTCTGCAGTGACAGCTTCCCTTCGGCCATTGCCAAAGGCACTTAGACAGCCTCCGACACAGCCCAGCCCCTGGCTTCCACAACGAGCCGAATCATCCTTTACGAGGCCACATGCGCTCAGCGGTCCCCGAAGCCTCTGTTAGGAAGTCAGGGGGGAGCCTGGAGATTCTGGGAGCACACTGCAGATTCCAGGGGTGAAGCCCCTGCTCTGTGGTAGGCCTAGGCCTGAGGGAGGCAGAGAGCCAGAGGGCTGCGTGGGGAACACTCCTTCTCGGCGCTGGAGCTCGGGGCTCTCAGGACCATGCCCAGGCCGTTAACATCCTTGCTGCGAGTGCTGGGTTTCTTAGCCCTGGCCTTTAGCCACGGAGGGAAGGAGCTGCGTGTGGGTACGGCCAGCTTAGGACCACTCTTGGTCAAATCAAGGTAGGCAGATCCTGTATGTGTATTTCTGTGCAATATATATGTCCCCAGATGAATAAATCTTCAGCAAAAGCAAAAGCTGACAATTTGGGAGAAGAGTTCATTTCCATTTAACAGGGGAAGATTTAGGACTTGGTCTGCAGTCACAGCCCTGCTGATTCTCTGCCAGAAGGAGACTGAGTACTCCACCCCATCCCTGTGTGTGTGTGTGTGTGTGTGTGTGTGTGTATGTGTGTGTGTGTGTAGGGCACTCTCTAGGTGTCAGCAACGCGGCTGAGTGGTTCTTGGAGCAGGAGGTAGGAGCGAGGAGAAGTCCAGGAGAAGTGGGGAGGATGCGATATCAGTACATCTCTCTCTTGGTGTCACCCAGAAATTTTGAACTCAACAAACCCAAGTTTCATTTCCTGTCTTTATTTCTCAAACTGCTCTTCCTGCCTATGACCCCTGCTCCCCACCCCCAAGCCCATAATTGTAATCCAGTCCCAGGTCTGGCCCAGTTGGCTGCGTTCAGTCTCAGCTACTGCATCTTCCCTCACCTCCAATTCCCGCCACCTGGTTGGTGTCCCCTCCCCCCATCTTACTCCCCCTCAGCTACAGTTATCCTTAACTGTGACTCTATAGAACGTGCTTCCATGTTCTCTCCTGCCTCCAGGCTAAAGCCTAAAGCCCTAACAGGCCTTAACAGTCACAAAAGGAGAGTTGGCTCTACTCGCTCATGCTCATCTCTGCCTCTCAACACGAGGCACTCACTGCCTCTGGTTTACTGGGCCACCTTCAGTTTCTCATCCTCTCTCACCTCTGAATCTTTGCACAAACAGATTCTTCTGCCTGAACAGTCTTCCTCTTTCTAGTTTGGTTAGGTCAAATTCATTCTCCAGGTCTCAACTCAAATATCTACTTCCTCTAAGAGGCCTTTCCTAACCCCGCAACTGTTGATTTGTTGACCATCTTCCCTGTTTCTTGGAAACCCTCAACTCCTGCTGTCCCTTGTAATTGCACGCTTACTTGGCAGTCACTCCTAAACTCTGGGAGGGCGGGACCATGCTTATATTGTTCTGTGGGATTTCTAGAATCTAATACAGGACTACATGCACAGCAGGTGCTTTATAAATATGTCCTGAGTGGATGAGGGAGTGGATTAAATGCAGTGTCTATAAGTCTTCCAGTGATCAGGTGCCATGAAAAGAGTAAGAGCCTTGTACTTGAATCCTAGGTCTAGTAGTGGCGGGATATATTTGTCAGGGCTCTCCAGAGAAATAGAACGAATAGGAGATCGGGGGAGGTTGAGGAAGAGGGAGAGGGAGAGAGAGAGACTGAGATTTATTTTAAGGAATTGGCTCACATAATTGTGGAGGCTGGTGTGTCAGAATTCTGTAGGTCAGGCTGGCGAGCTGGAGACCTAAGGAGGAGCTGAGGTTGCAGCTCTAGGCCAAGGTCAGTCTGGAAGGCCGAATTCCCTCCTTCCTCTGGGACCTCAGTCTTTTCTCTCTTAAGATCTTCAAGTGGTTGGATGAGGCCTACCTGTTATGAAAGGTAATCTGCTTTACTTAAGGTCTGCTGATTTCAGCGTTAATCACATCTAACAAATACCTTCACAGCAACATCTAGACTGGTGTTTGACCAAATAACCAGGTACCATGGCCTGGCCAAACTGACACATAAAATTAGCCATCATATGGGGCAATCTAGGTGAGTTATTTAACGTCTCTTAGCCTCTATTTACTTCACATTGATGGGGACAATGTAGCGCCCGCCTCATAGGGTTGTGGTGAGAATTAGAGTAGACTGTGTCTCAACAGCCGTGGCATTGCCCAGCTCATAGTAGACAACAGTCCCTCCTTCTCATCTCACTCTTACTCCAACCATGCTTCACCGCAAAGGAAGGGCCATGCAGTTACAGAGATCCTAAGTGCCAAGCATTTTCTGCTCCTTCCACCCCTGTCTCAGAGGAGGGGATGCTCCTGAGGAGAAGGACGTCCTCTTTTCCCTGTTCCTAGAGGCAGGCTGTGTGTGGCTCCTTCACTCCATTTCCATACCCTGTGGGAAAGAGGGTTGAAGGGATGAAAATGGCTGAGGTCAGAGTTACAGATGGACTCCTGAGTGAAAAGAGGGTGAAGCCTAGATTGGAATTGGAATTCTGTGCTCCTAGAAGATTTTGTCACCCCTTCAAGGCTCTGGTTCCACACAGGCTCTGGAGTCACAGAAGGCCAGCACACAGCTTTTGTCTCTGCCGGGGCCCCTGAGCGACTTCTCCTTGTCCACGGCATCACTGCTGTATGTACACATAGGCCGCTGTGTGTCTGGCTCTTGTTCTCATTTCCTTGAAACAGAGATAATTTTGTGTGATAAAAAAATGCTTAAATGTAAGACCCATAGACCTCCTTCTATTTTAAGCAAAATTAACTTTCTTTTTTTGTAAAAAAGGAAGAAAAAATATTGCCCATCATGTGTGTGGCCTGAACACAACCCTCAAAATATCTTAAAGGTTATCCATCAAGGTTTTTAAAAGGAAATATATTATTCTTAATTATTTTTATCTTATTATTATATGATATACTTTGTGGATTTATTTTTTAACCTGTAATCTTATGCCAGAAGAGGCCATTTAGGCTTATTTTTATTTGTAGGCTGAAACAAAAACATAATATACGGGACTATGTTTACTATTTTAAATTTTATTCTCTGTTACTTTTCCTTTCAACTTGAAAAGACATTTTGGGCTACAGGTCACCGTTTGGCCCTGGGTCAGCAGTGCTCCCTTCAGGCCGGTGGGGCATGCCTGGGAGAATTCCCGGTCAGCAGGCGGCCATATATTTCTTCCTTAATCCTGTGTGCGTGGGCGAAGTATCAGGCAAAGGTATAAATAAAATGTTCTGACTCCACATATGGTATTTTGGGTTTAAAAATCCTTCATAAACTTTTTCCATTCCTATCAGCAGTTTTATTCGTTATGGGACATGCAGTAATTTTCCTTTTGGGATTATTTGAGAAGCAGCAAAGTCTTCTTGTGAAAAAAGCCTGTTTGCCATAAGATTTGTGCAAAGATTGAGTGCCTGTGGGAGAGGACTCCCTATATAGCCTATCTAAAATTTTCAGTAGGGTTTCCCCTCTCACTGGCTTTCTTGTTCTCAGGTGCATGGATCCTTCAGTAGCATAGCCCCAAGGATGGAAAAATGCTTTCCCAATTTCCTTCCAGGGTACCAGGATCATGTCCATGGGCTAGTTGATGGGTTTTCTCCTTCCTGTCTGCATTCAGCTGGTGTTATTACTAATTTGGGGGTCCAGAATGGGAAATCAGGCCAAAAAGATGTAATCTGAAAATTTTAAAACTGCATCACACTCATTTTGCCCCTGCATATTGAAGTTTCGTGTATCTTTCCACCTCTGTGTGAGACTGGGCATGGGCCAGGGGGTGGAAGAAGCATACTTTGGATCAAAAAGAGCCAATAGAGGGGTGTGTCCTAGGAGGCAGAGTATCTAGATGCCTCCTACTGGGGGGCCTCGTTCATAAGAACAAAGAGAAAGACACACACTCCCCTCTGCTTGACAGTGAGCTCCCGGCCTGGCACATGGTAATTGGGTCTGGAATATTTGGACAAACTAAGAGGGGCAAGCACCAGACCAGATGGTGCCACATTCTTTTCTCTGTCATCTTCCATCTCGAATCATCACCAAATCACTCTGATTCTACCTGCTCATTGCCATTCACATCTGTCCTTTTACTACAACCATCTTAGATCGTTTACTGTTACTCCAGACGAGCGTCTTCAGCTAGTCAGACCACATTCAATAGCCTCAGAGAAGGATCCACCTTGTAGCTAATAAACTAATAAGCTTCACCCTCAGGGCTTCTCACTCCAAAAGAGCCCTAGCAATGAGTACACATGGTGTATATATTTTTTTAAATGCATTAAAAGTAAGATCTATTTAACCATAATTGGTTAAGACTATTTTCTTTTTCCATTGCAACTTCCCCAGCCTCTACTGTTGGGGTGTTAGTGCAGTCGTGGGCATTTGGGCCTCCAGCTAAAGGCAAGTTGAGTTGGGAAGACATTTGGTTTGGGTTTACTAGGGGATACTTTTGTGGTTGGCAGTAGTTTCCAAAAGCTGTCAAGTTATTGCTAGCCATCCTGGGGTGGGGGTGACTTCTAGGAACACTACTCTGGCTCACTGTGCAGATGCCTCCAGCCCTGTGACATGAAGTAGGTATGAGTGTGTCCTATGGCATCTGACACCAGGCGTTTATGCAGAGTCGAGGAGAAGCAAAGTTTAAAATGTACAAAGCAGGAAGCTAGTCTGTGAAAGATTCTTCCCAATGTCAGATATATAAAATTATAAGCAGAGGGTTTTGTTTTCAATAACAACTTGTTAAAGCAGATGTTCTCTCCTTTCAGGAATATGGGACATCCTGTTGTGTATACAGTTAAAAATGGCACCATACCATTTTTTTCTCTTTCGCTGAGAATTCTGCAAAAGAGATTTATTGGAATTTCAATATTTTAACCTGTGTTTGTGGTGTTTTTTACCATTCTAAAATTTGTATTTTGTTGTGGTTTATTTTCTCATTCTAAACACGTGTTCTTTTTTTTTTTTTTTGTGAGGAAGATCAGCCCTGAGCTAACATCTCTGCTAATCCTCCTCTTTTTGCTGAGAAAGACCGGCTCTGAGCTAACATCTATTGCCAATCCTCCTCCTTTTTTTTTTTTGACCCCCAAAGCCCCAGTAGATAGCTGTATGTCATAGTTGCACATCCTTCTAGTTGCTGTATGTGGGACGCGGCCTCAGCATGGCTGGAGAAGCGGTGCATCGGTGCGTGCCCGGGGTCCGAACCCTGGGCCACCAGTAGCTGAGTGTGCGTACTTAACCACTAAGCCACTGGGCAGCCCAATACGTGTTCATTTTTGTACCTAATTATATATTCTTATTTTTGAATTCATTTGCTTAATAAAGGCTCCCCAAATTGTGTAACCTTCAGGCCCCAGAAAAATCTAGATAAGCCACTGACTGTCCTCCAGAGTGCACTCAGGTTGGTCTCCGTGTAGCCGAAGCCTGCCTGGTGATGACTCCCTCATCTGAACGCTCGGGTGACTTTCAGCCCTTCATGAACTGCGCATGATCCTCAGCCACCCACCTGCCTCTCCTGTCCTCGGCGCTAGAGCGCTGCACGCCTACAGCTCCTGGAACATGCTGCCTCATTTGCTCCTCACCTCCTTTGACCACGTGCTTCCCTCCAATCACAACGACTACTTCAGCGTTTGTTTTTTTGTTTAATAAACTTCTATTGGTCCTTCACAATGCAGCAAGGCAGAAAACCATGCAGTGAGTTGGAAACCTGCTGGGACTAGAGTTGGACAGAGTGGCCCGAGGGCTGTAAGTGTTCACAATTGGCTTTTGTGAGCTGGCCTTGGTGAGTCTGAAGGGCCGAGAGCACAACAGCCAGCAGGCAGTGCGCGACTTGTCCCTGGTGGCTTAGCAGAGAGCAGGTGCTGAACTCACGCGCTGAAGGAGCCCATGAAGCATCCCACCGTGGGGCCACCCCATAAAGGGCGGCAGCAGGAAGGACGGACGCCGGGCTGTGGCATTCCTCCCTTTCCTGGTCTTCTGGCATCTCCATAGTCCACGTCCCATGGCGTCTTCTTGCTGCAATGGCCGTCTGGTCTGGATACGGGGCTCGTTCAGTGCCCCTCCCTCCCACTGTCACCCTCACGCCCACACTTCCTCACATTCCTGCTTTGCTGCTGCTTTCAAGGCCAGAGCAGTGGAAACACCTTGGGGAGAGCCATTCATTTCTCCTTTATTCTTCCTTTATCAAGGTGGTCTCACTCTTTTCCCCATTCTTAATTAGTCTGCCAAGACAACGGTATCTATAAATAGCCTTAATCTTATAATTGTGACTAAAGGATCCAAATCACACGTGGCAAAACAGAGCAGGAAGAGCAGTCCTAGATACTCTTCGGTTGCTTGGGATGGGATTATTAGCAGCAACATTTATGATAGTGAAGCAAAGGCCGATTATTCTTTCTCCCGTGACCTGAAAGCCGTTTCAGGCCGGCGCTCCTTCATTATTTAGTGTGTGCTTTAATTAGTCATGGGACTGTTTTACTAAATTAAGCCAGAGTTTTATTAACATTTACAGAGTATTTTCTCCTCTTTATTTCCTTTCCTGTCATCTGTCTGTGTGAATGTGTTGTCCAGTCTTCCCTTTAGTTTAGGGATTTGCACGTAAGGAAGGTTGTGCCAAGTTACAATCCCTCTGCCCCCTTAGAACGTACACTGTGTATCAAGAAAAGATATAAGCAGACTCTGGGAAAATTCCAGGCTAAAGAAAGCAAACGTTACATCTATCAATCTTTAAGCATGCCCTTGGACAACTTTGCAGAGCTCTCCTGTGATTAGCTTTTTGGGGAAAAATGAAAACAGTTTCCTTTGCATCCCCGAATTCATGCACTTTATGTCTTCTTTCAGATGTCCAATTGGCCAGTGTGAAGCCATCGCCCCCAAAACCCCCAGGCTTTCTGCCTGGTCAGGGAAACAAATCGCTGCTCAATCCCAAGAGCTGCATTCTGTGTCGATAAATCTGCTCTTCAAATTTGCTGTCTCCAATGTCACTTTATTTACATAAGCTGGAGGAGGAGACCTAAGGACAGAGCCTGGTATGTACCTGTCTTCGAAGAAAGTAGACGTCTACCATTGTTCTGTCAGCTTGACCATGAGGAGTGAGTCAGGGTGGAGCACTGTCCCCCGGCCGGTTGCCTGAAGTGCTCTGTGCTCAGGCAGGATTGAGATGTCCCTGGGACTGCTAGGCTTACATCAAATGCCTACCAGGTGATGGGGCCTTTGGAGCCACTGGATGACTGACATGAGATAGATGACAATTTCCCAAATACAACTTCACCCTGCTGGACTTGGTACCAAATGTCAAATACCAGAGAATCATAATAACCCAGACATCAAGAGTGGCACGCTTTCAAGGACATTTACTGTTATTCCAACAAAACTATAGTCCAATTTTAAGCTCCACAAAATTCCAATGTTCCTTTCATCTCGTGTGAGTAATAAGGGTTACAGTCGGATCAGAAGTGCAGGCTGGGAGCATAAGATAAATGACAACCCACCACGCCTTCTAGAGAATACAGAAAGGAGACTATTTATTTTATGCAAAAATAGTTATAACTCTTATATGTGCTCAGCTGATCTATTATGCGCCAAAAGATAAGTAGCCCTTTTTTTTCTTTCTGGCAGATAATTAATAGTTTCTTATCTATATTTCCCTTGTCCAAGCTCTGCTGCTAAGCAGAGTAGAAGAAAAGCATGAGCGTGTTCGATATGTTAATTATAAGGTTATGACATTACAAAATGTAACCCAAATGCAGTGGCCTCAAAGATTCTGAAATCTGTGCCAAAGATGAATCATTGAAGGATAGAGTTACAGCAAAATGTTCAAGAAGTGACCATTTCTATTAGTTTCTTATTTATCTGTCATTCCCTTGAATAGAGCTGATGTTATTCTTTTACTTCCTTCTATTTGCCCACTCTTTTAACGGATGTATCAAGTGCCTATTCTCTGTGAGATGAAAGGAGTGGACACACAATCATGGCGTGGATACTGGAAGGCTAAGATGTGTGTAGTGTTTTCAAAAAGCAATAAATATGCTGAACACGTAGAGGCGCTAGTTGGCGTATAGTTTCTGTGGGTCCCCATAAGCCTGCATCAGTTATCTAGTCAATGTCCTGGACTCAGAGGGACCAAGGGCCAATAACAATCCTAAGAGGATGCTGCCCAAGAGAAGCAGGCAGGCTGCCTCAGCCTGCGAGTTTCTTCCTATCACACCTGTGAAGGGAGGACGGCCTGGAGCAGAGGCAGAGGGAAGTTTTTCCTGCTTCCAAATCCTGCAGTCACATGGCTTGGACTTTAAGCCACTTCCTCCTCTTGGTTTTCTTGCTCTTGGGCTAACCCCTCGGTGCCAATGTCTTCAATCAAGTCCGATGATTTCATTTTCCCAGTAAATCTTGTTGCTTCCAACAAATGTCTTTTTTTCCTTTAACTTGATGGACAGAAGTTTTAAACAAAACATTTTCCATATTTTATATCTGCTATTCATTTTATCTGAATTCATTTTTATTCAAAAAATGAATAAAAATAAAAATTGTTTTGTCTACTTTCCAGGGCAAGTCTCCCCAATCATACATCTTATAATCAGTCACTGCATTTACATACAGATCTGCACGCCCAGTCTGGCCTCCAGGCCAGTGCCCCTGTCGAAGAACAAGCTGATTCTTTCTCACACCTGGCAGGTGGGGGGTACTGGGGACTGGGGGAGGTGGGGCCTCTACTCTGCTAAGGCTTCTACAAAGTCAGCTGCCTCTGTTCTACATTTATCTTTCTCCTCTGGGGCCTTCCCTAAAGCGTTCCCCTGCTCTACCCCACCCTCTCCACCTCTTTCCTCTCCGCCTTCCCTTCTTAGTTTACAGCTGTGTTCCAGAACCTCTCCATCACGGCCCAGGCCCCTTGCATCTGCCACCCAATGCTGGACTTCCACAGAGCATTCTGCCAGAGGACCTGGCTATATTTTGGGGGTGGTACTTACTAAGTATGATTTTTCCAAACGGCTGGCCTTTGGCAAGCCCCAAATTATATTTTGCCAATCACTTTTCTCTCTAAATTTTCAATCCCTTGTGTATTTTAAGAGGAAATTTAATCTGTTTCTGATTCATTCGCAATTATAGTAACTCATCAGAACCTTGTATTGTAAGACTTATTTGATGTTCAAGTCTTGTGAACTTTTTCATAGTACTTTGAAAACATAGTTCCTCGAACTTGGAAGTAGCCTTTGGCTGGCTACAAACTAACCTTAACATGACACTGTGTGCTTTCAGTTCAAGACCTAGATTAGCTAGAAGGTGTCGTTGCCACTCCCCGACACCCCCCCCCCCGCCCCATGTTAAGCAATTGTTCAGAGTGGCCTTAGTTATTGCATCCCCAGAGGAAGATATTTAATTAGGACTACTTGTGCCTGGAGGGCAGAGTCTCACAGTGTGCCAGCAGTTACAGGGCCGGGTGGGGTGGGGAGGGAAGCCTGGAGTTTCAACCCTTTATGGGAATTCGTGAACATTAGCGTTAACATGATTGTGAAGAACCCAAGATCCAATCATCCCAATTCCTGATAGGAAATCCGATCTCAGGGAAGTTCTTAGGCACACTCATCAGTGAGATAGCCAGTAGAACTGGATGGTAGCAAAAGTGGGGAATGTGTGTGGAAGTAGGTCTTTGGGGATGGAAGTCACTGTATGTGGAGCGGCCTGTGGAAGTGATGTATAGACAATTGAAATGGGAGCTGGAGTTTCCATTCCAGGCAATTGTAAGAGAAATGAGGAGAATAGTTTTAACAGCTCTTGCTATGCTCGAGAGGAAACTGCACACAAAGTGGAGTGTAAACTGGACATTGAGATGTCTAGACCAGCTGGAAGGCTGCAGACGAGGAGTTAGCTACAGGAGGAAGAGTTGGGGTAGCAGATGTCCTGAGTGGACTCTGATATCCGTTTCTAAAGGTGCAGATGCCATGTACAGCATAGCATCCCAAACAACCAGTACCTAATGCTCCGTCTTTGCAGAATCCAGTGGAAACTGGGGCTTGGCTGTATCTGCCCTGACAGGTCTGATATGCAGCCAGTAGTTATCAGTACCAGTTGGGGTCCATTTTGATTGGGCATTACCCGTGCTGTGTCAGTGTTTAATTATTTGTTTAGCTTTCTTTTTTGATTTAAACTTTGTAATCCCATCCTATATACATATATGAGAGCATAGTTGGGGTTCCAGAGCAGTGACAAGCAGAGGGTTCTTTTGATCAGTTCCAATCAAAACGCGTGTCTTCCACCAGAACAATGTCATATAGAGGACATGGCAGGAGTTATGCCAGGAAAAGTTACGAGAGTAAAAATTTAAATTAGTAGAGAAGAGAGATCCAATTTTATCAAGGTTAGGAGATCACCTACAGGCCACCCTCGGACTTATACCATCTCTGATTCAACAGTGTTGAGATTTGGATCTCATGTGGAGTCAGACGTGAGCCTTCTCGCCATGGAACAAAAGTTGGTGGGAGCAGCCAACATGATGAAGAAAGGAGATGTTTGGGGCGCTGTGGACTCCCTTCTAAAGGAAGCAACAGTTGGCCCAGCCCCTGTCCTTGTCACCTGAACCTTCTCCTTCCTCGTCACGTTTCTAAATCCTGGGCACCCCTCCAAGTCCAGCTCAAGCGCCATCTTCCCATGAAGACTTCCTTGGCCCCCTCAGTCCATGTGGTGCACCTGTTCATCTCTCTGCCCTGGACACTCACAGTTCATGAAGTTTTATTAACATTTCCTTACATTGCTGTTCTCCTTTTTATAGATGTTTTTCTGGTCTCCCCCAGGTATATGGTTACATTCTCCAGGACTAGTTTTATACTTGCACCACTTTGGTTTCCTCACAATGCCGAGCATAGAACCTTCATTAACCAACTGTACAGAAGGCTGTGAGGCTCCCTGAGCCTCCTCAACCCTAAAGTGGCTCCAGGTGGCCACAGTGAATAGTTTTTTTAGCTACATAAGAAAACAGACTCCTGGGCTCTGGAGGAAGAAGGCAGGAAAAAGGGGGTGACAGGGCTAGAGTGGAAACCAGAACTTGAGAGTCATCATCGGGGGGAGAGTGGTTGTGTGTGATGGTGGGTGTAGGGAGTGACACTTGTCTGTGTGTCCTGTGCATTGGGAAAACTCAAAGTCTGTGGCAGAACAAAAGAAACTGATCTTTTGGCTTTAGGTGCATCTAGCCAGACAACATGAGGCAGCCTGGAATTGCTGTCTCTCCTCCCAGGAGCTTTTTTCCTCCCATCTGCTACATTTCACCCAAATGAGGATGCAGATCAGAAACATGGTGAGTGTTAGACCATATTCCTCCTTTCCCCTTTCTCTTTCTCATGCAGACAAGAACACAAGACACGCCACTGTGGGATACTATTATAATTAGCGTCACCACCATTTAAATCAAACTCTACTTAAAGTATACGTTTTATGAAATGAGGTTTGTCAATCTCAAGTCTAGGATCATTTTAGGTCACTACCTGAGCCCCACTATCTATATATGATTCCACCTCCTTTTTAACTTATTATTGTCTACAATTTTTAACATACTTATAACTCTACATACTTTGTACATGAGGGATTATCTATGCCCAGCAAAGTGTGCCAAGAGGGAACACCCTGTGAAATAGAGAGAAAAGCAGAGAAGTCAAGCAAGAAAAGTTTGCAAGTAAATGTGAGTATCCAACTGCATTGTCAGCTGTCTTGAATGCTACTGAAAAGTCAAATAAAATGGCAGAAAAATTAACGCTGGGTTTGGAGACATGGATGTAGCTGTTAATCTGGACAAGGGCGGGATCAGAGATGTCTTTGGGGAGGAGGTGGGATTGGAATTCTTTGAAGAGTGACTTGAAGGTGAGAAAGTAGACACTTTTGAGGACAACTTTCAAGAACATTTAGCTATGAAACAGAGAAGGGCAATGGGCTAGTAGGGTTTTTGCTTTGCTTTGCAGCCTTTCTCCCCAACTCAACTTCCCACATGTTGTGGGACTCACTTACTCTCTTCTCCTCTCACCCAGATTCTGGTCCATCCCTCCAAAATATCTGTTCTTAGATGGACCTAGTAGATATATACAGAGCATTCCATCCAAAAACCGAAGAATACACGTTCTTTTCAAATGCACATGGAACATTCTCCAGGATTGATCACATATTAGGCCACAAAACAAGTCTCCATAAATTTAAGAAGATTGAAATAATACCAAGCATCTTTTCTGACCACAACGGTATGAAACTAGAAATCAACTATAGGAAGAAAATCAGAAAAGCCACAAATACGTGGAGATTAAACAAAATGCTACTGAACAACGATTGGGTCAATGGAGAAATCAAAGGAGAAATCAAAAAATGCCTGGAGACAAATGAAAATGAAAGTACGACATGCCAGAATTTATGGGATACAGCAAAAGCAGTTCTAAGAGGGAAGTTTATAGCAATACAAGCGTATCTCAAGAAACAAGAAAAATCTCAAATAAACAATCTAGCAATGCACCTAAGGGAATTGGAAAAAGAAGAACAAACAAAGCCCAAAATCAGTAGAAGAAGGGAAATAATAAAAATCAGAGCAGAAATAAATGAAATAGAGACTAAAAAATAAATAGAAAAAATTAATAAAACCAAGAGCTGGTTCTTTGAAAAGGTAAACAAAATTGACAAATCTTTAGCTAGACTCACCAAGAAAAAAAGAGAGAAGGCTCAAATAAGTAAAATCAGAAATGAAAGAGGAGAAATTACAACAGACACCTCAGAAATACAAAAGATTATAAGAGAATACTATGAAAAGCTATATGCCAACTAATTCGACAATCTGGAAGAAATGGATAAATTCTTAGAATCATACAACCTTCCAAAACTGGATCAAGAAGAAATAGAGAATTTGAATAGACCAATCACCAGTAAGGAGATTGAAACAGTAATCAAAAACCTCCCCAAAAATAAAAGTCCAGGACCAGACGGCTTCCCTGGTGAATTCTACCAAACATTCAAAGAAGACTTAATACCTATCCTTCTCAAACTCTTCCAAAAAATTGAGGAGGAGGGGAAGCTCCCTAACTCATTCTATGAAGCTGACATTACCCTGATACCAAAACCAGACAAAGACAATACAAAAAAAGAAAATTACAGGCCAATATCACTGATGAACATCGATGCAAAAATCCTCAACAAAATACTAGCACATTGCATACAACAATACATTAAAAAGATTATACACCATGATCACGTGGGATTTATTCCAGGTATGCAGGAATGGTTCAACATTCACAATCAACGTAATACACCACATTAATAAAATGAAGAATAAAAATCACATGATCTTCTCAATAGATGCAGAGAAAGCATTTGACAAGATACAGCATCCATTTATGATAAAAACTCTGAATAAAATGGGTATAGAAGGAAGTACCTCAACATAATAAAGGCCATATATGACAAACCCACAGCTAATATCATCCTCAATGGTGAAAAACTGAAAGCTATCCCTCTAAGAACAGGAACCAGACAAGCATGCCCACTCTCACTACGCCTATTTAACATAGTACTGGAAGTCCTAGCCAGAGAAATCAGACAAGAAAAAGAAATAAAAGGGATCCAAACTGGAAAGGAAGAAGTGAAACTGTCACTGTTTGCAGATAACATGATTTTATATGTAGAAAACCCTAAAGAATCCACCAAAAAACTTATAGAAGTAATAAACGAATATGGTAAATTTGCAGGATGCAAAATCAACGTACAAAAATCAGTTGCATTTCTATACACTAACAGCGAAGTAGCAGAAAGAGAAATTAAGAATACAATCCCATTTACAATTGCAACAAAAGAATAAAATACCTAGGAATAAACTTAACCAAAGAGGTGAAAGATCTGCACACAGAAAACTATAAAACATTGCTGAAAGACATTGAAGAAGACACAAAGAAATGGAAAGATATTCTGTGCTCTTAGATTGGAAGAATTAACATAGTTAAGATGTCCATACTTCCTAAAGCAATCTATAGATTCAATGCAATCCCTATCAAAGTTCCAACAACACTTTTCACAGAAATAGAACAAAGAATCCTAAAATTTATATGGAACAACAAAAGACCCCGAATACCTAAAGGGATCCTGAGAAAAAAGAGCAAAGCTGGAGGTATCACACTCCCTGATTTCAAAATGTACTACAAAGCTATAGTAACCAAAACAGTGTGGTACTGGCACAAAAACAGACACACAGATCAATGGAATAGAATTGAAAGCCCAGAAATAAACCCACACATCTATGGACAGCTAATCTTCGACAAAGGAGCCAAGAACATACAATGGAAAAAAAGAAAGTCTCTTCAACAAATGGTGTTGGGAAAACTGGACAGCAGAAAAATGAAAGTAGACCCTTACCTTACACCATACACAAAAATTAACTCCAAATGAATTAAAGATTTGAATGTAAGACCTGAAACTATGAAACTTCTAGAAGAAAACATAGGCAGTACGCTCTTCGACATCGGTCTTAGCAACATCTTTTCAAGTACCATGTCTGACCGGGCAAGAGAAACAATAGAAAAAAGAAACAAATGGGACTACATCAAACTCAAAAGCTTCTGCACAGCAAAGGAAACCATCAACAAATGAAAAGACAACCTAACAATTGGGAGAAGATATTTGCAAACCATACATCTGTTAAGGGCTTAATCTCTAAAATATATAAAGAACTCATGCATCTCAACAACAAAAAAACTACCAACCCAATTAAAAAATGGGCAAAAGACCTGAACAGACATTTCTCCAAAGAAGATATACAGATGGCCAACAGACACCCGAAAAGATGTTCAAAATCATTAACTATCTGGGATAGGCAAATCAAAACTACAATGAGATATCACCTCATGCCCGTCAGAATGGCTATAATTAACAAGACAGGAAACAACAAGTGTTGGAGAGGATGTGGAGAGAAGGGAACTCTCACACACTGCTGGTGAGAGTGTAAATTGGTGCAGCCACTATGGAAAACAGTATGGAGATTCCTCAAAAAATCAAGGATAGAACTACCTTATGATCCAGCTATTCCACTGCTGGGTATTTATCCAAAGAACTTGAAAACACCAATGCATAAAGATACATGCACCCCTGTGTTCATTGCAGCATTATTCACAATAGCCAAGACTTGGAAGCAACCTAAGTGCCCATCGAGGGATGAATGGATCAAGAAGCTGTGGTATATATACACAATGGAATACTACTCAGCCATAAGAAACGATGAAATCCAGCCATTTGTGACAACATGGACGGACATTGAGGGTATGATGCAAAGTGAAATAAATCAGAGGGAGAAGGTCAAATACCGTATGATCTCACTGATTAAGTAGTAGATAATAACAACAACAAACAAACACATAGAGACAGAGATTGGATTGGTGGTTACCAGAGGGGAAGGGGGGAGGGAGAAGGGCGAAAGGGATAATTTGGCACATGTGTGTGGTGACGGGTTGTAATTAGTATTTGGGTGGTGAACATGATGTAATCTATGCAGAAATAGAAGTATAATGATGTACACCTGAAATTTATACAATGTTATAAACCAATGTTACTGCAATAAACAAAAAATTTAAAAAAAATCCATTTAAAAAAATAAAAAACAAAAATACCCCACAGAATATCTGTTCTTTTTTCATGCTAAGGACTTTTGTTTTCCATACCAAATCAGACTCTGAGCTTCCCTTTGCATTGCCTCTTTCCAACAGATCTCCATGCCCCATCCTGGTATCATACTCACGAAAGTGATTGGCTAAACCTAAAAGGGCTCCATCCTTAAAAATAGGAAAATCTAGATGAAGCTTCAAAATTAGCTCTTTTTTTCCTTTAAGATATTTCCAATCAAATACAAATACCCACACAGATGTCCACCTCCGTTATCCTCTGTATGTGAAAAAAAACCCAGCAAGTTTTATTCTCCTATCTAGCAGATGCCCAAGGGCTGTGTCTCTGTGTATGTGGATGTGTGTGTATGCGTGTGTGCATGTGTCTGTGTGTGTGTGTTAAAGAGAGAATAGAATGCACAGGCTAGAAAGAGAGTTAAAATTCAGTCAAAGACACCTCTTTAGGTAATTATTCTGGTCTCCAACTGCGTTTTAGTCAGGCCTGTGTGGAAACATCTTCTATCTCCATATTCCAATCTAGGCCTAAAAGTTGCTGGGCAAGATATAATAGCTATTTGTGGTTTTTTCCCTTATACATTTGTTCTAATAGATTTTCCATTAATGATAGGGTTTTCTGGATGCACAATCTTAAGTATAAGACATTTTTTTCTTCTTCCTTCCCAAGAGTTATATGTTAATTTTCATTTATTGTCTAATTTGCATAGCTGGGGCTTCAGAGCAATGTTGAATAAAATAAGAAAGAATGGGCATCCTTGTCTTGTTCTTGAATTCTCATGTTTCAGCATGAATTATGGTATTTGCTATTAGTTTAGTATCCGTATTCTTTCTTATGTTATGGAAATATCCACTTATTCTTAGTAGAGTTTTTGTTTGTTTTGTTTTAGCATGAGGAATGGATGTTGAATGCTAGAGAGTGCTTTTTCAGGATCTGCTAGAATGCTAATATGATTTGCTCCTGGCACCTACTGTGATAAATTTTGGAGTTTCTAACCCTAAACTGTTCTTGCATTCTTACAATAAATTCAACTTGCTCACAAACACTTATTTGTTGGTTGTTTTTTGATTAATTGGTTTTTGTTTAAAATGTTTAAATTATGTAAGACAATGATTTATTACCCATATTTACAAAGGAATGTTTATGTTTTCTTCTGTTACATTGTCAAATTTTGATATAACAGCTAGAATAAAATGGAGTAGATTGCCTGTTATCTTTTTCTAAGTACTGGGTTATTTATATGATATATTAGTTAGGCTAACACTAGCTAGTTGCTACAACAAACAACCCCCAGTCTCAGAGCCTTAACCCAGCATGTTCATTTTTTGGTGCCAGCGCAGTTAGATGTGAGTGAGTGCAGTGTGTGTTGGAGCTGGCTCACCCGCACTCACGAGGACTGATTGTGAGCATCTCTTCCCCACAGTGTGCTCAGTGATGTCATGCTGGTTGTCTACAGTCAGCCACAGTGGGAGTATTTACGTTAAGACAGAGCATGGAAGGTCCCTACAGGACCTTTTATAGCTTAGGCCTGGAAGTAGCATCTTTCATTTCTGCAGACATTCCGTTGGCTGGAACTTGTCACACAGGCCTCTGTAGATGCAAAGAATATGAAAAATCTAGATGTCATTCTTCTATATGTACATATGGATTTCCTTTGGGACATTCAATTCTGTCCCATGGATCTGTCTATTCTGTTACCAGGACTAAATATTTTCATTACTATAGCCTCGTATTTTTGATCCAGTTCCCTCTACTTGGTTTTTTTCCCCAATATTTTATTTGTTATCTTTGCCCATTTGTTTTTCCAGACTGATTTTAGAATTCATTTGTCAAATTCCAAGAAAAAATATTCCATTTGTATTTTATTTAAATTGCATTTAGTTTATAGGTTATTTGGAATAAAATTGACAAATTGATGCAGCTATTACATTAATAGATTAACTAATTAAATAACTCCTTAATTCCTAGAATTAAATCTCCTTGATCACTTTGTATTATTGTTTTAATATGTTGTTGAAATTGAATGGATACAATTTGATTTAGAGTTTTTACATGTAATTAACAAATGGGATTGGCATCTAGTCTTAGTGTCTCTTTCTCTCCTCCCCCTCTCTTTTTATATCATTGTCAGGTTTTCCTATTAGCTTGAATAAACTAATTGAGAATGGTCTCATCCTTTTCTATGCATCATAACAGTTCAAATGGCCTGGAAATTGTTTGTTCCTTGAAGCCATCTGACATTGTTTGCCAACGTTTAAAATTATTCCACAGTTTTTGGTTTACTCAGTTTGTCTATTTCTCTCTAAATCAATTATTGTAATAATTATAGTCTTAGAAAATTATTTCTTCATGGAGATTTTCAAAACTATTATCATAAAATTGAACAGAATTATGCCAGGGGTGGGAGAAGGGAGAATTGACTGGGAAGGAGCACTTTCTGAGTAGTGGAAATGTTCCATATCTTGCTTGTGGTGGTACATATGCAGGGTATAAATTTATCAAAACTCATTGAAATTTGCACTTGAAATCAGTGCATCTAATTGTATACAAACTATACATCAATAAAGTTTATTTCTTTAAAAAAGCTTTTTCAATATTTAGTTATTATCAATGTATCAGTCATATATAGGTATAGTTGTATTTTTCAGCCTTACCTCTGTGGTCACAATAAGAATGTTTTCATCTTACTTGTTTTGTTTTATTTTATTTCTTTTTTTTTCTTTCTGTGTTTTAGGGTTTCTGTGTTGCCCCTTTTGTTGCTATCTCTTGTTGTGTACATTGTTTTCTTTTATAATTTTTATTAGATAATTAGAAGGTATGAACTCGGTTTTCAATTCTACTAGTGTATATATTCAAGTTAAGAAAAAAGCACCTAAAGATATCTGCACCTCCTTGTTCATGGCAGCATTATTTATAATAGCCAAGATATGGAAACAACCTAAGTGTCCATTGATAGATGAATGGATAAAGAAAATATGGTATATGTTACAGTGGAATATTGTTCAACCATAAAAACGAATGAAATCTTCTTGTCATTTGTGACCACATAGATGGACATTGAAGGCATTCTGCTAAGTGAAATAAGTCAGACAGAGAAAGACAAATACCATATGATCTCACTTATATTTGGAATCGAAAAAGACCAAATGCATAAGAAACAGAGATAAGATTTGTGGTTGCTGGAGGGGTGGGGGCCAGTGGGAGGGAATTGGATGAAGGGAGTCTAAAGGTACAAACTTACAGTTATAAAATAAATGTCATGGGGATGTAATGCACAGCATGGTGACTATAGTTAATAATACTGTATTACATATTTGAAAGTTGCTAAGACTAGATCTTAAAATTTCTCATCACAGAATAAAAATTTTGTAACTATGTATGGTGACAGACGTTAACTAGACTTATTGTGCTGATCACTTCACAATGTATACAAATTTTGAATCCCTATGTTGTACACCTGAAACCACTATGTTTTGTGTCAATTATACTTCAATAAAAGAAAAGAAGAAAAACACCTGATCCCTCTATTTATCAATGTCAAGAATTAAGCAGTATCAAATGACCTCCCTGATGAAGAAAGTAACTCTTGTAACTTCTTCGACCCTTTCCAGCATCACTCTGCTGTTGTAATGTACAGCTTGCTCAGAGCAGGTGCTCAATAAATATTTGAATAAATGAATAATTAGAAAAGAGATGGCTGTGATTAATCAGTCCTTCTCAAACACCAACATATAATGTATATATTCATAATGCACCTTCTTTGGATGGCTGGTGGGTTTCTCCTCATGCAAATGGCAAGTTTGCTGATGCAATGCCCACTCTAGGGCTAGCGTCCAACATACTCCACGTGTGCTTATCAAATGAATGAATATTGCTCATAAGAAAAAAACTCTCCCATTGTATTGGTGGGACATCAGGAATAAGAAATATGTGATTGCCTTATCTCAATCTGTTGCTTGTTGTCTAGTACTAGCAGTGAGTGGAAATTTTCATCTAGCCTGATATTGACTGGATAGTGTGTCTGTTTCATGAAGTGTGCAAATGGGGGAAAATGAGGAGACACAAAATAATTGTTATATCTAATGTAAGAGAGGAATCATACCCAGTCTCTGAAGAGGGAACATCCGTACACTTAGTGTACTGCCCTTCTCTCCCCACAAATTATAACTTGCAGTGTAATGTGTCATAGGGCGGCCAACTATCTTAGTTTGCCAGGGACTGAGGGATTTCCCAGGATGAGGGGCTTTCAGTACTAAAACCAGGAAATTCTTAGGCAAACCAGGAAAGTCCCAGACAGATCTGGATGAGCTGGTGACCCTAAGTATAGATCTGAAAACATACAGCAGTAAACAACATGTTATATAGCAATGAAGGAGTAAGGAGATCCAGTAGTACGTTGACATTTCAGAGACCCAGGTTATGTACTTACTATAGCATAGTCTCCACAGCAGATAGAATTTACACATTAAGTGATTTTTTTAAAGTGGTGTAAGAGTGTTTCGACAAATGGTCTAATTATGTGTCACTGGTAATATTTATAGACTTAGAGGACAAGGATGCCCACTTTGCTCAGCTGGCCATGGTGATTACCAGTCATCATTCGGTTTATGAGACCATGTTGGAACCTACAGACTCTGACTCTGATCTGCTGTCGTTAGAAATCTCAATCATTTACCAAAAGTGTCAAGTCACTGAACCCATGGGTTTAGGTTGTTTTGGAAACGGAGCTAGACTTTCTACTAAGAACCAGAAAAACATTGAAAACATAAAACAACAAAAATCTGTGGTGTGTTTGTAAAAAACGGTGACTCTGACCCTGATCTAAACCAGAGTATTTCCCTCCTGGCTCCCTCCCTTTTCCCCTTAATTAAGCTAACTGGAAAGGAAAGGCTTTCATCAGAACAAAACAGCAATCTTCCTACCCTAATCTCTAGGAGAAAACAGAGAATATGGTCTGGAATTGAATTTGAAATATTAAAGAAAAATGAGCACCAGCTCAATGCTGTCACTGTCCCGTGTTTATTTTTCTTTTCTTTTATGTCTGATGTCAAGGAGAAAATAATGTTATCTGCTGGAAATGTGAGCCTGTTTGCATTTTGAGATAGTTAGAATTAATGTCGGAGGGCCACACTAACGCCAAACAACCCCTGTGCTTCCCATGTGTGTGAAACATTTTGTAATGACTTTCACTTAATCTGGGAGCCTGGCAGGCTGCCGCAAACCACCTAGATCCAAGCACCAGAGTTTCTTTCTCAAAAAGAAAAATTTATCTACTGGAAGTTAGAATTTAGGGCATCGGGAAAACAGAGTTCTGCAAATTGCTTTATCCATTTGGGTTTTTCCTCCATCTCTGTTTCCTCCTTTTCCTTCTCAGTTGCCAGTGCTTCCAGCGCACATAGCGATGACCCTTCACCTCCCAGCTATTGTATAGGCAAGGCTTCCAGAGGAAGGGGCAGAGATGAATTTTCCTTAAGGAGCCATAGACTCAGGGAACTCAGTGCTGAGCTATCATCTGTGAGATTCATTCAGTGAGGAGAGCCACACGCAAGGGTCATTTGTTGTGGGGCAGACAGTAGTTGACAGGATTTTCAGTTTTTCAATAGACTGTTTTGCCAACTGTACACACAGTCAGTGTGATTCATGCATAAGAATCTCTTGCTTAAAATCTTTCATTAGCCTCTCAACACCCATAGGGTAAATCCCAAACCTCTAAACCCCTTCGCATGACGCCCAAGGCTTTTCTTGCAATAAGTCATCTTTGGCTCTCTGGCTTCATTTTCCTACTGCCCGTCCCACATACCACAGGTCACAGGCACCAAATGCCTTGCACTTCCCAGAGTACATTGTGCACTTTCACGTACATACACTTCCCTCCATTTAGGGAACTCCTATTTACCTTCATCTGTAACCAAGCATTTAGCAGCTAGTCGATGCTCAATATATTTGTTGTGTGAATGAATTCCAAAAGTCAACTCCAACATCATTTCCCCTGACTCCTCAAGATGGAATAAGGACTCCATTCTCTGTGCTTCCCCAATTCCTTGAATGTGCTTTTGGCATAGCGGTTCACAACAAGGCACTATTTTGCCTCCCAGGCATATTTGACAATGTCTGGAGACATTTTTGGTTGGCACACTGGAGGGGATGTTACTCGCATCTACTAGGTGAAGGTCAGGCTTTTGCTAAACATTCCATACTGCGCAGGACAGTCTTCCACCACAAAGAAATATCTGGCCCAAAACATCAATAATGCCGAGGTTGAGAAACTTTGTTTAGCATCTCATCTTTCACAATAGTCATCTTAGGGACATCTGTCTACTCCATTAGACAGTAAGCTCCTTGATGTCAGGGACTATATCTTAATTATCTTTGCATTTTCCATTGTCTAGCACAAATTCTGGCATGTACAAGATGCTCAGTGAATGTTGAATGAATGAAAGAAGAAAGGAATGATGCATTGCAGAAAAGCTAAGTAGTGATCATTCTCTAAGGAGTTGTGAAAAATAAAGATATGGCTTGTTCCTACGTGTGACAAACTGAAATGTAAGCTCAAAGAAATTGCCCAGTTTCAAGGAAATGGCATCTCTCCATTTTTTCCATTCCAAAGGGATGTCTTTCCATGGTGCATAACCTTACCAGCAGTGCCATATTGGAAAGTACCTTCTGCCTTGGGAGAAGTAGCTTCTACATCACTGCACTTCTCTCAGCCCCTTAAACTTCACACTAACGGTTGATTTCTATTTTCACACCAACTCTCAAAATCACTGTCTCTTTGTAATTGGTGTCAGCTACAGCATTTCAGAAAGTCCCATAAATGAGCCCCATTTGGGAGCTTTTTGGAAGTGCTATTTAGATACCTCCTTCATGCGTGTTCACTTGGACTCCAACCATTTGTCAGGGAAACCATTTAAAAAGGCAATTTGGAAGCCCACCCACATGGTCCCCGCACCTCTTTCTTCTTGCTGATGGTATTAGACTAAAATTGGTCTGGTTTTGACTTTACCGACCCCTCTGACTAAATGATTAGATAATGTTTAGAACAAGAACTCGAAGCAAAATGGTCCAACTGTGAAGTCTGTGTTACTCAGAGGCCTTCGTGGAACCTCCTCTTTGCTTTGCAATTCCTCCATAGAATTGTGTTTTGCTTGGAAATACTGCAAGTAAATTCTGGTCATAGTCGATGTTTGCCATAATGAAAGCATGAGGGGCATGATTTTCATTTAAGGTTCGTCTTCCCAGCAGGATCCCCCTACTTTGCTGAACGTTTGAGTTGGGATTATCCTTACCAACCAAATGAAAGCATCCGCAATTCTGTTTAGATTCCCACAAGAATTAAGTTCACTCCACACGGGCAAAATTTCTTCATCTCTCTTTGAGAGAATTCTACCCAATAGTCTTCTTGAAATGTGAACTTATTACATTGAAGACCATGCATTTAACTTAATAAAATAATTTGTGAAGCTTAATGGATATGTTTCACAATAGCCCTTTGCTTTTTATTTGAAAAAAACAACAAACAATTATTACATATTACGACGTGCAAACAATAGATGGGGATTCAAAGAAGGATAACACTTGAAATTTACATTGTGTCCAAGAAGCTTCGATTGGGACCCAGATGCAAGAGGCAAAAGGCTTACACATGGAACATCACAATGAATGGTTGACAGATGTTATTTCAGTGGTAGAGAGATGAGGAGTTCAGAAAATGAGGAAAATATGAGTGTGGATTAAAGTTCTTAAAGAAGCTTCATCAAAGAAGTGGAATAGATAAATGTTTTCTTTCATACCCTTTTCTGGACCCTCATGTTGCTTTGTTTATTTTGGTACCCTCGGACCTGTCTTAGGTTGGGTTTGTTTATTGTGTGTCCTCTCTGTTCTCTGACATCATTATCTTCTGGAAGGCAGAAGCCATGGCTGGCTGCTCGTCGCTAGATCTCCGTAGCGGATGTTGCAGTGTCTGCTACAGAGATTTCAGCAGACGTTAGTTGAAGAGAAAGTGACAGGTAACCATGGTGTCACTTTCTTATACACATTGGGCAAAAGTGCTCACTGTAATGACATGAAAAAGAAAACAAGACACCAAAGAATGTGCTGTACTCCCTGGTGTGGAAGGAGGCACAGTTGACTGCAGATCTGCAGGTGTGAGTCAGCGCCATCTGATTCTTTTTTACATTATACCAAAGTCCAATCGCTTTTGTCCCCTTCTGGGGTTATAGAGGATGAGAATTTGACCTGTGTTCCACTTAAAATAGTTTATTCAGTTTTACTTTCCCTCCGACCGACATTCCTAAAATGACTAAATTTGAAATAATTTAAAAGCCACATTAAAAATAAAATCAAAATCCACAAGTCAATGCCTTCATCTCTTTCTTCATGGCCCAATTCACAACTGCTTTAGAATCTGGAATTTACTCCAGGGCAGCTCTGCAAAATTCTGTATTTAATTGCAGCTTGTAGTTTGAGACCATTATCCATGCTCATGAATTGCATTGAACTTACACATAAATTTTACTTGTCTAATTTACTAATTACTGAGAAGGAGTAATGTGGCGGCATCTTAATTTAGGAAAAACATCTCAAATGCTTTCGCACACGTTTTACATTTGGCATAATGTAAAACACATTTCCCCACAAAACTTTTTCCCTTAACTCTTAAGCCCCTGAGTGTTTCAGTGGGAATGCAATACTTTTTATCTGGATTCATTTACACTCTCGTTTACTCATCAGCATGGTGTTTTGTAAGAGATATTTAATATTCTCCAAGAGCCCTTTATTCTTCTGCACATTTCAAACTTTTTCCTGTAGGAAACACTGTGTTCCAAGCCATAAATTGAGTCTGAATCCCAGAAAACAGGAGTTGGGGGAAGCCGTAAATTCCAAATGAGTTCCAAGTGGTACTGATCCTAACTGCCCGTTATCCACGTAACTGCGCACCCTGCGTGAAGAAGACTTGTGAATCTGGAGCCGTTAACCTTGAATCCACTCTCGTGCTTCAGAAAGGGTCACTGTATCCTCGAGTCGCTCTGTTGGTTCTGGGATAGCTTCTTTTTCAGGAAACACGTGTCACAACTGATGAGTCCTCTCTGGGAGGAATCAGCTTTCCAGAGTGACTTTCTCCTACTGGAAGTGAAGGGCCAGCACTGTGAGTAAGCTGCCTGTCACAGTGGCCGAAGGACACTCCCACCCACGACCACTGAGCAACACCATAGCAGACCTAACCCTTCCTGCAACTGATCCAGACTTACGGCTAACTCTCCTGTCAAATTTCTTTTTATCAAAAGCATTGAAAACCAATTCTAGTGAGCTATTTTTAAATAAATTTATTGGAAGAATACCAGGGCCTTCCTTGGAATTCAAAGAAGAGTTGAAAATCCAGCTCCTTAAGACATATGGCCAAAGGAACAATGTAAGGAGGCTGGTAGCCCAGTGCTATGAACGATTGGGCAAGTCACAGAACACTAAATAACAGCTGAGCAGACGCCTAGGTGGTGTCTAGTCGTACCAACTCTTGCAAACTAATATTTCCCCAAATGACCACCTTTCCAACTAACTAATCCCTGGCTTGTTCTTTTTATTCTTCTTTTCTTCAGTATGGAGATTGTGGCCTTCCTATTTGCTTTGGTTTAAAAAATTACATTATTCTTATAATTGATTATTTGTAGAATTGACTATATTATCATAACCTTCAGATTTCACATTAAAAATTTATTATTACTTTCTGTAAATAATCTGTCCATGGCTTCTCCTGTGACTTTGGGTTCCTAAAATGATGAAACAATTTCTATAACTGACTCACTCTGTTCCTCAGGGACAAGCCTTTTGGTATGACAATTTGAGTCCAAAAATTCCCCTCCAATCTGAATACTTATAATCACTGGACTTTTTCTTTGTGAAAAGCATATCCCAACACCTGAGAAGCCTGGCTCAAAATAGATCAGATAGTCTCTCTCTTTTAAATATTTAGTTTTCAATCAAAAACAATTTTTGGAGGCTGGCCCAGTGGCGTAGTGGTTAAGTTTGAGCACTCTGCTTCGGCAGCCCGGGTTCGTGGGTTCAGATCCTGGGTGTAGACTTATGCACCACTCATGAAACCATGCTGTGGCAGCATCCCATATAAAAAAATGGAGGAAGACGGGCAGAAATGTTAGCTCAGGGTCAGTCTTTCTCAGCAAAAACAGGAAGATTGGCAATGGATGTTAGCTTCATGGCCAATCTCCCTCCCCCACCCTCCAAAAAACAAACAATTTTTGAAGTAATTGCTTGGTCAGTTTACTATCCCAAATGTACGCACACATTTTTATTAGATAAGTTAGATTTAAAAAAAAATTAGATAAAGCTAACACATAATTATTAGATAATTACATAAAGTCAAAAATTTTTGTTTTTATAAAAACTGATGGGATCTATTCAAACTGTGCTGATAGAAAATTAATAGCTGTTTTGAATTACTTAAATCCATGCATTTAAAATAAGGTAAATTTCTGCTGAGTTTCCAGGTGGCCAATGATGCTGAAGACTTGGATTCCAGGTTTGTAATGAGTGGATGCAGAGATGCTAAAATGCTACCTGACAATCTTGAGGCAAGACAAGAGAATCCACATATTTGCTCATCGTGCGTGCTGGTTCCTCAGCCTCCCTAGGTAAAACTCATTCCTTGCAACCTCAGCCCTTGTAAAAACCTTATCCTACATCTAAAAAGCAGATCCACTCGAGGGCTGCAAATAAAAGACAGCTTTGTTAAAGGCATATCCTCCAGCTTTGCTGTTTATTAGCATACTTGCCAACATGAATCCAGAGTGTTCATTTTTGGGGGTCATTATGTCCACTTTCTTAAGGTTGAAAAATCCTTGCAGAGAGGAAAGTCACTAATGTGTTCTTTCTCTTTTCTCTGATTTTACTGGGTCAAGAGAAAAACGTGTAAACAGAACTTGCTTTTATCATCTGCCAAACACATGGATCCAAGGTTTTCCTCCAAGAGGAAGAGATCTTATGTCCAAGGGAATAACTTTACCAAAAGGAACAAAACATACACTTCGGCAAGCACCTTCTCCTTATGTGTACACAGGTTCAAAATTTTAAATGTCTAGGAAGACAATATCTTAAGGAAATAAGCATCAAGAGTAAAAGTATATGTTAGTGGTAGAGAGCATAGAGACAATACAATATTTCATATATTCTCAATATGGTGTCCCATATTCCCACAAATTAACGTGGGTCTGAAAGAAATCAGACTGTGGTCAAATGAGAATTTGAATTCAAAATGCTTTAAAATATGTTTCTCACCAATTATAGGTTTTTGCATAGAAGCTTAAGAAAGATACTAGGGTGTGAAAATGCTTACTGTCATAAAACAATAAGGGGAAAGGGTCTTTAGAGATGTGGCAGTGCAACGCTGGTTTTACAGATGAGAGAACAGAGAACTGAGTCTCTCAAAATGGCGTAACCATTATACGGCAGATTGCATTCAGAGCGGAATTGGATTTTATGACTTCCAATAGTCTTTTCCAGTTATTTGGGATTAAAGTGTGAATTCTGATTTGAGAACTTATAAAAATAACTTATAATTCCACCGTCAAATCCCGTCTGCCTATTACTCTCTTTGTACTGAAATTTCATGGAGGTTACGAAGGAGAGTTCATTCCTATGAATATGTGTGACCTAAATAATATTATGAATATCAGAATCCATCACCCATAGGAAGTGTCAATTTAAATAATATTTTGAATATCCTTTTAAAATGAATTTAAGAAGCAGACTTTTGTATTTACTTCCACTTGAATACAAAGAATAATTAAATTCTTGCATGACTAACCTTGGAAAAGGGAAGCCATTTGTTCAGTCTCAGTTTCTTTACCTGTATTACTGGGAAAATCAACCTTACTTGTCATGATTGATATGGGAATTCTATGAGATAATGTGTGCAAGGTATCTAGAATTGTGCCAGGATCAGGAATGCCTACTCAGGAATTGTACCTACTCAGGAATGCTGGTTTCCCAGAGGAATAATATTCCTTGAGAAATATTAAAACCCTTCTAATCTCTATGACTTTACTTCAGATCCTTTTTGAATGAAACAGGGCATATATTTATTGATACACAAAGAGCCCAGGAATGAATTCTAGAATTATGGTTGAAAATACACCTTCAGTAATTTTTACCTTTTCTTTGGTCATGTCAAAATGGTCACCTGACTTCAGATCTTCAGCCCTTTGTGTGGTGGCCCCTCACGAGGTTGGCTTTCAGTTTTGTTAGATAACAAAGAACCCAACTTTCACCTCCCTAGCCTGCAGTCCTTCCTTCCAATACCCACTATACTGGGTTGAATGGTGTCCTGCCCAATTCATATCCACCTGCAACTTGTGAATGTGACCTTATTTGGAAATAGGGTCTTTGCAGATGTAATCAAATTAAGATGAAGTCGTACTGCATTAGGGTGGGCCCTAAATCCGATATGACTATTGTCTTGATACGAGGAGAAAATAGAGACACAGAAGACACCTAGGGAAGATGGGACATGTGAAGATGGAGAGAGAGTTTGGAGCTGTGCTGCTACAAGCCAGGGAATGAATGCCAAGGATTGCTGACAACCACCAGAAGAGGCAAGGAAGGATCCTGCCTTAGAGTCTTCAGAGAGAGCATGGCCCTGCTGACTTCTTGATTTTAGACTTTAGTCTCCAGAACTGTGAGAGAATACATTCTTATTGTTTTAAGCCGTCCAGTTTGTGGTAATTTGTTTTGGCAGCACCAGGAAATGAATACACCTGCTCATACAAAGGTCACGGGCGTTTGTCAATGATTATGTAGACCATCCTCTGCACCGTAGCAGTTAGACTGAAATTCTTTTAGTAATCCTCATTTGGCCTAAATGTAGGACCTGGATTTCTGTAATCTACATCATTCCTGTTATTTCCTTCAGAGAAAGAATAATGAAAAATGAGGTCACCTCTAGTATCCTTTCCAAGGACTTATTTTCTGCCATTGAATCTCAGCACTCAGACTCTCTCTGAGATCAGATATGCTTCCAGTCCTAATGAAGCAGAGAACTGCAAAATCCAGAAGACCTTGGAGAAATATCATTAGTGAGCAATCTATAACAACTGAGAATTTCAGGCCAGAAAATATTTATGGTTAATTGACCTTACGGATATTAAAGTGGGTTTTAGGATTTGGAACTTCTCTATTTCAGCTTCCCCACTGACCCCATCCTAGAGTGTTGCACATAAGACATGACGTGAGAAGTGGGTTTCTATTGACGGGAGCATTTTACTCCCAAAGGATTTTTCAGTTAATGCTGGACTAAGCACGTATGTTCAGACTCAGGTAAGGGTCTGGTTTCATTCATACAGTGTTACATTGGAATACAAAGGGCAGTATATTAAAATGTAAATAAATCTCTTCAGAATTTACTGGAAGTAAAAAGAGTATACATATATAAATATAGAGACATCAATCCATGTATTTAATTTGACTCTTCCATTCTAGTTTTCACTCTATTAATAGATTATTGCAATAATCTTCAAATTGGGCCTCTATATCTTTCCTCACCCCAACTGTCCTTTCAGCAAATAAATCCGCGTGCAGCCCTGAGCTGGATTGGAAGGTACAAAAATGAAGAAGGCAAGACTTCTATCTCTGAGAACTCATGTTTCTGTAAGGGATGCACACACACAATTTTAGGATAAAATATAAATTTTATATTTACATAGTCCTTTTATAGGACTATGATTATAAAGAAAAAGATCAATTGGTTTTTCGTGAGAGGGTCAAACCGGTCTTCAGGGACAAATGAGGGAATATTTGAGCTGGTCTTAGGAAATGAGTAGGTGAAAGAATAAAACTAGGGCTCTTAAATCCATGACCCGTCCTAGAAGCACTGTGTTCAGATCAGATTAATCTACCTGCAGCACAGCTGTAACTATGTCACCCTCCTGCTTATAAACATCACTCTCCGCTCTGACTCCCTGCCCATTCCTTCTGTGGTGAAGTCCTGACACCCAAGCTGGAATTTAAGACCTTCTATAATCGTATCTCAGTTTTATTCCTCTTACTTCCCTACCCCTGCATAGTATTGCTCAGGACTTTGCCTCCATGGCTCCAGGCTTTCCCAGTCCTACTCCCTTCACACTTCTCATCTCCATTGCCAATGTTTCAAAATGCAGCTTGGCATCACCTGCTTCAGGAAGTCTTCCTTCTTCCCCTCAGAGGTGTTCTTTGGGTTTCTGAATTCCCATAGCACTTCATCTATTCTGCTCTCAGGCTGAGTGTGATGGATTGTATTATATTTCCCACATATTTGCTGACCTCACAACCGTACCCATTCCTGAAGCCTCCTCCCCGCCCTCCTAGGGTCTCATTGATATGAGACATGGCCAGTGACTTCCTCAGGCCCATGGAATGTGAGAGGGAGTGACGTGCCACTTCTGTGTAGAAGCTTTAAGGAACTCCATGTGGTGCTGCCATGGGGCCAACATGTCCCAGAAGGGGCTGCTCCTTCTGCCTGATTCCAGCGATATCGACAGCATGGAGCAGAAACGTAGTTGACCTATGGGGAACTTTTCCACATGAGAATTATTGAGGGCTCCTGAGAGCTTGTGGTTGTATTAGCAAAGTGTAGTCTATCAAAAGATGATTTATACAACAGGCTTCATATTCAGCCTTAAATGATGAACGTTTGCATGTATGTCTTTTCTTCCCAATTACAGTATAAGCTCCCTGTAGAGTCTGTGTGTGCTCCATCTTTGGATGTATCACTCTCATCACAGTGCCTGGTATTCAGTAGTTGCTTACTAAACATTTACTGACTCATTTAATAAATGACTGAGTGATCGCAGGAAGTGTGTGTGTGATGCACCAGCAAGAGCACAGAGGGTTGGAGCAGGCAGGCTGTGAAGATGAGGATGGAAAAACCAGCTCATTTTTAGTTCTAGTCAGGCCTGACTCTTTATCCTTAATACTCCCTGCCCTGTTGGGCTACATTATCAATTAGCCAGGTGGAGGTTTGTTTTTATTTAGAGATTTGTCTTATGATCTTCAAGATAAAGAGCAGAATTTATTTGAAGAGGATAGACTATGAAAAGGGTATAACCTGAAAGTTAGATTAACAAAGTGACATATCAGGATAAGGATATATTAATATCACAACCTGATATGATAAAATAACAGATGTGATGAGGATTATGGGGAGTAGCCTAATCTTCAGGTCTCTTCGAGGACACCTGGGAAATTACAGGAGGTAGATATGCTAGAAGGTTCACTAGGTCTCCTTAGAGCGATGGCATGGCCCAGTGCTTCTTCAATCTTAATGTCTTGCTAAAATACAGATTCTCAGAGGGTAGGTTACCGGGGAGGTACTGAGATGAGACATTTCTATCAAGTTCTCAGTTACTGCAGCTGGCCCTTGGATCACTCTTTGAGTAGCAAAGTGTTGGAGACTTTGGAATTGTCAGCATGAGACACTATGGTTGATACCTTCTAGCAAAGGGGAAAGCAGGCAAAGTTGGTTCCAATGCCCAAAGGAGGTATGGGACACAACTAACCTTTGCAACATTGGGGAAAGTCTGTGCCCCTGTATTTTGCTAAAGTCAGAAAGGAAGTACTTTGCATGTGGTGCCTGGTGGACATCACAGCCAAGAGGTTAAAAGCACCAGGACTGAAGACAGAGTCTTGGGTTCAAATTTCACCTCTTCAATCTAATGTCTGGGTGACCTTGAGCAGTTTCTTAATGTCTTGGAGCCTCCATTTCCTAGTTTGTAGAAAGAGAGAATATCAGAAAGTAGCCCAGATACTGGAGGGGAGTGAGCCCTCCTACAACTTGGCAGCAGGATCAAGACGATAAAAAGAGGGCCCTTCCTGCCGCAATTTTGCCCTGGGTATGAATTCAAGAGTGAATATAGAGTGAATATAGAGGAGATGCCCACCTGCAAAATTTACAGAAATTGTTTGTAAAGTGGTTACCTGATTTTTCAATCCCCTCACTGACTTCAAATAAAACAGGAATTGAGAACAAAGAAGAAGGAAGGATTTGAAAAAAAGATTTCTTTGTAAAGAGCTGTTGCAGGGCCATTTCGCAGGATCCTCTCCCAGAGGGTATGAGGAGTAGGGATGGGGTGCTGCCTCTCTATCACAAGCCCAGGGAGGGGCTTCCATGGATGAGTTGGAAAGCTTGCAGTGTGTCCCCTGCATTTGGGAGACCCAGAAGACTTGAGTTTGATAACCAGAACACTAAGTCAGCCTGTCACGACAAGATGTAGGTTGCTATGATGAAACTTGCCTGTGCTCCCAGCCCTTGTTGGGTCAAGGGATGCTTGTTCATTTCTCGTGGAGCAGAGTGAGGAGACACTCACACACACAGAGTGAAAGGCCAGGCATGTGGCTATCTTGGGCGCTGTCCATAAGAAAGTGAAGAAACCCAACAGTAAGAGGCTCAAGGCTAACAGGAGATCCCTAGGGGGTTTCTACTTGGAATAAGATGTGTCTTTCAGGATCAAGGTAACAGCACAAATGAAGTCCTCGGTGCAGGAAACTCCAGAGAACAAAGAAAGTGTCAACAAGAGAAGGAGTAAGGCTTATTCATCTGCCAGGCCCAAGGGTGCAAAGTCAGCCCTCGTCTGTACCTGTCGAGAAGGCCTTTCATCTCCTCTTTCCACTCCATCCTCTGCCTCTTCTGACCTGATCAGAAAACATCTAGCAAGTGCTGCGACAGTGGGGAGGGAAGTGTCAGTAGGGAAAAGAAAGAAGTACCTATCACCTTCTGTGAGACTGCAGCTCTCAAGATGAGGGAGGGGAGATCTGACACTGAAAGAGTTTGATGTTTTGACTAAATCTGGGTCTGGACATTCTGACTTCAGAATCAAAACTTTTTAAGTTATTATTTAAGTTCTATTAACTGTCTATTACCTAGCGGTAAGGAGAAAATTCTTGGGTCTACTGTAGTTTTCACATAGGGGCAATGGAGGGTAACTTCCTTAAGTAATAGTAGTTGTAATGCTTTTACTCCTCAAGTAAAATGCTTTACTTCCTTTAGTAAAAGTAGTTGTAATGAGATAATGGGAGATAAATAACAATCATAGTATTAAGTTGCATTTTGATTGCATCACAGTTGTACTTGCTCAAATCCCAGTTAAATCTACCTTGGCAACAGAACCAAAGACCCACTCGTGACAGCAGGAAGGCCTGCTCTTTGGAGAGAGACACTTGTTGGAGGAAGTGGGGAGCTGTAAAGCCTATTGAAGAGGGGGCTTGAGCCACTTCAGGTGCCCCAATGTGACAGGCATCTTGAGGGACTGGGGAGTCTCTGGATTTATGAAGGGCGAGCTCAGGAACCAAAAAGCAGGTTGTTTTCACCCAAAGAATGAGCCTAGGGGAGCACCAGTGGTATTTTCATGACCACTGTAAACGTTAGCTAAGCCTCAGCTGTCTGTCCTCCTGCTCCCCTTTCCAACCCCAGGCTGGGGAAAGCTGATGAGGAAGATTTTCCAAAATCGTAGAGTGAAAGCATCTGAATTCAAATTGATGATGCAACTTCAATAGTAGTTTCAATAGCTGGTTCAGGTGAACACAGGGCAAGTCAATGAGGGAATGACAAATACAGAGGTGCTGTTTCCTGAGTCACCTGGAAAATCATCTGAATTCCTTCCTCCCTCTCCCTTGTTCACGGTGGCAGCAGTTAAGCCTGTCTTCCTTTCCAACTTCCTTCCTCACTCCTCACTGCCTGCCATCTCCAGAGAGCTGCCCCATTCTGATATCTTTCATTAGAATGATCTTATTTCCTGGTTCTACTCTCCCCAGAATACCTTTTCTACTGATTTAGATTAGGGAGAAAGAAGGAGTAGGGGTTTTATGGGGCTGAAAACGAAGGAGGCTCTGATATGTTTGACTTGATGCAAGAAAAAAGAGGAAATCAATCTGATGAAGCTGCTAGGAGTAAGGCACTTCAGATTCTATCATACTCTTCCTGCATGGAAAGGGGTGGTAGGATGTTATATACTAAAATGTGTGACAATTGCCAATCCATTTCGTCTGTGTGTCACAGCACCAGAGCGTCACGGTGCAGGCTCGCTCCCTTACAGAGCACACTGTGGCAGCAAGAACACAAACTTGGCACTGGACACACTCACACTTGAATCTCACTTCTGACAGCTGCTAGCTTTTGTACATTCATGTGCTCAGCCATTTATTACTGCAATACAGTTTCCTAAAGTACCTGCAATATGTGGAATGCTGGGGAGATGCTGGGGCCACATTACTCCAGGAGATGAGTTCCTGCCTTCAAGCAACTCTTAGCATAGTGGGGGAGATGTACATTGTGACAAATAGAGTGCAGTGTGACCAGTACAAAGATGAGATATATGGAGGCTTCCTGTTACCCCCAAGGGTAAGGAATGTCCTTCACTGAGGCAGAAGCAGAGGGTGGGTGTGAGCTCATTGGTTGGACATTGGGCTGAATGGAGAACACCAGGGGTGAATTAATTCACAGAGGATTGGAAAGGCAGAATGCATTGAAGGAGTATGCGTTTTTCCATCCTTAGCACAGGGTGGGAGTGGGAAGAGGTGGAGGTGAGGGAAGAAGGGCAGACTGGCAAGGGCGTGAGGTCACGGAGGGCTTTGTGAGCCATGCTGAAGAGTTTGTATTTTAACTACATACAATGAGAACTGCTATAGAGTTTCATGCCAGGGAAGGCCATGATCATATTTGCATTTTAGAAATATTTCTCTGAAGGAAGTATTTGAAGGGAGAGATTGAAGCCAAGAGGAAAGTTAGGATATTATTGCAACAGTTCAGGTCAAAGGAAATGAATTTCTGAACTAAAGTGGGAATGGAGAGGAGATGTCTGAAGTTGGGTTCCCAGGAAAGTGGACTTGGAGACAAAGATTGGAGTGCAAGTAGCTTATTTGGGAGAGTAGAGACATAGGGTAGTACACCTGGGAAGTGGCAGAAAGAAGGAAGCTGAGAAAGGATGCAAAAAAGACCGGGCTACCATTGTGGAGTTGAAGCTGAATTCTACTGGGAACCTGTACAGAGGGTGTTAATAGTTGTCCCATGCAAGGGATGAGGAAGTGGGGATATTTATCCACTAACTCCCATCCATCATTGGTTGAGAACCTCTCCTAAGGGCATTAGCTTCCTGACACTTTAGGCCTGCCCTAAGCATGTGCAGAGAAGGCTTTTGAGGAAAATAGAGGACTTCAGGCAGCAAACTATGAGTGTTTGAAGTCAGGAGCCATTGATGTGCTCAGAAATGATGAGTGTCAAGGGGATACAGGCAGCATGCCAACAGTGTCTGCTATAGGAGGTGACAAGTTTAGAGGCAGAATGAATAAAGGGTTAGACATAAGGATAAAGGAGAGGGAATAGTCTAGAATAGTTTCCAACTCTTCATAGGAGTGATCAGACAAAAATTAATAAGTCATGATTGAGAGAAGAAGATCGAGAATAAAAAAAATGAATTTGGAAAGTTTTTTAAGCCCTATAAGTTTTAAGTTCTGTTTTTGAAATATTAGAATGCTTATGTTATGGTATTAGTGTAAGGAGTAATTGATCCAATATTTATAAAAAGCCTTATTCAGTACCTAGCATGAAATTAACATCCAATAATAAGTAATATTTATTCTTTGCTTATGTGAGGAGAAACTATTTTACATATTTTATGTGAATTATCTCATTTAATCCACAGAAGTCTATGATACCATTACTATCCCCATTTAACAGATGAGGGAACACAGAGTGGTTAAGTAGCTAAGTTGTGTTTAAATGATTATTGTGACAACCCAGTGTGTTTGCAAAAATGGTGATAATAGAAGTTCTAAAATTACGCTAATTTTATCATCCATTCATCCATCCATCTATCCATCCATTCATCGATTTATCACCTACTCATCATGCCTTTACTGGGTGTCAAATACGCACCAAGCATTTCTTGGTGCCTGAAATTTTGTCACTGTTGAAGTTCTCCCCCATAGTACAATATAGTACAAGTCTCCGTCCTCTGTATAATAACCCTTTGAATTTTTGAAGATAGCTATCGTGTATCTGGCAGAGAAAGTGTGGCTTAAAGAAGAAAATGAGTGAAACTTGATTGTACATAGCCATTTCTTACTGTGCTCAATGATTTCATTTTTGTAATCTTATTTGGTTATCTCAATATGAATAAATTAATTATTAATATCATTTCAAAGTTGGTAATTCTTAGGTCAAGTTCCCCAGGAAACAGGCTCTGAGGCAGAGATTTAAGTGCAGCTTATTGACTTGGGAGTGCCCCTGGGAACAACACCTATAAAGGAATGAGGGAGAAGACTGGCAGAGAGAGAAGCTGAAAAGCAATACACTTGCAGCAGAGGCTTCAGTTAATCCCACAAGGAGTTTCTGGGGCTGAGATGGTTTTTCAGAGATATTATGCATTGAGGTAAGACAGTCTGGCCTTTGGATCTCCAGTGTACATTCATTATATACAGGCTACCTTCTGGAAGGGGGAATAATCTGGACAAGGCATTTCCTTGTGGTTGGGGGAAATTCCACAGAAATGGTGGCTGTGAGCCATCAACAGACAATACTACTGGCAGCTGGCAGTGCCTTGGTCTTGAAGGTGGAACCTTGGATCTTTGTGGCACATAAGAGCATCCTCTAAACTCAGGTTCAGAGAAACTAAGCAATTTGTCCAAGTTCAACAGTAAGTTGAGGTCAGCTCTTCTTTTGGACTCAAATGACTGTGTTCTCTCTACTAATATGTGTGAACAAAACTGGAATTTTGAGTTCAGTGTGAGTAAACCAGTATCATGTAGCTGCAAAAAAAGGGGACTTGGACTAAATTACTAGAATTAGAATATCCAAAACTAGTCTGAGGGACAAGACCCAGACAGAATATCATTTATGGGGAGTGCTGGAAGGACTCTATCTTGTTTAGACTAAATAATTAGAAGGACAAGTGTAAGTTACATTGGGATATTCTAGGGGTATCTGTGTGAAACGGTATTAGAATCGTAGAATCACATACTTTCAGAGTTGGAAGGAAGTTTAGAGACAATCTACTTAATTTGTATCCCAAGTCTTCTCCTGAAGACCTTGGTCAGTGAGTGTTCAGCTTCTTTGTGAAAACTTTCAGTTTTCCTCACCTCTTGAGTGACAGGGAATTTTCAGTGACAGGGAATCCATCCTCTCTTCTCAGTCAGCTCCTTGTTGGAATAGCTCTAATCCTCAGAAAGGTTTTCTTTACATTGAACCAAGTTGTTTCATTACAAATTCCACTCACTGGACTTTTTCTCCTCTATAAACTGAATACTCCAGTATCTATGCAGTCCTTAAAAATATTTGAAAGTGGTTATTCTATCCTGTGAAACAAATGACTCTTTCCAGGTCAACTCCAAGCCTTCTCTTCTCTGACTCTTCTCCACTACCTGTATTACTTATATAATTTTGAGATTTTTGAATGGATCATAGAAAATATATATGAAATTAGTCTGTAACAAAAGCCTATCTTTTTAAATAGAAAGTCTCTCAGAACAGTAGAGAATGAGCCAAACATAAAACTTCTAAATTCAATCTATCACCTTGCAAATCATTTAAATTAGGTTAAGAAATTCTAAGAGCTATTTGATGCCCCAATTCTTTTATTTCCATTGCTCTCCCATAAATAAGATTTAGAGTCTTCCCTCCTTTTTTTTTGAAAGTTGGTATTTACATGCTAGGTTGATTTTTTTTTTTTTAGTTTTTATTTATATGCTAGCTTGAATATTAGTTCTCGATTCTCAATGAAATGTCCACTTTCTCATACAAAAGAAAAATTAAGTCCACTCTCTTGTATGAAGGGATTTTTAAAAATGGTTTTAATTTATCTCTGTTAGATGGGCTTCACCAATGGATCAGGCCATAGGACAGTCAGACATATTCAATCATTTGCTTCTGCATTGATTCCTATTTGCTGCTTACTTATTATACATTCAGGTTCTATTCTAGTTGCTGTGAATGAAAAGGCGATTGGAACACTGCCCTGAGATACGTGCCATGGTGTGATAGAATTCACGTGAAAGTAGAGGGGAGAGTTAGGGGAGTTGGAGATGGCCTCACAAAAACCATGACCTCTGAGCTAGGCCTTGAAAGTTGAGTTGATTTCCTTACATGGAGAATTGAAGGAAAGGAATGTCCAGACAGAGTCATAGAATTTCATAGTAGGAAAGATTTTACAAACCAACTATCTCACTTGTCTTTTTTTTACTAGGGTAACATTGGTTTATAACATTATGTAAATTTCAGGTATATATCATTATATTTCCACTTCTGTATAGACTATATTGTGTTCACCACCAAAAGTCTAGTTAACCTGTTTTGTTTAAATGAGGAAACTGAGGCTCAGAGAGATTAATGGATTTGTTCAAGGTCACCCAAACTGTGATAAAATAGGAGAGACAAAAAAAGGAACCAGTTGTGTTTCTATACACTAACAATGAACAATCCAAAAAGGAAATTAAGAAAACAGTTATATTTACAATAGCATCCAAAAGAATAAAATACTTAGGAATAGACTTAACCAAGGAGATGAAAGACTTGTACACTGAAAGTACAAAATGTTGCTGGAAGAAAATAAAGACACAAATAAATGGAAAAACTCCCATGTCCATGAATTGGAAAAATTAATATCATTAAGATGTCAAGACAACCCGAAGCAATCTACAGATTCAATGCGATCCCTGTCAAAATCCCAATTTGCAGAAATGGAAAAATCCATCCTAAAATTCATATGAAATCTCAAGCGACTCCAAATAGCCAAAAAACATCTTTAAAAAGAAGAACAAAGTTGGAAGTCTCACACTTCCTTACTTCAACACTTACTACAAAGCTACAGTAGTCAAAGGAGTGTGGTACCAGCTTAAAGACAGACATACAGACCAATGAAAGAACAGAGACCCAAGAAATAAATCCTTGTATATATGGTTAAATGATTTTTGGCAATAGTGCCAAGACCATTCAATGGAAAAAGGACAGCCTTTTCAGCAAATGGTGCTGGGAAAACTGGATTTCCACATGTAAGAAAATGAAACTGAATCCTTACCTTATACTATGTACAAAAATTAATTTAAAGTGGATCAAAGACCTAAACATAGGAGCTAAAATTATAAAATACTTAGAAGAAAACATACGGGAAAAAGTTTATGATATTTGATTTGGCAATGATTTGTTGGATATGATACCAAAAACACAAGCAACAAATAAAAAAACAGATAAGTTGGATTTCATCAAAATTGAAAACTTTGTGCAATAGATGACTATCACAGAGTAAAAAGGCAAATCACAGAATGGGAGAAAATATTTGCACATCATATATCTGATAAGAGATTGATGTCCAGAATATATAAAGAACTCTACGACGGAACAACAACAAAACAAACAACCTGATTAAAAAATAGGGGGCCGGCCCCTTGGCTTAGTAGTTAAATTCAGTGCACTCCACTTTGGCGGCCCGAGTTTGGTTTCTGGGCACGGACCTACACTACTCATCTGTGGCTATCTTGTGGCGGCAACCCACATACAAAAAATAGAGAAAGATTGGCATAGAAATTAGCTCAGGGCAAATCTTCCTCAGCAAAAAAAAAAAAAAAAAAATAGAAAAGAAGAAGAAGGGCAAAGGAGGACTTCCAGTTTGCAGTCTGGCATGTGAGAGTTTGGAAGTCGATACTCTGTCTTAACAATAAGTAAAAATCTGAATGAACTGAAAAATCAGCTTTTCTTAGATTCACCAGAGAAATGCTGCCCCCAAAATTGGACACATAGGCAGATACAGAGAATCACAACTTATTGGAGCAGGAATCCACAAGCAGTAAACCTCTGTTGGAACCAGTACAAGGGTAGAAAAATCTGAATTGTAATTGACCAGTTGCTGGAGGCTCAGTGTAGACAAGTCTGTGAGTTAAAACTCCGGGGGGGGGCCTTTTTTGAATTTACCTCCTGGAGCTCTCAGGTTCTCACAGTGAAGATCAGAGAAAAATTCCCTCTAGCTTCTGGCAGAGGGAGGGAAAAAGTAACCATTTTGAAACATGCCAAAGTGTTCTGTTCATCTAGGGAGGCCTACCCTCAAAAGAACCCATTTTACCAGAGCCTAGACTATTGGGATTTATCAGAGCCTTGCCAACCTGGGGAAGGGAAATACCCAACTCCAGCCCACTCTAGCCTTCCACCTGGGGAGGAGAGAAACAACCAACTCCAGCCTCCACTAGCCTCCCAAATTGGGGAAGGGGATACCTAACTTCAGCCCCTTCCAGCCATCTTGTCCCACCTAAGGCAGGGAAAAAACTGAAAGACACTTGTGAAGTTCACAGCCCAGGGGCACAGGCTTATGAAAAGACTGAGTAACTAAAGTTAGCCATTTGACTAAATCATAGGACTATAGAATACTTCCCCTTCTCCCTCACCTTACCATTACATTACTAAAGGCCTCTTTACCTGAGTTCTTTTCACTCAGTTCATCAAGTCTTGCTTTCAACAACAAATCACAGGGCATACTAAAAGGCAAAAAAGGCAGTTTGAAGATACAGAGCAAGCACCAGAACCAGACTTAGATATAGCAGGAATTATCAGACTATGAATTTGAAACAATTGTGTTAATATGCTAAGAGCTCTAGTGGAAAAATTAGACCAGAGGCAAGAACAGATGGATAATGTAGGCAGAGAAGTGAAAATTCTAAGAAAGAATAAAAAAGAAATGGTAAAGATCAAAACACCAGCAGTAATAAAAGATGCCTTTAATGGGCTCATTAATAGACTCATAAATAGTCGAGGAAAGAATCTCTGAGCTTGAGGATATGTCATTAGAAACTTCCAAAACTGAAAAGCAAAGAGAGAAAAAAGACTGAAAAAAAAAAATGGAACAGAATATCCAAGAACTGTGGGACAACAAAAGGTGTAACACATGCATAATGGGAATACTAGAAGGAGAAAGAAATAGAAACAATATTTGAAGCAATAATGACTGAGAATTTACCAAATTAATGTCAGACACTGTTATGAAACGAATTGTGTCCCCATCGCTCAAATTAATATGTTGAGGCGCTAATCCCTTATGTGACTGTATTTGCAAATAGAACCTATAAGGAGATAATAAAGGTTAAATGTGGTCATAAGGGTGGGGCTATAATCTGATAGAACTGATGTCCTTTTAGGAAGAGGAAGAGACACTAAAGATTCTTTCTTTCTCCATGCATGCACAGAGAATAGGCCATATGAAGACACAGAGAGAAAGCAGCCATCTACAAGCTAGGAATAGAGGTCTCACCAGAAACCAACCCTGACGGCACCTTGATCTTGGACTTCTAGCCTAAGAACTATGAGAAAATAAATCTCTGTTGTTTAAGCCACCCAGTCTATGTATTTTCTTACAGCAGCTTGGGCAGACTAATACGAAGACCAAACTGCAGATCCAGAAAACTCAGAGAACATCAGGCAGAATAAATGCTGAAAAAAACTGCACCTAGGCATATCTTATAGAAACTGCAGAAAATCAGAGATGAAGGAAAAATCTTGAAAGAAGCCCAGGGGAGGGGGAAGAATAAAAACCTTACCTAGAGAGAAGCAAAGATAAGAATTATATCCAACTTCTCCTCAGAAATCATGTAAGCAAGATGAGAATGGAGTGAAATATTGGGAGTGTTGAGAGAAAAATCCTACCAAAGCAGAGTTCTGTATCCTGAGAAATTAATCCTTTAACAGTGAAGGAGAAATAGACGTTCTCAGACAAACAAACATTGAGGGAATTTGTTGTCAATAGATCTGTCTTGCAAGCAATGTTAAAAAAAAGCTCTTCAGAGAGAAGGAAAATGATATAGTTCAGCAACTCAAATCTACATAAAGGAAGAAAGAGCATTAGAAGAGGAATATGTGAAGGTAATTAAACATTTTTATTTTTCTTATTCTTATTTGATCTAACAGATAACAGATAACAGTTTGTTCAAAATAATAAGAACAATAATGTACTTGATTATATATATATATCTGTGTGTATATATATATATTTACACATGTTTATATGTAAGGGAAATGAATGACAATAATAATGCAAGGAGTAGGAGAAGAGAAATTAAAAATATTTTGTTATTATAAAGTACTTGCACTATCCATGAAGTAATATAGTGTTATTTAAAAGTGGACTTGATTAGTTGTAAATGTCTAATACCAACTCTAGGTCAACCAATAAAAAAGCAAAAAAAGAAGCATAATTTATATGATAAGAAAGGAGAGAAAATCAAGCCATATAAAATGCTCATTTGAAAAGTACAAATGGCAGAAAAGTAGTGGAAGATAAAAATAGGAACAAAGAACAAGAACAATGAATAGAAATGGTAAAAAATGTAGTAGATATTAATACAAATATATCTGTCATCACTTTAAACATCAATCTTCTAAATATACTCATTAAAAGACAGAGATTGTCAGAGTGGATAAAAAAACAAAATATTTGGAGGTTAAATAACACACTTCTAAATAACATATGGCTCAAAGAAGACATCTCAAGATAAATTTAAAATATTTTGTTCTAAATGAAAATGAAAGTAAAACTTACCAAAATCTGTGGGATGCAGTGAAAGCAGTGCTTAGAGGGAAATTTATAGCATTGAATGCATATATTAGAATATAAGCCTACCAAGCATTTAAGGAATAAATGATACCAATTCTCTACAATCTCTTTCAGAGGATAGAAGCAGAGAAAATACTTCCTAACTCATTCTATGAGGTCAGCATTACCCTAATACCAAATAAGACAAAGATATTAAAAGAAAAGAATACTAGAGACCAATATCTCTCACGGACATAGATGCAAAAATTCTCAACAAAATATTAGCAGATTGAATTCAATGATGTGTACAAGAATTATACACCATGACCAAATGGAATTTATCCCAGGTATGCAAGGCTGGTTTGACATTTGAAAATCAAGTAATGTAAGCCATCACATTAACAGGCTAAAAGAGAAAAATCATATGACTACATCAATAGATGCAGAAAAAGTGTTTGACAAAATCCAACATCAATTCATGCTAAAAACTCTTAGTAAACTAGGAATAGAGGGGAACTTTTTCAACATAATAAAGAATGTCTAAACCTATAGCTAACATCATACTTAATGTGAGAAACTTGAAGTTTTCCCACTAAAATCAGGTACAAGGCAAGGATGTCCCCTCTTACCACTCTTTTTCAACATTGTACTGGAATTTCTAGCTAATGTGATAAGATAAGAAAAGGAAATAAAAGGTATACAGATTGGGAAGGAAGATATAAAACTGTCCTTATTCACAGATGACACAATATGTAGAAAATTCAAAAGAATTGACCAAAAGAATCCACAAAACCTCGTGGAACTAATAAGTGACTATAACAAGGTTGCAGTATACAAGTTAATATATAAAATTCAATTGCTTTCCTATATACCAGCAATGGGCAAGCAGAACTTTAAATTAAAAATACAATACTATTTACATTAGCAGTCTATAAAATAAAATACTAAAGTATAAATCTAACAAAATATGTACAAGATCTTTATAAGGAAAACCACAAAACTGTGGTGAACAAAATCAAAGAACTAAATAAATAGAGAGATATTTCCTGTTCATGGATAGGAATATTCAATATTGTGAAGATTTCAATTCTTCCCAACTTGATCTGTAGATTCAAGGCAATCCCAATCAAAATTCCAGCAAATTATTTTGTGGATAGCAACAAACTGATACAAAAATTTATATGAAGATTCAAAAGACCCAGAATAGTCAACATGATATTGAAGTAGAAGAACAAAGATGGAGGAATGACACTAACCAATGTCGAGACTTACTATAAAGCTACAGTAATCAAGACAGTGTGGTATTGGCAAAAGAATAGACAAATAGACCAATTGAACAGAGCCCGGAGAGAGCCCAGAAATAGACTCACATGAATATAGTCAACTGATCTTTGACAAAGGAGCAAAGGCAATACAATGGAGCAAAGATAGTCTCTTCAACAAATCATGCCGGAAAAACTGGACATTCACGTGCAAAAGAGTAAATCTAGGCACAGATCTTACTTCTGTCACAAAAATTAACTCAAAATGGACCACAGACCTAAATATAAAATGCAAAACTATAAAACTCCTAGAAGATAACAAAGGAGGAAACCTAGATGACCTTGAGTATGGTGATGCATTTTTAGATACAACATCAAAGGCACAGTCCATGAAAGAAATAATTGATAAGTTGGATTTCATTAAAATTAAAAATTTCTGCTCTGCTAAAGACAATGTCAAGAGAATGAAAAGATAAGCCATGGAATGGGGGAAAATATTTGCAGAAGACACATCTGATGAAGGACTATTATCCAAAATATACAAAGAACTCTTAAAACTCAACAATAAGAAAACAACCTGATTAAAAAATAGGCCAAAGACCTCAACGGACACCTCACCAAAGAAGATACATAGATGCCAAATAAGCATGCAAAAAGATGCTCGACATTGCTAATCATTAGGGAAATGTAAATCAAAACCACAATGAGGGGCAGGCCTGGTGGTGTAGTGGTTAAGTTTGTGTGCTCTGCTTCTGGCAGCCTGTAGTTCACGGGTTCGGATCCCAGGCACGGACCTGTGGATCGCTCATCAAGCCATGCTGTGGCAGGTGTCCCACATAAAGTAGAGGAAGATGGGCACAGATGTTAGCCCAGGGCCAATCTTCCTCAGCAAAAAAAGAGGAAGATTGGCAACAGGTGTTAACTCGATGGCTAATCTTCCTCGCACACACACACAAAAACCACGAGATACCACTACACACCCATTATGACAGCTATTAATAAAAAAACAGAAATTTACAAGTATTGATGAGGATGTGGAGAAATTGGAACCTTTGTACATTGCTGGTGGCAATATAAAATGGTGAGCTGCTGTGCAAAATGGTATGGTCTTTTCTCAAATAATTAAACATAGAATCACCATATAATTCAGCAATTCCACTTCTGGGTAAATGCCTAAAAGAATTGAAAGCAGGGACCTAAACAAAAATTTGTACGCTCATGTTCAAAGCAGCATTATTCATACTAGCCTAAATGTGAAAGCAACCCAAGTGTCCATCAATGGATGAATGGATAAACAAAAGGTGGCACGTACACCCAATGCAGTATTATTCAGCCTTGGAAAGAAAGAAAATTCTAACACATGCTACAACATGGATCAATCTTAAAGACATTATGTTGAGTGAAATAAGCCAGTTACAAAAAGACAAATATTTTATAATTCCCCATATGATGTACCTAGAGTAGTCAAATTTATAGAAACAGAAAGTAGAATAGTGGTTTCTAAGGGTTGAGGCGAGGGAGAAATGGGGAATTAATATTTAACGGATACAAAGTTTCAGTTTGAGAAGATTAGAAAGTTCTGGATTTGGATGTTGGTGATAGTTTACAATTATATAAATCTGCTTAATGCTACAGAACTATACGCTTAAAATGGTAACTTTTATGTTATGTATATTTTACCACAATAAAAAAATAAGATGGGAGACTTTTCTATCCAGGGATAAGGGAGACTAGAAAAATGGCATCCAGACATACACACAGACACGGATACACACAGACACACACATGCACTACATGAAGCCAATGGCTTAAAAAACCTCTAGAAATGTTTAGTTAAAATCTGAAGATCTAATCAATAACACTATAAAACTAAACTGACAGACCAAAAAAAAAAGGATGAACAAATGAAGACATGTCATGTTCTGAGAGTGAAGGAGAGAGTATTGTAAATTCCAGCTCTCTTTCTTTCCTGTATTAACTTTTGTGTTTAATGAAATTCTATTCCCAATGTCAGCAAAGTGAACCCAACATTCATTTAGAAAGAAAAAATAAATTAAAAAGTAGTCAAGAAAATGTTGAAAAAGAAAAAGAAATGGCTGTTGATTTACTTACCTTACCAGTTGCGATCTGCACTGTGCTTTAAAAAACTACAATAATGAAATTAGTGTGATTCCAATGCATAAGGTGATAGAAGAATGAAATAGAAATGTGAGAGATAACAACATAAGAAAACATCCTTAACATACAGTCAAATTTGCTTAAAAATCTGTATATTAAGTGAATGAAAGAAAACATAAAAAATATTAACAGAAATCATCTTTAGTTTGTGGATTGCCCATGAGTTTCATATTCATTTGTATATTTGTATTTTGTAAGTTCTCTAGCAATGATCAGTATGGATTTTAAAGATTTTATTTATTTTATTTTTCCCCCCAAAGCCCCAGTGGATAGTTGTGTGTCATAGCTGCACATCCTTCTGGCTGCTGCATGTGGGACTCGGCCTCAGGATGAACGGAGAAGTGGTGCCTCGATGCGCACCCGGGATCCGAACCCGGGCCACCAGCATCGCCGCGCGCGCACTTAACCACCAAGCCACAGGGCCGGCCCCCAGTATGGATTTTAAAATCAAGAAAGGGCATCATTTTCAAAAAAGAACAGAGAAGACAAAGAATCCTGCCAGCCCCAGGAGAACATGAGTCGGCTTTTAGGACAGGCCCTGCCACCCGCCTGGCCTGCCCCAGGCAGCTTTGTGTTCTTTTCCCTAGACTCCCTGCTCCCACAGCCAACTGGATGTGTGGGCAGAAACAGAACAAAATGCTGATCTTGAGGAAAAGCTGTGAGATACTATCGGGGAGAAATTAAGAAGCAATTTTGAATGAAGATTGGAGGATTTGTCAACAAACTGGAGGGAATCCAGAGAAGAACCAAGGATGACTGAAGACCTGGGGCTGAAGGCTGGACTTGCAAATAGAGATGAAAAGAAAATGTGTTTAACTTGGCTAGACTCTAAGTAGAGACTTAAAAACAGCATTGGAGCCCAATCAAACCGCCATTAACAACTGCCAGGCAGATCCCCATCCTAAGTGACCCTGAAAGGTCAAAACAACCTCTTAAAATGTCCAGTGTTTTTAGTTCAACCTGAGGTTAGAGACCAGATCTTCCCCACAGCACAGATTGCTCTTGCACGTGTGCCAAGAGCTTGTCTTCCATGTGCATTAAGGAGGCAAGTATTGTGGAGAGGAAGTGGGTCTCTAAGGGCAGCTCAGAAGGGTCCCCAGGACAGAAGATGCTGACCGGGCCAGAATGAGCCAGGGTTTTTTCCCATTTGCATGGTGCAGTGCTCTAATAAAATGGTTTCTTCTTCCTGTGGTTCACTATTCCTGCTTGTTTTGTGTTTATTTGGGGAAACAGAGGGACAGTTAGAAAGAGTGACGGCAAAAGAGAGAAACAGAGATACACAGAAGGAGTGAGGCCAAGAGAGTTCTGGAGAGAGACCCAGGGAGGTACCCAGAGGGAGGGAGTGGCTGATAACCAGCCAGAAAAATAGAACCTCGATTGGAATAAAAGCCAGAGTAGAAGAATGGAATAGGCAGCCAGAAAGGAGAGGAAGGGCAGAGGACCCAGTGATCTGTCCTGGGGTGGGGACCAGTTGGCAATCTTGACTCATCAGTATTTGTCAGACCATTTAAAGGGGAACAGAAATCTGTGGTAAGGCAGCCCTGTTTATTTTTAGTATAGAATTGTATTTTGGTAACAAGAAAAAAAGCAAAAGGGAATTTAGAATGGAATTCAGGAACTCTGCATTGACTCTTGAGAGTGTCTCGAAGAAAGGCCTTGGTCAGTGGCCTGTGGCTGAGCTGGGGCTGCTCTCTCTTGTTCCTGTGGATGAACCTTTATGTTGGGGAAAGACATTGTCAGGCCTTATCCATCAAATATGGTAAATTCTTGCTCTGGTTGCCTCACTCTGAGGCATTTAAACCCCGCCACAAAGGCACGTACTTAGAATGCTTTGTAAATTTAGATGGAAAGTCCTCAACCTTGCCTCATTCTTAAAGATGATGTAAGAGCCCAAGTCTGATGGGCTGACAATCTGGACTTCTCCAGCATTGCACAAAGGCATGCATTCGTGGTGTCTCTTGCTTCATTCTTGTCTTCCTTATGTAGGAACGTCACTAAGTAATAAAATAAAATAAATATTTTTACTTATCTTTCTATGGTTTGATTACAAAAATACAAAAATCCATTGAGGAAGAAAGTTAAAAATTTCCAAACTTACCTTGATTGATTTTTCACTGAAATAGCAAAATTTACATCCTACTTGGAAATACTGCCAAGTCAAAATGACAGGGATGCACTATAAAGGAATACAACGTGTCACGTCATGCGAAAATACAGATTTGTGCCATTGAGTCTAAGCATGGTATCCCTATTCCTTTTATTGGAGGTGCCCACATCTGAAGAGCAGTTGAATTATTTGCTTTCTCTTGGGGGTAAGTTCTTCTGGATTTAAACACTGTTCTTTGGAAATATGATGCATTCATACATAAATTTGCAATTAAATAAATATACTCGTATTGGCAGTGTGCACTCAGTGATCATTTGAGTACCGCCTCTGTAGACTGAAGTGTATGACAGGGGTTCTTTGAGCATAGCCCTTAGGAAGAGGAAAGTCACAGAGAGACCAAGGCTAGGCTAAATACGTCTGCACATCAGAATCACCTTGGGAACATTGAAAAAATATAGATTCTTGGGATTTATCCCAGGACCATTAAATAGATACTCCATAGTGAGACCTAGGAATCTGTATTTTTGAAAACGTTTTTATGTCTGGACTAGCACTGTGAACAGTGAGCTGGAGCATCTTCTGTTTCCTGCCTCTAGTTGCTGAATATGTTCTAAGTGCGGTTACCAACTTAGGGTGAAGAACTCCCTCAGGCAGAGCTAATCGTGTCTTCTAGTGGCAACTAAATTGACTTCTTCTATACTGAATTAGATGATTTCTCCCAACGTTTGGATCACCAATTCTATCTAATAACTCTGGAATTTACACAGTTGGTTGTATAGTAGATGCAATTTCGAGGTCTGCTTGAACAATATGTCACGTTGATTCTACTGATGTTTTTTTACCATGTCAGCTTTAGTAGAGTGAGTTGATATGCAAATGTTCCTTTTTTTCAGGTGAACATTATTCAAAGAATTTATAAAACATGGTACTCAGCAGCTCTTTTGAGGCCACAAGCCAGTCGGGTTTCATGGCAATTGTTTATTGCATGAGAACATAGTTGCCAACTTTTCCTTAGTAAAGTTATTTTAGGGTATTCTTGGATGTTCTGTGACAGGGCAGGAATATGGAAGAAAGGAAGAAAAAGAATGGGGGAGAGGTGGAGGGGGTGGTGGGAATTTCTAAACAATGCTCCCAGTCTATCGGCCTAACTATGGGTTAGTGCTCAGACTGGAGGCTGGAAGCAGAGGAAAGACGGCCTTTGACTCACTGTCACCAACTCTGAGTAAGACTCTTGACCTTTTGGTGTCTTAGTGAATGAACCCACGTGGAAAGAAGCAGTGGGAAAAAGTGACATGGTCAAACTGGCCATGAGGTCTCCTAGGTAAATACATGATGTTGGAATTAAGAGTTCTGTGACCTTCTGTGGCTTCTTTCGTCTGGGGAGTTATTATCATTGCAGCAGACAGCCCTGTCATTTTCCCTCTGTGGTGAGGAGGAGAAAGCCTTTCATGCATAACTCCAGGATCACCGTGGGAGCTAAGAAAAGAGTAGTCATCGCATCACCCACCCACCAGGTCCAGTTTTCTCCAGAACAAGAGGAGAGAGGCTTCCATGTGGTCAGTTTTTTAAAAACTCAATTTTATTGTACCCGCTTTAAGTGTGCAATTTGAAGAATTTTAACAAATGTATACATTTGTGTAACCACCAGCACAATCAAGATACAGAATCTTCTCTTCACTCCTAAAAGCTTCTTTGTGCCCCTTCCTAGGAAATCTCCCTCCACTCCCAGCTCAGGGCAACCACTGATCTGCTTTTCATCACTATAAATTAGATTTGTCTTTTCTAGAGTTTCATATAGATGCAACCACACAGTACGTATTCTCATGTCTGGTTTCTGTAACTCGGTTTAATAATTTTGAGATTCATCCATGCAGTTGCATACATTAGTAGTTTGTATCTTTTTATTGATGTATAGTATTTCATTGTAGGACTATACCACAATGTGCTTATCCAATCACCTGTTGATGGACATTTGAGTTATTTCCAGTTTGAGGCCATTATGAATATGAACACTTGTGTACAGATCTTTGTGTGGGCACAGGTTTTCATTTCTCTTGAGTAAGAATTTCTCTTGGAAGAGAACTGCTGGGTCACATGATAGGTGTTGGATAACTTTAGAAGTGTCTGCCAAATAGTTTTCCAAAGCTGCTGTACATTTTGTATTCCCAGCAGTAGTGTATGAGGGTTCTGATTTCTCCATATCTTCTCCAACACTTGTTATTATCTGTCTTTTCATTATAGCCATTGTAGTGGGTGTGTAGTGGTGCCTCAGCATAGTTTTGCTTTGCTTTTCCCTGATGACTAAGGATGTTGAGCATCTTTTCCTGTGCTTATTGGCCATTTGATTCCCCATGCTATCAGCTTAGAAAGGGAAGGTTTTTATTAACAAGGGAAGAAGTTGTCTACTGTGTGACGTCTGTGGCTCCTTTCCTGTCAGTAGAGAAAGATGAGGCTCCACTAACTGCTGGTGAGAATGACAGGGGCTTACCTCGTGGAATCAGCCACTAATGCTGCCACCCCATCCTCCTTGAACCCTCACCTTGGCTACATCCTTTGCTCACAATTTCACTCTTCCCTCTCAGATCACTTGTGGCCTTTTAACAACCTCTTTTCTCCTTCAAGCCTTCCCTTAGTGTTTTACCTTGCATATAAGTGGAAAAATAATTGCTTTTGTAAAAGCAACTCACTGAGATCTGCTCTGGTTGATCCATTCCGCACAGTCTCCGTCTTTGAAACGCTTCTTACCCTGATGACAATAATCACAGCCTCCTGTAGTAGCTACTGGGAAGCGCCACCCAGATTCCCTCTTTGGATTGAGGCCTCCATTTCCCCACCTGCCAGGGATGCTGCCTGCTGACAGCTCACAATTAAGTTTGTGCCCCAGAATTGTCCTCAGCTGAAAGGAGCTGCCTTGTCCTTGGGGATCCTGCATGGAGCGCAGGAAATGAAAAGTTGATACAGGGAGTAAGGAGTCCTGGCCCCCTTTCCTCAATTCAGGAAATCTTTTAAGGGCTATATCAGCTGCAAGCTCCCTGTGGGATCAGCAGAAGCCAATGTTGCAAATACATTGGACTCACCTTTTCTCTCTGCCCAATCCTACTGCCACCTGCATGCAAATCTGTCTCAGGTTATGTTTTCCTGGGTGTATTAGCTTCCTGTGGCTGTGATAACAAATTACCACAAACTGGATGCCTTAAAGCAACAGGAATTTATTCTCTCACAGTTCAGAAGGCCAGAAGTCTGAAGTCACAGTGTTGGCAGGATTGATTCCTTCTGGAGGCTCTGAGGCTGAATCCCTTCCATGCCTCTCTCCCAGCTTCCGGTGCTTGCCAGCAATCTCTGGCCTTCCTTGGCTTGTAGACACATCACTCTAATCTCTACTTCTGTTCTCACGTCACCTTCTCTTCTGCGTATTTTTAAAAGGACAGTTGTCATTGGATTTAGGGCTTATGTGGGTAATCCAGGATGATCTCATTTTAAGATTCTTAACTAATTACATCTGCAAAGACCCTTTTTCCAAATCAGGACATATTTACAGTTTTTGGGAGGACCTATCTTTTGGTGAGGGGCCGCTATTCAATCATCACACTGGGAAATTGGCCTAGGACAGTTGCTGACAGGGGCCTAGCGGACATATTTGAAAGTAGGGTTTGGGAGCTGGATCCACCACCATTTCTCAGCAGTGAGGACCCCATCACAGGAGTGAGTGGAGTGCCCATCGTCCCTGGCATGCAGTAGTGGGACGATCATTGTTTAAACTTTCACTGGTATTAAACTGGAATGGAAAGGAAATAGGCTGGTAAGTGCCTCCGAGGTTCAAGGAAAGCAGTAAGCATAAAGACTATGGACTCAAATGGATATTATATTGAGGAAAGGCAGTGAAAGCCTGAGAGTGATCAATCACCAATATAAAGAGAAAGGTAAAAACCATGGGGCCTCACTGAAGCATAAAAACACTCATCTTCTGTAGATGGAGAGCACAAAGAACTAAGGATAAGTCCTGGGGCTTAACTAAGAGTAGCAGAGCTCCAGAGAAGGCTGGCTTCTTAACCTTGGCCAGTTGGCTATACCCAGGGCAGAGCCCTGTTAGGGAAGGAGTGGGACCCTGAGGCTTGGGATGGCAGGTCCAACTTGATGCACTCAAAATCTTGGATTACCCAAGATTCCCTTGAGACTTTGGGCCTATAGAAATGGCCACTTTTCCCTTTAAGAGTCTAGACCTTCTCTCCTTGCTTACAGGTAATGTAGAGGCCTCTGCCTAAAACATCATACTCCCCTCCCTTAGCATCCTTCTCATCTCCCTTCCTGGCCACGAGACCAATCACTAGGATAAAATCACAACATAATGAGGCCAGGAAAGTATGGGGTCCCCTAAAGGAAGAGAAGGACTGTACCTCCATAGAGCTGCAGTACCAGCCTACATGTACCAATAGGAAGCTGGAGGATGTGTACAGGCTGGGTGCTTAGAGTATTGGCTCCAAGGGGGTGCAGCATAAATTTGGATAAGTGAGAGTTTCTTAATATGGCAGCACTCTCCTGTGATGCAGGAGCTTTGCCTCAGCAAGGCCCCTAAGAAACAGTGCTAACACGTTGCTATAATGGCTCCTGAGACTTGGGGGAGAGCAATGGTCACACCAACTGAAGTAGAAACCATGATCCCTTGGTCATACACATGGGCAAAGGGATCAGAAAGTTCAGAGAAATGGACAGGCTGGAGTAAAGCCAGCAAACCCAGCTGCCCACGCTGGTTCTCAGGACAACACGGAGACTCATTCCTCAAAGTGAAAGCAGTGAACAGCATCATGAAGCACCAGTGGGACGTGCTGGTACAGAACTGTTAGCAATGGGGATGGCAGGATGTTGAAGTAATAGAGGACAGATGGTGGAGCTTAACTGTCAGAAGCAAAGTGGCTGCTTGAGTGTCCTCATGACACAGAGTATGAGAGAGAGTATGCCAAGGGGCAGCTGCCCTTTTAATGACCTAGCCCCAGATGTCACTTCTGCAACATTCCGTTTGTTGAAATGAGTCACCCAGTCTGGTCTACATTCAAGGGGAAGGAAATTGTGTCCACCTTTTGAAGGGATTAATAACAAATATTTGCAGACATCTTTTAGAACAAGCTAAGGGACATTCCTAAGGGAAATTTGGGCTTTTATCACTGCAACTCAAGGATCTGTGGGTTTAGAAGTCATAATTCCAAAACAGGAACATTTTCACCAAGAGACATTAAACTTTAAGCTACAGCTGTTGCCAGTCACTGTTGGCCTTTGTGTCAGGAGACCAGCAGGGAAAGGAAGGTGTCAGCAACCTGGCCAGGGCAAGTTAGCCCAGTTATGAGGTGGACAAAAGCTTGCAATTACCGAATGTGGGTAGGAATGAGCACATGACTCACTGGGGCATTTCTTGATAGGCTTCTGCCTAATTTTGTCAGTCAATGAGCAAGTGTAGCAACTCTGGCCTGAGAGTCTGGGAAACACCACTCAGGTAAGTTACCTAGAGTGGGAAGGTGCTAACCATGAGTCAAAGAAATCTAGGACAGGTATAGAGGAGGGAGACGATGAGCACCAGCATAGGTCCCGAGAACAGATACTGAAGCAGGGTTGTCTTCCATCCACTAACCTTCATTTTGTAATTTTCCCTGAAAAAGCAGCCATCCAGGATTCTGAGGAGCCTTACCCAGTTGGAATAAACTTATCACATGAAGGAAGTGAACCCAGGTTGCAGAGTGGTGGACTGTGGTGGATGCTGGGGTGCACCCCCAGACACATAGCCCCTTGGGAACTGAGGCCCTCGTTCCCTCAGTGGCTGGAGTGCTGCCTGCCTTGGCTCACAGCCAAGTCTTTCTCTAGGAACTTGGCTGAGAGAGCAGCCTCGCCCGCAGCTATTACCTTCCTCCCTGGGGACAGCCTATATGTAATGAGTGGTCTGATGCGAAGGTATAAAGACTGGCCCCCTTGCCTCAGTTGGAGACATCTTTGAAGGGCGATCCTCGCTCCAGAGCTCACAGTGGAATCACCTGAGGTCCTGCTGCAACTCCACCACAGTTCACCTGCTTCTTCTGCTCTGCCATTGTGTCCCCGCTCCCTGCATTCCCCAGAGTATCCCCTGCTTACTGATATTGATCTTAGCACTTGTTTTCCTGGAGAACCTCATCAACGACACCACTGTTTACATAGTGGTTACTGTGCTATGCTGTCCCCTTACATATATCATCTCTCTAAACCTACTCAATAAGTCTGCAATGTAGCTACTGTTAGTATCTGCAATGTACAGATGAGAAATCAGAAATCATCTGTCAAAGTTCACAGATAGAGTAAATGGCAGTTGGCTTTAGACTTAGATCTGTCTCTAGAGCCTGAAGCCTTGAAGGTTACCTTTGAATTTTCTGTATTTCACGGTCCTGAGTCTATAACATTTATTTAGCAAAAAATATTTAGTTATCTTCTGGGGTGTGGCTCCTAAATGATAGTATAGATGTAACAGATGTATGGGTTAGCTTTGCTGCAGTAACAAACAACCCTGAAATCTCAATTGTTAACAAACACAAATAGTGGTTTCTTGTTCACATTACAGGTCGGCAGCTCCGAGTGGTCTGTGGTGGCTTTCCTCTGCACATCTTCTCATTCCAGAACCAATGCTAAAGGTTCAGCCCTTATTTAGGTATGTCCTTCTTATGGCAGAGAGAAAAGAACAAAAGAGCTCATGGAAACTTGTGATAGGATACGTTATATCTGCTCACATATTAGCACATTACTCTGCAAGCCTAGAGAAAGTGGTGGTGGTATGTGATTCTCTTACAGGGAGAGGGGGGTGAATGATTATGAACAACAATGCAGTCTTTTACAGCAGATATCCATGTCAGGGCTATAGCAACCTAATAACTCATTTGCACCAGTTAAACAATTTAAATTCAGAAATTATTTATGTAATGCATTATGTAATGCATAATGAGGGGATATTCCAAGTGCAGAGAAGTGGTTGAATAAAACCAAGAAGAGGCCCCGTGGAGGGAGAGGACATGGCAAAGAGCAGTGCTTTGGAGCTCAACCAGACCAGCCTTTGTGGGTTTGCAGGATTTATGTCCTTCACGTTGGAGACCCTTTTCATGGCCACAAGAAAGACCCTTCTCCCCGTAGCCAGTGTTTGGGAGGTGTAAGTGAAGGCAGGATGCCTGGGTTTGCCATCATGGAAGAATGCTAAGAAGCATAGTCAAGTTTTTCATTTTGCAAGAGAGATTTTTGGTTTTATATTTTTGATGTGAAAATAGTGATCTGAAAATACCTTTTCCCCCCTGTGCTTTGCTTTCTGTCAAATTTGGTACCACTGAGACCCAGTGAACAGTACTTGGCAAGCTGCCAAACTAAACACATCCCAGCCAAGCGCCTAATAAGGGAAACGAACATGTGGTGGGAAAGCGTCTTAAGATGTTTTGTGGAAATCCACTCTTGATGAGGCTGCAAAAACAATCATTTCTTCCTTCCTCCTTAAATCTCAATAAATTAGATTAAATCCACCAGCTTTCTTTTTGTGTAGAGCTGGAAATTCTAATTCCAAATGGTTAGCTTTGACTAGTAGCATTTTAAGGAGTTAATAAAAAGTTCATATCTTTCACAGGGAAGCTCCTATATTATGCAAAAGTTCCAAAAGACAGGAATTTTTTCCAAAAATACATAATAACTAACTTCATATTTATTTAATTGCATTTATAAGGCATCTGGATGCTGTTGCATGAAAATTATAAATAATTTAAATATTATTCACTAGTATATTTAAAAAATAAATCCACTACTTTATCAAAACAACTGCAGGGACCTGGAGTAAAGCTAGCAACACTTGCAAATTCTCTATTCATTTGACTTAAATTAATCCTGTCATCAGTCTACAGAAATGAGTGTTTCCAAGTCTATATGCACTCCCATATCTCTCTGTACTGATAATATAGTTTCCCTCAGACAGAGTTTCCTTACTTGGGAGATACAAATTTATGATTATTTACATGAATGTTATCTGCATTTAGGCTCTGAGAGAGCCAGGAGGATTGTCTATGCCAGCCAGCACCTTCATCTCTATGTAGATACAAGTGTCTGTTTTATAATCCCATATGGACTGGCTAGAAATGCATTTATTTTGAAACTAAAATCAAGAAATTACTTTAAGAAACCTGTTTTAGCCTTTTGCCATAAATTAAAAAGTGACTTGAAAACGGTACATTTTTTGAAGACTATTTTTTTCAAAGATAGTGGTCAGAAGAAGTGATTTTCCAAAGTTTTGCAAGCTTGGTAACGGGAAATTTTCTCTCCTGTGCAGACTTCTCTTTTCACTTTTCTGCTATCACTGAGACACTACCTTCATTCAAGAGAGGGTGAGGCCAGCTCCTTGGAGCTGTGTGGAACTTTCATTCATGCACCATGTTATGTTCCAGGAGTGAAGTCACGACGGGTGATTCATATTCATAATGACTTCATTGCTCCAACCTGGGAAGTCATCAGACATTTGCTGGTGAAAATGCTGCTTAGGTCAATATTGACATGCAAAGTTCATAGAAAAAGCAATTCGATTCTGGGTGGTGATGAGTCAGATTCAGAACTAAGAAACTGGTAATTTATGGGTTTCTAAAGAAATCTTTTTAAGTAAAAAGAGCCAAGTGACAAAGAAGTATCACAATGTCTTGTTTTCTAGGATTTCACACAATGCCTCTCTTTAAATATTCCAAACTGTGTGATGTTTGAATAATACTTATACTTTTTAGTTTTATTTCAGAAATTCAGCATATCCTTGGTTCTCTCCAGGCCATACCAGCCTAATGGTATAAAGTAATTCATTTTTTTCAGTCCTCATTTATCATTTATTTATTCAAAGATATTTATTGATTTTCTACTCTGTATCAGGCAATGGAGATTCAATAACAGTAAACCCTTCAGACTTAAGAACTAAATCAATAAAAACAATTTTTCATTGTGAGAAATGCCAGTGAGGAAGTAAATAGTGATATTAGAGGGAATAAGAGGTGACAGTTGTTGGAGTAAGGGAGGCTTGTATTATAGGGTGACTAGGATTGGCCATACCTAAGTCATGGGAAGGAACCAGCCAGGCAGAAAGCCCAGGAGAAAGCAGGCCAGGTGGAGAGAACCAAGTGGGAAAGCTTTGAGATGGTCAAGAGCTTGGCATGTTCTGGGAACAAAATGTATCCAGTTTGGCTTTGAGAGTAGGGAGTGAGATAAGATTGGTAAGAAGCTTAGATTCTCTTCAAAGTACAATGGGACACACCTGAAGGGGTTTAGGTAGGGGAGTGATGAGATCTGATTTTCATTAAATCAGAATCATAACAACATTAAAAGACAACAGTCACCGGCTTCATCTACACCTCTGAAATCATTGGTCTTTCACTCCCTACAAATTTCTCTTTTGTATCAGAGAACCCCTCCAGAGCCTTATGTGTGCTCCTGAGTTTCCAGTTCTGGGGGTCTGCACTCCTCTATCCTGACATTCTCAACACGCCCAGAGACCTCCTTGATCACACTTTGGCTTCATCCCTCCTGGCTCAAGATGCTCTTGTCACTGGGTTGATGGTACACTTCCTGGAAGAAGCTATTACCCTATCATTTTTTCATGATATCACTTCTGTAATTGGCTTTATCAATGCTCCTTTGCTACCCTCCATCAGTTCCCACAAGCAAGATGAAAGACAAACACTCCTTCCACTTGTGTTCAAGTGTGTGAAGGTATGGGGGACAAGTAGGACTGGCTGGCCTGGGACCCATAGATGGGGAAATATGCAACCTGTCCATAGCGGATACACTGGAGGCGCACACTTCCCAGACTGGAAGAGAAGTAGAATCCAAGAGCACCTGTTTGAGTTCTTGCAATTCCAAGATTGCTGTTGAGGATATTCTCAATCTAACTCTTAAGATTTCTGAATCAAAAAACATATCTGAGAAACAGGTTTTTTTTGCTTATGTTCCTGGAGTATCTTGGGGAGGGATTTGCAAGTGGTGCTAATAGATGTGCTCAGAGATGTCACATGGGGTGTAGGTGGTCAGTGATGGTAATGTCGTGAGTTTCCGTCTGGGAAGATGGAAGTCCAAGGAAAAAGCATCAGTTGTATTTGATGAAAGTTCTGGGAATTCACTACATTTTGGGGAGTGGGGAGCAATCTTATGGCTCACCATTCCTCTCATCAGAGGAAACTGTATATAGTGTCCATCCACACATCATGAATTTAGTCCTGGGTTTGACTAGACTCACGCTGCCCTGCTTGGCCATCTTCTCCACCCTTCTAAGGGAGGATCTAATTGTAGTAGGGAGAGACTCTGTGACTCTCTGTAGACTTGGAAAAACAGAATGAAAAGGGAGTATTTTGGTTAGAGTTGCCTTAGGAAAAATCATTACAGGGAATTCGTGGAAAAACTTTGCTTTCCAATTTCAGAACTTCTCAAAATATCAGGTAGCTAAATATAGAACACTGTTCATAATCTTGCAGGTCCTGAGGTCTGGCTAAAAGTGAGCTGTGTGATGATGCCTTCTCTCTCTCTTTTCAAAAAATTTTCTTCCCCATTCTGCCTTGTAAGCTTAACCAAGGATGATTATCAAACAAGAATCTTAATTGCTGTCCTAACATGAGTTCTTTCTTAATTTGAAAAACATGCTTGGTGTTAACAAAATTTCCCTCTGTAAAATAGTAGCTGAAATGAACAATGTTTCACAGACTAAAAGAGTTCACAAATGTATCTTTCAGGATATGTTTTATAAAGTTTGTGAAAATCAAAGGAACAGCCCAATCACCCAATGTTCTTGCTGTGAATTATAGAGTAAGTAATTCCAAGGATTTTGAATGTTGGACTGGGAGATCTTGCTCTTTGTGCCCCCTAACGGAGAGCTATATCAATAGAAGGGAACGGAGATGGCTGTAAAGCAAAATTTGTCCACTGTAAGAGGTGTGAGGCTTGAAATTCACTCTAAGTAGAATCATTAAAATGTATTCTTTGGTTATATAACTTGTCTTTAATTTTTAACCTTTCCTCTCTAGGGCAATTAAAAAGTATAAAAATTTGAACAAAAGAGTGGGGAGGGATACCTGTAATCGTTCAATCATTCTCTCTTCCTCTCTCTCTTGCTTTACATGTAAGTATAGTTGATTCTCCTTATCTGCAGCAATTACGTACTATAAAGTCCCTGGAAACACTGAATTAGCAAATACTGAGTCATTGCTCCTAGGAGAAATGCAAGGTTAGGTCCTACAAGCTTCTGGTCACAACATTTTCATCAAAGGATGAACACAAAACTTTGTTTTATGTATGTTTCTGTTTAAAGACACTGTGTTTATTTATATACATATTCTTGATTCATTAACGTTGAACTCATGGCCATCAGCACTGTAATTCATAACTGAATGAAGCTTATCTAACACATGTAATAACGCAATTTGAAAAGAAAAATTCAGAGTCCTGTCACATAGATTTTATGAACTATGCTGGCACTTGGCATGGATGGGTCCTCAAGACTCCTTGGATTCCAAGAAATCTGTAGCTCTTTGTAGGCTGGTCAAGTCTTCAAAAGTCTTACCTAATCAAATTCTTTACTTAGAAATTCTTCAGTGCTCACATAAAGGTTGATTAGCATCCTACTTTCCAGGAATTATTTGGACTCAATTAGGCCCAAAACTTAGATTATTCTCCTTTGAGAAAGATTAAAAAATGAGAATTTCCCTTTTATAAAAGGATTGTCATGAAGAATCAAGCAACAGGCTCTCAGTTTGAGAGGTGTTGGTGTATGTTTGCTCAACTTCCCAATTTACACTTCGTGGAATGATCCGATTTCCATGAAGGCAGATGACACTTCCTATTTCACAATAGCATGTATGGGTAGTTAAAGGAACTAGAAATCTGGAGATGGGGAATTCAGAAAAACTCTTCTCTCCTTTTGACTAAGTTTACTGCTGCTTGATTCCCCCCCCCGCCCCCCGCCCAATTATAATTTCCACAAACATTTTTCCTCCTCTTAACTCAAAAGGGAATGACACTTGGCATTCTTCTTGACAGTGACTCAAAAGGAAATAAAATAAAAATGCATGACTTTATGTAATCAAGCATAAAGTCTTTTCAGCTGAATTTATTTCACCTTAAATGGGTTTCTAAGATAAGCAAGTCCAGAAGATATAGGGTGGTCTGGGTGGTGTAAATTACTTGATGTCTCTGTTCTGTTTTCCTCGTTGGAACAATGACAATAATGGCAACTATTCTCCCTGATTTATTGGGGAGATGCTACAGTCAGGCATGCTATTGTTAAGAGGCTGCAGAGCCAATAGAAGGGTCACACGGTCCTTTTCCTACAGTACATTGTTGATGCCCAGAGTTGCCAGAAGGACAGCTTGTACTGAGTTGACTTGTAACCACAGTTTTCCTAGACCTCATAGGCTTTTGGTGGCAAATACTCTCCCATTAATTCCTAATTCAGTTTCCCCTGGCTTGCACAATATAGACTTTTCAGTCCCATTTCAAACTTTTGCCAATTATTACAGGAAGTCCTTGGAGATGACTTTGTGAACTAGCCGATAGTTCTCACATATTTTTCCAATCTGGGCTCTTTCATTGATCTCTACTGCTTCAGAGCCCCTTAATGTTGGCACCCAGCCACCCAGAACACCTGTTGTGTTCCACGTAGAAAGGCAGGGAAAGCACCTTTCTTCTACCCTTTGGTCTCCTTGGCTTTGGAGAGTCATTGCTTCTCATGTATAACTTTTCCTCATTCTCCTTATAATAAAGACTGAGGAACATCAACTCCTCCTTCTGCTCCTGCAAATAAACTTCTCACACAGTTCCTTTCCCTAGTATATAGATTCCAAGGGCTGCCAACCCTACTAGAGGTGCCTGGACTTGTGTGAATCCTAAGGGTGGGCACAAATGCACTCAGACTAAGGCTCCTACTTTAGGTTTAAAGTTAAAGTAGGTGAGATAGATAATTTCCATACTCTACTCTCAACAGCTGTCCAAGGAAGAAGACATCAGGAAATCTGTCTTCCATGTTCTGAGACGTTAGGTATTAGCATAGCTTGAAGCGTCCAAATGGCTTACCACTGACTACAGAGCATTTGAAGCTGAGTTATTATACATGGATATTCGATACCCTAAAAAAAGTCCCTTCACCAAAAAAAAAAAAAAAAATGAAGCATACATCTGTCTGATGTGAAAACAGAATTTACATGTACAATCATTATGAGTTTATAATCATAATATTAACAAATTTGAAACCTAGACAGCTGGAGAGGAAGACTTTGTGAAATAAAAGTGGTAACACTAAAGCTTGATTTCTGTATGGATTTTTTGGGGACCTTTTGTGATTTCTATAGACTTACATAATTCAGAGAGCAAATAACAGAGGATTTTCTGCTTTCCAAAAAGAAAAAAGGTTGATGGTTTGGTGAAAAAGAGGAAGTCTTTAGCTTCTCTCTCAGGCCCTCTCAATGCCAAAGCACTGGCATCATGACCATGGTTAGGATGACAGCATTATCCACCACAGCAAATCGAGCGGCAGCAATTATCCTCTTAATTAGTCAATACTTTCTTCACTCTTTTCTTCTCACCAACTCTAAGAACTGGACTAGATAAGCAGAGAAAATAAGTTGAAACTATGTGAGTGCTCTTAATGCATGTTCTTCGACCTAAGTTTCTAGGAGAAGGTATATTCAAATGAAGAAAAGCAATGTTGGTAAAATTAAATGGAATGTATGATCTCATTGTTTTCTAGACCAGTGCTTCTCAAACTTTAAGGTCTACACACATCACCCGGGGATCTTGTTTAGATGCAGATTCTGATTCAGTGGGTCTGGAGTGGAACCTGAGATTCTGCATTTCAGCAACTGCCAGGTGATGTTGATGCCGCTGTCCAAGGACCATACTCTGAGTAGCCTGAAACTTGGAGATGTTTAACTTCTCTTCCTCTCTTTTGCCATTCTATATATGGCTACATAGCCAACCATTAGGACCTCTCAGATTAAAAGATGAGAACAAAAGTAATTGTAGGTTACATTTCTTAGTTATTAGCACTTCTGATAAAGATTTAGTGTATCTTAGTCTGTTCGGGCTGCTGTAACAAGATACCACAGACTAGGTAGCTTATAAAGAACAGAAATTCATTGTTCACAGTTCTGGAGGCTGGAAAGACCAAGATCAAGGCACCAGCATGGTTGTCTTCTGGTGAAAGCCCATTTCCTGTTCATAGCTGGCATCTTATTGCAATGCCCTCACATGGCGGGAGGGGCTAGGGATCTCTCTGGAGCCTCTTTTATAGGGCACTAATCCCATTCAGGAGGGTTCCACCCTCATGACGTAAGCACCTCCCAAAGGCCCATACCTAATACTATCATCTTTGGGGGTTAGGATTTCAATATATGAATTTTGGGGGTACACAAAAATTCAGACTATAGCATAGTGGGAAGAAGATACTAGAACAATGCTGTCAAATGTTACAGTGCACAGGAATTACCTGGGGATCTTGTTAAAATACAGCTTCTGATTCAGTAGGTAGGAGTGGAGCCTGAGACACTGCATTTCTATCAAGCTTCCAGGAGGCACTAAAGTTGCTGCTCAAACTTTGAGTAGTGAGGGTACTCACTAGTAGACAGTAGAATTTACAACTCACCCATCCTTTTTCTCTTTGTTTGCATTTGTTGAATTTTCCAGAGAAGATTGAGAAAAAGGCATGAGGCAGAAATCTTAATTTTATTTAAATAAGATACTTGCTAAGATTCTGGAGAGGGGAAGATGAGAAGAAGGAGGTGGGGTGCAGAATGTCAGTGTCAGGAGGCAGTAAGCTGAGTTCCCTTTGCTTTAATCTCTTTCCCAAGTGAGTTCATTTGCTGTTTATTTCATGACGTTTGTGCCTGTCCTCTGGCCCCAAAGCCCGGAGGTGTCCAGACAGGTGGTCACTCTGCTGCACATCACAGACCACTTAGAAGGCTGAAGATAGATAATTTTAACCCAGGGAATTCCCTTCATGACCAGGACTGCCTCTTCTTCTTCCCACTTTGAATAAATAGAAGTCAGTGGGACTTTCGTCACCTCTCACTTCTGTTCAGTTCAAGTTTCTGTCTGCACATGTGTGTACATATCATTTGCAGGCAAACGGAAAGGCTGGGTTAGCTCAGCCACCACTCCAGAGCGACTCTTCATTTTCTAGACTGGCAGTGGCAACCTAGTGCAGTTTTCCACATGTTCCCTCTAAATTCGTCTACAGTCATCCTTACCCCACACCCTGTCACCCCCCCTCTGTCACCATTGTGCAGCTCCTGGCTTCTAACTGTTGGACACTGACTATTGAAGACAAACACTATAGAAAAAGCCCAGGGTCATGTTCATGAGCGTGCTGCAATGCTTCGCCCATTTGCTTACTTTCTCATTGGACACCCATATACTTCCAGATGATCTTTTGTTTCTGTGCTGAACACAGACACATACTCGCGCGCACACACTCCCCCACATACACAGCTTTCTCTGTTTATTTCTTCTGAAATAATATTGCACAAGCTTGAAAGCTGAAAACCATCTCACTTCCTTACCAGCCAGTTGAAACTTTCCTGATGACAGTCAGAAGTGACCACAATAGGCAATGAGTTAACATTTCAGTTGGGAGGATTTCCCCACCCTCCTCTCCTGTCAATGAGGCATAAAGTTCCCAGCTGATTTCTCCATCTGGCCCTACCATTCCTGGAAACCTGCTTCTAAAGAAATCAATGGGAAGATGTGAAAGAGGATTTTGCCTAGGCACGGGAGGTGGACACAGGGGGCTGACGTGGTCTAGTGGTTCTCTCATGGGACCAGGAGTGGGAGTCTGCTGCCTGTTTTTGAACTTTGCCACTAGCTTGCTGTAGGGACACCAGCCCTCGAGTTCTCAAAATAAAATTAAATTAAAATACAGAGGAGATTCAATTCCTCATTAGAAATATTTTGAACATGAAATCTTCAAGGATTGGCTCCATACATAAAATACTCAACTGAGTCTAGATAAAAATACAAGCCACAATTTCAGTAGGAAGGGCTTTTTCTAAGCACACTCACGTATGTACACAATATTGAAAGCAGGCATAGCAAGACCTGATTTCTTCAGTGTTGAAGGGCAGGCATCTCTCGCTACTCCCTACTCTTTCTCAGCATTGATCCAAGAGTGTGTGCTGCATGTTAGGAGTTAGATACTGATTTGGTTTTTCCAAACTGAGTGAGAAAAATTTTTAGAACTATAATTTCTTGTGAGTCAGGTTACCACGCCACATAAGATAGTATTGTGCAAAGCGAAATGCTGCAATAGGAGGCGGGGAATTAAGACTGGAAGAGTGATGTGGAGGTAGGAAATGATCAAGGCTTTCCCACAATCTTTTATGGGGCAGAAATTATTCACTGTGGCATAGAATCCCAGGAATTCAAGGCAATCCAGATTCTAAGATCACACATCCCCAACACAAACTTTGAACCAGCATGGATGCCCTCTCTGAGACTGTCTCAGCATTATACCAGGAACACCACATTGCTTCAGCAATTCCCATTACAAGACTAATTGTTTTCTTTACTCTCTACCATTGAGGACCACAGAAATCCAATCCCTTCTCATGGGATCCAGAGGAAATACTGTTGTTACAAGTCAGCCTGAGAGGGATACCTTTCTGGATGGTCAACCAGTTGTAGCGCTGGGCATTGACCTTCTGGGCTTTGTGGGACACCACAGTAGTGGTCCTTGTTTGTGCACTCAATACTTGCCAGGTACAGAGCTAAATAATTCACATGTGTTGTCTCATTTAGTCCTTGCAATATCCCTTTGCAGTAGATATCATTATCCCGATTTTACAAATGAATAAACTGAAGACGGAGGAGTTAAGTAACTTAACTGAAGTCAGTTAGCTATTAAATCAAAGAGTTCAAATTCAAACCACATCTGTCAGACACCAAAGCCAATGCCTTCAATGGCTATAGCAGACCACCTTCAGGACCACTTGAAACTCCTGAACCTCCAGGACCACTTGAAATCCAGCAACTTGTGGTAGAGACCCTCTGTGGTCCAAGTTTGTTTCACCTCAAAAATATAAAAAACTAAAATAAAAAAAAGACTTGTGCAAAAAATATCCAAAGTGTTAGTATACACAGAATAGCATCAAGAGTGTGTTCTTGTAAGGCGACATAACATGCAGCCTAGTGATTGTGAGCCCTGGCAGAGTAAGAGCTGAGTTTGATTCCAGCTCTGTGGCTTATTGAGTCTCAGTTTTCTGTTCTGGGAATGGGTATAACACGTACCTCATATGGCTGCAGTGAGGGTTAGTGGAGGCCATCCATAAAGTGCTTACTACACGGTGTCTGGCACACGGTAAGTGTCCAATAAATTGTATGTTTGTAGTTGTGTGTGTGTGCATGTTAGTATACACACCAAAGTATAAGTTAGTCTGGATAGACCTGGCAAGGACAAATCTTGAGATCTTTTGTTTTTTTTTTTGCTGAGGAAGATCAGCCTTGAGCTAACATCTGTTGCCAATCCTCTTTTTGCTGAGGAGAATTGGCCCTGGGCTAACATCCATGCCCATCTTCCTCTACTTTATATGTGGGATGCCTGCCACAGCATGGCTTGATAAGTGGTGCATAGGTCTGCATCCAGGATCTGAACCTGCGAACCCTGGGCCCTCGATGCAGAGCATGCAAACTTAACCAGTACACCACTGGGCTGGTCCCCTGAGATCTTACATCTTTTAAGTCACCAAAAGGTTAGAGTGAGCCAGGTATAGACAGGAGACATACGATCTCTGTATGTTGTACACTCATGAATTTAAAGCTGGCCATTGCAGTTTTTAATCTCTCAGATAATTGCAAAGGATTCATTTGAATTGAATTCTATTCTGGGAATCTCTCTATTTCTTAATGAGAAGCAGCTGATCCTTGCGCTTCATCTAGTAAATCATAAGGTAACAAACTAGGAGGAAAAATTACGGTTCACATCCTTGGTGAAGGCCTCTTGGAGAGTTAGAAATCACGACCAACTAGATCATTTGTGAAAACATTTGTTCAAGGATGCTATTTTTTAAATTATGTATTTATTATTTCAGAAAATGAAGAAGCTCATCCCTTGTGGTATAAAAGCAAAGTAGATGCTGAATAGCCCACAGAGGGGTTGGAGCCTGTTTTTAGAGTAGGTGAGTTGACTACCTTTACTTGTGTGACTACCTTTACTTTGGCAAAAACTAATAGCAGGTGTCTTGATGCTATAGCCAAGAATAGACAGTAAAAGTCTCAACTTTACATTTTACTCTTTTTCTTTTTAAGTGCTGATGCATGTATGTAGTGAACTCTTAAGACTTTGCATTGATCTCTTCAATATGTGACATATGGCAGATAAGTCTATCCATCACCTATAGAATTTCACAGGAATTTAACTTGAAAATAATGATTATGGTTTATTCTTTGCTGGATATCTAGCTCTTAGCACAAAATCCGGCACATTCAATAATTGCTTTTGGGTGGCTTGACTCAAAAAGTCCTGAAAAGCATGATGATTAAGCTAAAGTCACTTGTAATCAGCTGTTGATGACCTTGGATGTGGCCAACGTTTGCCAAGGACTCTTTAAGTGAGATACAGGAAGGAGAATATTGGCAGTAAGCACTGTTCATTGCCTTATTCATGCTGTACTACATTCTCCACAGAATTTTCCCTTATTACTAGGCATTAGTAACAGCACAATCAATTTAGGCTACTAGTTTTTGACAAATTACTGTTTTCAATTTTTGTTTCTAGAAAAAAATTCTGTATTTATATCTTGCAACTGAATTGGTGGGATGGCTTGATCCCTAGAGAATGGCACTTGATCTTCCTAGTAAAGATTAATTACCCACACCTCACCAAAGGAGATATACTGTTAGCAAATAAGCATATGAAAAGATGCTCCACACCACATATCATCAAGGAAATGCAAATTAAAACAACAACGAGATACCACGGCACACCTGTTAGAATCACCAAAATCCAGAACAGTGTCAACAACAAATAATAGTGAGGCTGTGGAGCAACAGGAACTGTCACTCATTACTGGAGGGAGTGCAAAATGGTACAGCCACTTTAGAAGACAGTTTGGCAGTTTCTTACAAAACTAAACATATTCTAATCACGTGATCCAGCAATTTCACTCCTTGATCTTTACCCAAAGGAGTTAAAAACTTATGTCACAAAAACCTGCATATGGATGTTTATAGCAGCTTTATTCATAATTGCCAAACTTGGAAGCAACCAAGATGCCCTTTGTAGGTGAATGGATAAATAAACTGTGGTACATTCAGACATTGGAATATTATTCAGCACTAAAAAGAAATGAGTTATCTGGGGCTGGCCCGGTGGCGCAAGTGGTTAAGTGCGTGCGCTCTGGGGTTTGCTGGTTCGGATCCCGGGTGCGCACCGATGCACTGCTTGGCAAGCCATGCTGTGGCAGCGTCCCATATAAAGTAGAGGAAGATGGGCATGGATGTTGGCCCAGGGCCAGTCTTCCTCAGCAAAAAAAGAGGAGGATTGGCAGATGTTAGCGCTGGGCTGATCTCCTCACAAAAAAAAAAAAAAAAAAAAAGAGTTATCAAGCCACTAAAAGACATGGAGGAAACTATATTACTAAGTGAAAGAAGCCGGTCTGAAAAGGCAATGTACTATATGATTCCAACTATATGACATTCTAGAAAAGGCAAAACTATGGAGAGAGTAAAAAGATCAGTGGTTTCCAGGGGTGGGGGACTGGGAAAGGGATGAATTGGCAGATTCTAGAGGATTTTTTGGGCACTGTATGATACTATTATGATGGATATGTGTCATTATACATTATACATTTGTCTAAACCTATAGAATGTACAACACCAAGAGGCAGACATTGGGTGACTATGATGTGTCAATGTAGGTTCATCAATTGTAACAAATGTACCCTCTGGTGGGAGATGTTGATAATGGTGGAGGCAATGCATGTATGCAGGTAGGGAGTATATGGGAAATCTCTGTATCTTCCCCTCAATTTTGCTGTGAACCTAAAACTGCTCTAAAAAACTAGTCTTAAAAAAATTAGTTACTCAGAGAATATCTTAAGAAATCTGTCATCTAATAAATCTGTTATCTATTTTGTACACAAAATTAAGTCAATCCTCATTCCCATATTTGAATTACATTCAAAATTTTGGTGAAAGTTACTTAAGCAAGTTTTCTATGTAGGTACTTTATTAGAAGAAATAATCAGTGGAAAAATTAAACTGTGCAAATTTTTAAAAATAAAATATTATCTTAAGTCCAAAGTATTATTCTGTGTCATGAGAAATAGGTAACATTGTTTAAAAGTTCACAGATCTGATATTAGATAATTTTCCCAAAATAACAATAAAAGCTTTTCTGGAACTTTAAACAGTTGCCTTTATTTCATTTACTCTTTTAAATGCATGAGTACAGTCGTAGGATTTATTTCAAAGTCCAAAGGCTGTGAGTTTCCTATTGTTATGGGTGTTCAATTGCCAGCCAGACCATTAATTCCAAAATGCCATCCTTGAGCTGGCTAAATCAAAATCACTTAGGAAATTTTAAAAAATTTAGATCACAGGGCCCTGCCCAGAAATCCATTGAGTTGAAATTTCCAGGGTGGAGTCAGCAGTCTATTTATATGGTTCCCTAGTGTTTTGGGTAGGCATACGAGTTTGAGTTCCTATTCTTTTGTTTGTCTGTTAATTCAGATTTAGAATGGAGGGATTGACTTAAATTGCACTTAAATGATTCTTATATTCAAAAAATCTGTGGTTTAAAAACATTTGTAAAATAGTTCAAACTTAATAGTACAGTAAATAACTAACACTTAGGCCAAGAAATAGAACAATCTCAGAGCCATAGAAATCTCTCTGTGTGTTCCCAAGCACAATCCCTCCCTCCCAAGAAGAAATCACCACTATCCAAACTCCTGTGATAATCATTTTCTGGCTTTTCTTTACAGTTTTACCACCTATGTATAAATCCCTAACAATAGTTTATTTTTAAATTTTATATAAACTGATTTATATTATATGATCTCTTTTATGTCTTGCTTCCTTCATTCAAATTATGCTTATAAAATTCATCCACATTATTGTGTAGCTGTAGCTCAGTCCTTTTCTCTGCTGTATAATATGCCATTGTCTATATAGACCACAATTTATTCACCCATTTTATTTTGATGAACATTTAGATTTTTTCTCAAGTTTTGAATATTATTAGCAATACTGTAAGTGGTGTTCTTGTCCTTTATCTTGGTGCACATGTGCATAAGTTTCTTTTGAATTCACACACATGCATACACACTCACACACGTGCACACATATAGGCAGTCCTTGCTTTGCACAAAACTATGTTAACTAAAACTTGTACATATCCGAACTGTGTCCTCCCTTAGCAGGTTCTGTGGTAACTGTTGCCAATGTTACCTCCATTGCCATGGAACTATTCAAAGTGAGGACACAATTTTAATGTGCAAAATTTCAGTTAACGGAGTACTGTGCTAAGCAAGGACTACATGTAAATACAGACATATACCTGGGAGTGGAATTGCTGGATCCTAGGAATTCATGTCCTCAATTTCATTAAATAATACCAAACTATTTTCCAAAGTGCTCGTGCTAATTTACTTTTCTGTCAGCACTGTCAGAGTACCCATTTTTCCACATCCTTACACACACTTGGTATTTCTTTGATTAGTAGTGAAGGCATCACCTTGTTATGTGTTGTTGTTGGCTGCATGTATTTCTCTTAGGTGAAATGTCAGCTTAGGTATTTTTCTACTTTTCTATTAGGTTCTTTTTCTTTCTCTTATTTATTTACAGAAGTTCTTTATATATTCTGATATGTTCTTTGCTGATGTGTTATAAATATGTTTTTCAAATTTATGGTATTATTTGGTGAACAGAACCTCTCAATTTTAAATGTAGTTAAATTTAACAATATTTTCTTTTGTAGTCATGCTTTTGTGATTGCTTAAGAAAGACTGCCCTACTTTAAAGTCTAAAAGATATTTTCTTAAATATTTTCCTAGAATTTTAAGATTTGGCTTTTGACATTTAGGCACTTAATTCATCTGGAGTTGATTTTTGTTTATACTTGAAGTAGGAACCTAATTTCCTTCTTTTTTTCATCCTTGTGCAGACAATTTTCCCATATTCGTTGTGAATAGCCCTCCTTTCCCTAATGATTTTCCATGCCACACCCTGTCATACATCAGAAGTCCATAAATATCAGTGTGTTTGGTTTTGGATTCTCTGTTCTGTTCCACTGGTTAATTTGTTTATTCCTGGACAAACACTAGATTGCCTAATGATATAGCTTCATAATGAGTCTTTCATAATCGTTCTCTTCAGAAGTGCTTTTGCTATTCTTAGTCTTTGACTTACATTTTAAAATCCACCTATCAACTTCCATGAGATTTTAATCAAAGTTATAAGAAACCTACAGATCAATCAGAGTCAAATGGACCTCTTTAGGATTCTAAGTCTTCCTGACGATGAACATAGTATTTCTCTCAACTTACTCCGATTTTCTTTAAAATCCTTGAGTAAGGATTATTTTGTGTGCAAGTCTTGTACATATTTTGCTACATTTATTCCTGGAAACTTCATAGATTTTTCTATTGTAATTTTCTATTGTAAATGTTACCTTTTTAAAAATATGTTTTTGAAGTATTTATTGCAGAACTATTGATAGGGAAGCATTTCCTTTAAAATTAGACAGTAAACAAGGCTGCTCCCTATCACCGCCATAGTCGACATTATAGTGGAGATCTTAGCTAGCACAATGATACAAGAAAAGAGATTAAAGGCATTAGGTTTGGAGAAGAGGGCCATTATTTACAAATAATATCATTGTACACATAGAAAACACAAATGTATTATGGATGAATTACTTAGAAATAATAGATGAATCATCAAGTTGACTAGACATAAGACCAACATATAAAAGTCAATTGTACCTCTTAGTATACTTAGAGTCTATGTGACGAAAGTGTAATATTTAGCAGATATAGGGAGAAATATGTCCTGGTACAATAGCATTCTGTAAAAACACATTCCATTTTATGGATGTGGTTTACCATTTAACCAATCACGATAGAAGCCAAAATCCTTAAATTAATTGCCAATGGAATTCAAACAAATTGGTACCTGTCTATACCAATATACAAAGGGGATTCTTTAATACAGAACTTTATAAAGACAACAAAAAAATTGATTGAGGATGACTGAATCCACACTATGCAATTATGATAAGAATAGTCATTATATTAATACAGCATAGTATAAGTAACATAAAGAATTATTCTGACTACAACTTCTAATTCCTTCTAGGAGAATTGGTGAAACACGTAGGGATGATAGAGTTAAGCGTCTCTGTCCAAATTCCATACGTACAACTTGTTGTTGTTGTCATCGTCCAGATTCTGAATTTTCTGTTGATCCTTTTCTGGGTGTCTGTGCAAACCTGCGCTGGAATCGTGACCTCTTTATGCCAAGCTAGGTAAGAAGTATTAGAGTTCTTTGTTGTTGTTGTTGTTTTCTTTTTTTGCAATTGCTTAGCATTAATTATTTTAGTAAACAGCCTGTAGCATGCTCTACCCCAGATCCATGCACTTGTGGATTTTAAGAATTTCTCTCCTCCATTTCTTCCTGAAAAATGTCAGCAGCTGCTGCTTATTATAAGGGAAATGGTTAGTTTATCTATTCGTGTAGGACTTTATCCTTCTGTTCTGGCTCACTGTTTTTTCCTCTTCTCCTTTTCGGTGGGATAAAATCAGCTTCCAGATTCCTAATAGTTCTGAATCTACCTGGAAAACGCCCCCAGTTCATAGTGGCCATGAGAGTCCATGGCATCTCATTATCCCCTTCACAAACTTCTCAATAAGGATTTTGTCTCACCATTTTACACCTTAGCCTTTCCATGCCCACTATTGGGTGATTTACAAAACCCCTCTATATCTCTATTTTAAAAGTTGCTGAATTCTATTTGAATGGCTTTGATTAATGTTTACCTTGCATTTAAAAAATACAATAGAAAAAAAAAGGTGCAGTGGCAATGAAAAGATAAAATACCTAGGAAAAATATTAGACGTGCAAAATCTACGTGAAGAAAATTTTAAATCACTGAAAGACAGAAAGGAAAAACTGAAAACTTGGAAGGGCAAGATTCAAATATCCTAATGAGGTCAATTCTCCTTCAATCTATTTATAAGTTTATTGTGAGCCCAAAAGAAATTGTACTGAGATATTTCTAGAACTACATAAACTGATTTTCAAGTTCCTAGGTAAAATAACTGTGAAAGAATAGGCCAGAAAAAATATGAAGAGAAAAACTAATGGGAGGATATTAGGTATATTTACAACGTAAATCTATAGTAATTAAAACATCATGGCATTGGAGTATAAGTAAGCAAACAGATCAATATAATTACACAAAGACCCTGGAAACTTATCTCAAGACATGTGGGGATTTAGTATGTGAAAAAGCTATCACTGTATATCAGTAAGAAAATATGAGTTATTAAATTAATGAGGTTGAACATTTGGATATTTATCAGGAAAATTTATTGTATTGGATTCTTAGCCCTCTCCTTACATTAAAATAAATACAAAATGGATTCAAGATTAGGCATAAATAAGGAAACTACAAAAATACTGAAACAGAATTTTGAATCAATCTTGGTAGGAGGAAGGCCTTTTTAAGCATGGCAGAAAAATCTGAAAAGAAATACTGATAAACTGATAAATTTAATTACAAAACAATAAAATATTTCTGTTAAAATTTCTTGTGCTATTTAAGAGTATAATTATGAATTTTAATGCTTAAATATTACTCTATCTGAATAATATTTCTATACTTGTTAAAATAAAAATGTAGCTGGGTAGAAAAGAATAAATGCTAGCTACTTGAACCACAAGACTACTCTCATACCTGATGTAATTGAGTTTTATTTTATTTTATGTTTTGTTTTTCTTTTTTTTTTTTTAGACAAAGTACCCAGAAAGAATGGGCTCTTGATTGCTGGTATTATAAACCCTAGCCTATGACTCAGATCCTATAATATTATAACACCATGTTACCTTGAAGGGAGATGGCATCCTTGAGTTTCATTGGCGTGATGCTTCAGTAAACCTTGCAAAATTTCCATAGTTACTAAGGAGAGAGAGAGAACCCGGGTATTTTCAGTCTGATGCTCGCTCATTCAGTCATTCTGTTGTGACTTCAGCAAATATTGATGACATAGCTATTTTGTGTAGATGTTGCTAGGCCTAGGGAAGATTGTCATGATCCCTGCTCTCATGGAACACATAGACTCTCAGAAAGAGAGGAGAGGATTCTTCTTTGACTCAAAGACAAATATATAAGGTGATACTTAGTGTACTTGACATGATATAAATTCACTGGGTCTAAGATCAGCTTTGTCCTTCTAAAAGATGACTGGCACCAAGAGACTGTGTCATTAGTTATTTTTGAAGAATTGACAGCTGAAAGTGACCAACCAATTCATGCTATTGTTAAAATACATTCTTATAAAGATTTTCCTAAATTCTGGACTTGGTAATAATTTTATGAGTTGCTATATTTTTTTTAATTCACTGCTTATTGTGACAACACAAATTAATGTATGTGTTTAATTAAATAGAATGGCAGATTTAATCTAACCCATTATTGAATTAATCTCTCCATCTACTTTTTGTGGTGATATTACTAAATAAGGAGAAGAAAATGATTAAGCCCATCCATTTTGGGGTTCTAGGTTCTTTTATCATCATATATGAGTTGGTTGGTATTTGATTAAAGTGTTTATTAGCTAGTTAGGTGAGATATTCCTAAATCAACATTACTATATGCATCTGGGTTTTCTTCTTTATATTAACCAGCTGTTAATTTTTTGGTTTTTAATAGATATTCTACTAACTCTGCAAAGCCCATTTAAGTACCTTTCCTAGTTCCTTGAAACCTATTTGCTTTCTCAGCAGCTTTGCCCTCTTGCAACCCTAAAGTACCCTAATAAGTGGTTCGAAGCTGAGTCAGGTACAGGGTAGTATTTACAAAGCAGAACGCTAGCCTCGTTATGTGTTCTTCTGGTTTCCATACAAATAAATCAACCATGGATCATAAAATTCAAGCTGTAATAACAATCGCTAATATTTAATAAATCACTGACTGGTTTGAAAACCTGTTCAAATATTTTGTACCACCCACAAAAGCAGTTGTAATAAACTGCTTGGTTATAAAAATCACGTAGCACATAATTATTGGCATTGTCATATTCATTTGTTCTCTCCTTCTCTCTTTTTGGAAACAAAATTCTTGGTTTGAAAAACAACTTTTCAGTGGCATTTCCTATTTTGAATTGTGATGTGAATTTTAAGTAAAAAATAAACTAGGGCCGGGATAAAAGTGAAATTGGACCTTTTTAAAAATAAGAGATCATAAACTATAATTTTAAATGAGTCATTGCTGATTAATATAATAATAATTTTCATAGGGAACTTATTGCATTGTATATAGAAAAGCCGCTATGGAAACTCATAAAAGTGCTGTGGTTTGTCAAAGTTTTAGATTAATTTTTTATAAGAGAAGTGACTTGGAAACTATAAACATGTGCCCGGGTTTAGCACAGGGAATTTTGGATTTTAAAAGAAGAAGCGTAGGTTCTGACTTATTTATACTGGCCAGGACTTTAGTTTCTGATGTCCTAAGAAATACTGAGTTCATGTGCTTCGAATGCTGTCAGAAAAGGCTATTCCAGCATCTGCCATTGTGTCTGTCCAGAAAATGGGTGTTTTGATTTTAAAAGCCCTGAGATGAATAGAGAATCTACACTGGTCCATAAGCCAGGGTCAACAATTTTGTCAGCACAGCCAAGTATTACAAATACGTAGGAAAAATAAAGAGCCTCTCAATTTAATGCATCTTTACCCAAAGTATGTTGGTTATGTATTCAATGGGAATCCTGTTGTATTACAGGGGGCTTGGCCCTCCTGATAGCCACCCAGCCCAGGGAGACAATTGCCAGTGATGAGACAACTGCCAGTGACAAGTCACTGACAAGATCCTGATCATCCTCTGCTCTCAGAGCACCTCTGTTCAGTATCTCAACATCTAGGAAGGACAGGTAAGTAATTTTGTGGACACTTTCCTGTATAAACTAGATTAAAATCTCAGGCTATTTCTGGATAGGATGAAGGTTAGGATTAGGTCAGTGGCAACTGAATGCTCATGATCAAGTGGGAAAGCTCCACGTAGGCAAATTCTAAGGTTGCCTTGCAGTGTCTATATAAAACTCATCAATCAAGGACCAAATGGAGATTTCACCAAGGGGACCCAACACCTACCAGGTGCAGGGAAAGGTGTGAAAAACACCTAGCACCTCTTAAAAGGCCTTCAAATTAATTTCAGCTGTTAAACCCTCTGAGCTCACATTATGTAATTTCTCTTGCTGTGGGGTTGGAACCATCATATATCTTAATTATGAAGAATGAAGTTAAACTGCAAAGGATGGGTGATTTACCAAAGACTTGGGAGAAAATCTAATTAGAACTTTAATTAGATTTGGTAACTTTCTCTTTTCCCATAAATTCTCTTTTGGCTTTTCTGGGATCGCATGAACCGCTCGGGTAAGAAAATCTGTTCCAATCCTGAACAAGGGCAGGGACCACCATTCCACAGTGTAAACTACCCTGTTGCCAGAAGAAGCCTCATGTATCAGATGAAGATGTGGGCAGTAAATACCTGCTGATGAAGTGATGCAAATAGACGAAACACGCATGAAAGAACATAATCATACAGTGCGTGTTATAATACCTTACCCAGTGGACTTTGTGGTTGATGAGCCCCCACTACCCCATCCATTCCATCCTTCAGATGATTAGTCTAACCAGCGAAGGTAATTCTCCCCCTGGCCAGGGATTGGTTCAGAAATTGTCAGGCCTAAACCAACCAGAGCCAACGAAATGTAAAGCGAGTTCAGGATAGCTTAAAGAATCTAGTTGAGAGAGGAGAGAAAGAAAGAGTGAGAATATACATATACATACACCTACCAACACAAATACAGCTTCTAAGCTGGTGTGAATGGAGAGGAAAGACCTCGAACACTGTTCATTTGCCTCCTTGTCTCCTCATCCCTGGCTATCCCCAGACATGAACAAGGAGGCATGTTTTCTTAATTGCTGCTAGTAAACCAGCCTTAGAATAAAGTTAACCTTGTTGGGACAGGTAGAGCAGGGAGATGCAAATACTTAGATCTGGATGATGATTGAGAGCTACTAAATCAATCCACCCAGAAGCCCTTTAACCTCAGGGCTCCCTATAATGTGAGTTTATAGGTTTTTCTCATTTATAAACCAGTTTGAGTTGGTTTTCTGTACTTGTAATAGAAATCCTAATCAATATACTTTAACATTTATTAATTTACTTCACATCATATTGCCTTTTAGGGTCTGTGTGTTGGTCAGTCACCCTTCCCCACACATCTCAATCATTTGTCTGCTCTTCTCTGCACCCCAGGACGTTGACCACTTTGAACTGCATTTCCTGGGCTCTAGAGCTTCCGGTTAGGTTCAGCTAGTGGGAGGCACCAGTAGGATATGGAAGGACGGAGGAAGATATTGGGATGTTTCTTCAACATTCCCACCAGCTTAGAAGCTGCCTTTCTGTTGGCATCTGTGCCCCTCCATGACCACAGCTCCTGGAGGAGGACCCTCCTCCTTGGCCTGGGTAACTCTTTCCTGCCCTTGTTTCTTCAGCCCTGGGGGTGGTAACAGCTTCCCTCTGTTGCCTGCCTCTGGCTGCCCCAACATTTCTCGTTGGTTCCTTTAAGTTTGTCCATATCCCCTGCAAGTGGCCTTTCATTAAAGTCTCTTCATTCAAACCATCTGCAGGGAATTCCATTTTCTTCCGGGACTTTGACTGATGTAGTCTGCCTTCTGCCTCACTTTCTGGCTTTCATTTGTTAGAAGCTATAAAATTCTCCAACACTGAACTATAAACAGAGCTATTCAGGGCAGAGATTGGGGTTTGGTGAGGAATTTACAGGCTTTCTTCTGCTACTTATTGACTGACTTTGGATAAGTGAGAGACTGGCAAATTTTTTGTGCAAATATTTTAGGCTTTGTGGATTGTGCAGTTTCTATTGCAACTATAAACTGTCATTTTTTAAGTAAATGAATGTGGATGTGTTCCAATAAAACTTTATTTACGCAAACAATTAATGGGCCAGATTTGATCCCCAGGCCATAGTTTGCCAAGCTCTAAGTTAGTTCATTTGGTTTATGACCCTAAAGTATGGGAACAAGATGTTAGTTTCATAGACAGTTTCAGGAGAAAATGCTTTGTCAGGCATATTTTTTGATTACAAGCTGACTCTTGTATACGATAAGTCATTATGGGGAGATAAGTTTTATGTCAAATGTAGAAGAAAACTTTCCTTTCTCTACCAGCAGAGAGCCACAGCACAGATGCAGTGTTCACCAGGATGGGAGGGCTCACTGTTGCCCAGCCCTTCCAATCTCCCATCTGGAGCCAGAGCTAGGTTGTTAGGTCTAGGCAAAGGCACTGGGTTTTAGAAGCCACTTCCTTTTTTTAAAAAATTATTTTATTGGGGTCATATTGGCTTGTAACATTGTGTAAATTTCACGTGTACATTATTATATATCAGTTTCTGTATAGATTGCATCATGCTCACTACCAATAGTCTAGTTTTTATCCGTCACCATACATATGTGCCCCTTTACCCCTTTTGCCCTCCCTCCACCCCCTCCCCCTCTGGTAACCACTAATCTGTTCTCTTTTCTGTTTTCTCTTATGTGTTTGTTTATCTTCCACAGGAGTGAAATTATATGGTGTCTGTGTTTCTTTGGTTTGTTTCGCTTAACATAATACCCTCAGGGTCCATCCATGTTGTCGCAAATGGCACGATCTTGTCTTTTTTTTATGTCTGAGTAGTATTCCATTGTGTGTGTGTATATATATATATATATATATATATACCATGTCTAGAAGCCACTTCCTACTATTTGCTATTTTATGTCAAGCAAGGACAGAAGTGAGACATATCTCCCAGGGTGGCTCCTAAGGCTAAGGGAAAGTTTAGATTGGTAAACTACTAAAATCTTAGGTCTTCCAAGAAGCCTTCTTGGATTTTTCAAGATCAAGACTGCCTCTCCCTCTGTGGTGCTTCCACAAGACTCTCCCTGTAGATATCTTGGAGTTGTTATTATTTTTTATTGTGTGGTAAGTCAGTGGTGTACATCTCTGCCCTCAGCTACTAGGTAGTACAGGCCTTGAGGACAGAAATAGACTCAATTCATCTTTCCATGTGCCATGAAACCTTAGTACCGGGCCTTACACATGGTGGGTGCTCACTGCTTAATTGAGCTGCATTTAATTCTAAAATAATTTCATTAAAACTTAGGCGTACCTTCAACATTGCCTGGGACAAGAGCGTAAATGGAGGCCCATATACCACATTCCTAAATATGTAAAAGCTACCGTCAAAACTATGTCTATGGCCTAGCTTGTCTTCCCACTCCTGGCGCTACAGCCTGCTCATTGGGAAAAACCCTTGTGATTTGGGGGCAATGCTCTTCCCCCGGCCAGCCTTGCTGTCCTCAACCTGAGAGGTTACATGGACCTCCTGGGGCAGATCATGGTGGAAGCTGGGCCCAAGCTTAGGATTTCTGGGCTGTGCTGGGGAGCCTGAGGTGAGCACTGACCTAGCTTCCCAGGGAGACAGGCTGGGCTGTGTCCTTTCCTTATGCTGCGCTTGTCTGAGTCAGGACTTCTAGGTTGTTCTAAGGGCCTTCTAGAACCACAGGATCTAAGTATAGGGCAGCAAGAGAATGGATATCTGGGGAATTGGTCTGCTAGACATCCACTTTGCCGATGGAGGGCAGCCAACCTAAACAAAAGCAGACACTCTCTCTGTTCTCCTGGGCCAGTGACTGTGACCATAACCAACCCTCCCCAACTCCACAAGTATACACACACACATTCTCAGCCCTTCCTCTGGCCTGGGGGTTCAGTTCAGCTCACGCTGTCCTCTCTCATAATCCAGGTTTGTTCAAGCAGTTACTGAACTTTCTAAAATCTTTTGGCACAGAAAATCAAGCATCTTTTGTTGTAGAGTTTGTGATCCTCGAGGTGCACTGGGCAAGGACTCTCTTAACCAGGTCCAAGGGCAGCATCAGAACCCAGAAGGTGCATCTGGAGGATATTATATGCATCTTCCCACTGCATCTGCCCACTGAACAAATGATTCCTGTTGAAGTTGTTTGCTGTGGTTGGTGTATACAAGTGGTCAGATTCACCTGCAGGGCTTGCTAAAATACGTACTGCTGGAACCCATCTCCAGAGTTTCTCATTGAGCAGGTAAGTCTGGGATGAAACCTGAAAATTCACACATCTAACAAGTTCTCAGGGGATGCTGCTTGTCTGGGGCCCACACTTTGAGAACCTCTGGTGTATTTGATTGCATACTCAGTGAAGACCCCAAAATAGCCATGGTTCTCATAATTCCACAGACATGCAATGGGTTACCCTAGCTGGCACTGGCCCTAAGATATTGTTAGAAACTTGATCTTTAGTAGCTGGGAAAAGAAGGAAAACATTTAAAGCTGCAAGCAATTTCCAGTCTCTAAGGGTAGGGACGTGAATTTACCTCAGAGGCAAATTGTTGCTTTTGGTCTGGGAAAACCACTTGAGTCTGCCATTTATTTACAAAAATGTAAATCAAATATTCACCCACTGTTCTAGAGGGAAATGTGAAGTCAGTATTAACCCGAACACAGATGTTTGAGACTGAGAAGTTAAGTGTTCTATTTGATAACATAAATTTTGGGGAAAGATTGAGCCAAACTTCTGTCTGGGAGACATAGCTGTCTGGGTGGGGGCAGGGTGTGTGGGGGGGTGCACGTTCCAGCATTTCCAGGCCTGTGTCATTTTAAGGGTACTTTCCTTCAAGCTGTGGCCTACTCTTGCAGCTTTGTGTGTGTAGCCATTGTTTTCCAGAACTCCAGAGCTGAGACCCAAGGACGGAGGAAAGAGGGTGTTTGTAGAAAAGCAACATACCAGGCACTTGCTATGTCTCACGCAGGGTTATTCTGTCAGAATCGCCTACGAGGAGGCTTAACTATTATTTTCTGATGTAATTTTTCGGCTAGAGCATTTCCTCCAGAGGAAAGAAATATTTCCCCTGTCAGTCCACCTGGGAATAGGCTGCTCAGCCTAGGAAAATGAGGGGAGAGGAGATGGTACTCTGAGTGAGGGAAGGATTCTCCTCTCAGGGCCTAAGAGCAACTGGCCTGGATTCTGAGGGTGGCTAGTGCCTTAGAGGACCACCAGTGATGGTGGGGGTGGGAGGGAGGCTGGCAGACTGCTTGTAAGGGTCCTTGAAGACAGGTTGGGGACTGCGGGCTCTGCAACTTACCACTTCCAGCCCATGGTTGCACTTTCCTTCTCTAATACCTGAGTTTTTTGTGAAATATTGTTCAAACTTGGAGTTTAATCTTTGTTGGGACATGAGAGTTATTAGCTTGAAGCTAATTGGCCAAGGAGAGGGCCAAGCTCCTGTCCAGTGCCACTTCTCAAGGAGAGTGGACCTCCCTGGCAGGGTGGGGGTCTCCCAAGGATTGCTGCAGGGGTAGAGCTGAGGACCAGAGGGGCCCAGCCATGTATAAAATGACAGTATGGTGGGGAGGGGCAGATTTCTTTCAGTTTGGACCTCAAAATCAACCATAATTTTGAAGTTGCATTATGATAAAACTGAATATTTGAGTTACAAGTGGAGTATGGTTGGTTGGTTTGGTTAATAACTAGAGATAATTTAGGAACAGCAGTATATGTGAACACCCATCCTAAAGATCAGATACAAGTAGGAAGTGTTCCCTTTCTTTAATAGGATAAGGTAATTTAAGTCCTCATGACAAGAGAATATATCCAAATAGCTATATCAGCAAGAAATGAAATTCTTTAGCTGTAGATCTTAGATAGGAAATGAAGTTTCATTGTACGAGCTTCAAAAACTCCCTCTAATGAGGCAATATGATTTTCATCAATTCTATTAATCTCCCATGGCACATATGCAAAAACTCTAAACATAGAAGGAAATAAACCATGTTAGAGCAACAGAAGGGGTTGAGTAGGTGCAGAAGGTCACTAAAGAAAATCAATTTTCCTGTAATTTACTTGAGAGCTCCAAAAATAACAAACAAATATCAATCTGGAACCAGATTCTTTCCCGCTTCACCGTGGCTCTCAGGATCTTGTAGACCAGACAAGGCCATCCATAAGGTGGGACGTCTTGCTTTAGCCAAAGTAAGCATACTTGTGCAGAAATCCAAAACAATTTGGAAAGAAGAAGCCAACATGTAACACATGCTGATTCAATGAAAAAGTTAATTTACATCTAGGACATCAAAGAGTTAGACTGAGGACAGCCCAGTGTGGGCACAGGAGCCTTGGAGATGATCACCAATAACTCATGCTGGGAGGCAAGTGGCTTATGCAGAAGGCAGTCATCTAATGCTTAACAATGGGGAGTAACTACTTTCTATTAGAGGAGTTTTGTATGTCCATTGGCTTCTTGATCTTACAAACCGTGAAACAGATAAGAATGTATTACATCACTCTTTTAATGAACATGGAAGCTACTATTTTCTTATAATTACTCTTTACTGTAGAAATTACAGTAACATTACATGGGAAGATTCATAGGACTAAGGCCAGACCTCATGCACAGAACACTTTGCAATCTTTATTGGGTTGCTTCTTAATCTATGCCTCAGTGTCTCCTTTCAAAAAAGATTCGAATTTATTTGAGACTGAAACATTTTCTAAAAAATCACTTTACCCAATAAATGTGAAAATTAGAGGGACATTATGTTTTCTGCTTAAAATGTTATGAACTAATTGATATTAGACAATATTTCTTGGCTATCCTGTTTTTCCCTGCTTACATAATTTTCTTGGGAAAATCTACTGGTGTGTAATTATCTTCTAACCACACTTTTCTAGTAGAGATTTCAGAGAGTCTTTTCAATATTTTCCTATCCATCTCCAGGGCCTCCATCAGAAGCAGTGATTACTCCTGTCCTTTGAACAATAGAAACAGAGAAGAACACACGAGAGAAGAAGTTTGCCCAGGGTCACACGGTGAGCCAGCCGTGGAGTCAGCCACCAACACTTGGGCTCCAGACTCCCAACCAGGACTTATTACCTGGGCTAACAAGACTGTTCCACCTCTTCTGGCCATGGGCCTTTAGTGGTATTGAGCATGTATCACTGTTCTTTATGTGACACAGTCCCATAAGGTGGTGTTTCTGTAACACCAAACAGTGGTGTGTAATAGAATAATCATGGGAATGCTCATTCCCATTTGAGAATGCATAATTCCCAAAATAATCAGCTAATCTGATTAGCTGATCCTTCACTCATCAGAATAGTTGTTTTGCAAGGTCCACTTTGATGCCAAAGTATTTGGGGTAACTTTTAAAAGTATGATTTGAAAGAATTTTCTTTTGAAGTTATGAAATTGTCTTTTTGGCAGATATGAATGGTATTTACATTCTAATTCAAATCTACATAGATAACTCATTAAGTTTATGTGGACTCTCATCTTGGATACCTTAACATGTATTTGATAATTTGATCTTTTATAGTATTAACCAAAATATTAGCTGTTTAATCCACTCTCTGAAAAGAAAGTAGTAGAAAGGTGTGCTGAGGAACCCCACAGCCCGAGGGTCAATATAATACATCTGTACCTGCAGCCACTGATTGCCTGCTTTTCACGGCAGCACACCTCATGTTTGGAAGAATATAAAAAGTGTGATCTTTATTTCAAGGAGTTTAACTTTGAATGAGGAGAAGGAAACTCACAGAAAGGTAATAAAAGCTGTACTAGGTACAAAGTACTATAGAAGTATAGAGGAGGGAGAAATCGTTTTACGTGCGACAAGAAAGACTTGGTGGCTAGACTGCCTTTCAACTACCCAGGGGTTGGGGATGTCACACCAGGAGAAGAGGGCCTGGGCCCTCACTTCAGGTGGACTAAAGGAAACACAGACTAATTCAGGAAACAGCCATTGGTCTGATAAAACTAAAGCACAGGTTTTCCGTCTTCATAGCTCTCTTCAAAATGCTCATACGGCATTAAGCAGAGATAATCAATCACTATGGACCAACTACAAAGATCTGTGGGGTCTTTTTGCAGCCCCCATTTTATAGCTAATGGATTGAAGGTCCTGTCACATGGTACAGGCAAAGGGCAAAGTCGCTGGTTGCAATTTAGAGTGTGATGACCTGATGGGCTCTGGGGACACTGGTTGGCATTTAGGCAACCAGCAGACGGTCACACACTCTTGATCTCCCCACCACGCCGCTGGATCCACGTCTGTTTTTCAGGTCTAGAAATTTGCTTTTGCCTCTGTATCTGGGAATAGTCTGGTATTTTATAATGAGAGCCCTAACTATTCCTTCATCCACCTTATTTGCAAGCCCCGATCAGCATGTTCTCTTCTGGTGCAGATTCATTAATTGACTGTAGGGGATCTATCATTATGGTGAATGAGATAATTATGTTTGTTATTAAGAAAATGTGCCTCCTGATAGGTATGCAAGACTTACCACTGAGTGCTAAGAAGGCAAGACTGGAAATTTCTGTTTCTGTTTTAATGTAAAAATAAGCAAGAAGCTTTACCAGCTTATAATGCGCAGCCTTGGGGAGTGCATGTCAGATTGTCATGTCATCCTCTCTAACTGTGGGTGTGAGGCCAGAGGGACAACAGGCATGACCTCAGTCATTTGCTCTCATTGAGACTTTTGTTTATAATCTTATTATATTACATTACATTTTATGGTATTATCGAGTTTAAACTAAATATGAAAGTATCTTCAAAAAATTCCTGCAAAGAAATCATGAATTGAAGATATTTCTAATAACGCAAGCCCAGGTGGTAAGCATGAAAAAGGGCATGACTATTCCCTTTCCTTCAAGTTCTTCTGCCACATAATGACATTAAAAATGTGCCAGCATATTCTAATCTGATAAGGAATTGGCCAAAAAAACTATAGTTACCAAGAAAAGTTTTTAGATAGGAATTTACAAGACTTGTTGCTAAGGATAATCTGGCTCTAAGAGCATATTGTGCTCGGAGATATTAGCTAATAACAGTAGTAAGTAAATGTGATTTACAAATAAATACACACATGTTGAGATGTGTGCTGACACTGTTAGAGACGCTGTGGAAGAGCGTCCCTTGTTTGTGTCATGCGCCTGATGAGATGAAAAGCGTCCCCATGAACAATGCTCATCAGGTGACGCCTGCTCTTTCGCCCATAGCAAAACACGACCCCACGTGCCCCTTCCTGGGTCAACACTGCTCCTGCTGGTGCTTTGGCATCCTGTTTCTGGACTCCATGCTGAGTGTCTCCATTCAGCTTAGCATCCTATCTTTAGCTCTCTTGTTACGCCCTGCTTGTTCTGCATCAGGCCTAGGAAAGACTTGGATTGTAAATATTATTTCTGTGGACACAATTTTAATCATTATATTTTGATATTTTTGTGCTTTAGGAGAAGGAGGTCCCCGTCACCTTATATGCCACCTGCAAAGGGCATATTCATTAATGTTGAATAAAATATACTTCCAATCAAGATATTGAACAAATGAAAATGAAGAAATGGGTTCCTTTCCAAATTTGACCTTCTTATGCATGATGGAATTTCACTCCTATTCTAAGAATAAGTGACATGAACATGAAAAATAATCCCAGGTAGTTTTACTCTGAGATGGCATAGTGTGACATATCTATGAAGTAAATAAGGCCTAGATGTGCTTTCCCATTTCCTAAATGGAGGTGTCGGAGCAGGTGGTTACTGTTAAGTGACTTGTCTTAAGTTGAGCCAGCACTAACTTTTAAATTAGACTCTTGTGAAGTCTTTTTTTCCCTCCAGAATCCTTGGGAGGGGTAAAAATGCTTAGCACTGCAGGCATAAATATATATTTTACATGCTATAAATAGTTATGATTTTCTAATTTGTTTTTAATCTCTTCTTCCTTTTTAGCCAAGGGCCCTGGGTAACCGATAAATGATCTGCCAACTCCTGGGGTTTAATAAAGTCTTCTGATAACTTTCATATTATTTGAAATCTATTAGCTTTGTAATGTGCCCCCACCCCTACCCCAGAGGCAGTGACCATAAAATAAAGTATAGGAATTAGCTCATTGTTCCCAGGTTTGGAGTGAAAGTCACATTATAAGACAAAGCTATCAAATGAGACGGCACTAGCTGAGCAGGCCAGAGATCTGTCCTCATCTTGGGCTTCTCGCCTTTGATTTGAAGTGATGATTAAATCAGATAAAAGAAAAGAAATATGGGAAGGGTGTGGAATATACCATTTTGTAATGGTGAACCTGAGCACGTCAACCCATGATGACAAGAAATGCTTGTCATTAGTTTGGTTCTCTCAGTGGATTACCTAGTAAATCAGTGCAAAATGGGTTTAACTGTTTCCTGCCAAGTGGTGTCAAGTACCTTATCTGAATGAGCTAGTTTAGTTTACCAAACTCCCTACTTGACAGGGAATAATATCTGCTCTGAGAGTGTGGCTCACTGTCCCTCTGCATTTATGTCACCCTACAGAGCTGTCAACTTCCCTGCAAGGCCTTGCTTGTCTACATTATGAAGCATTACCTTTTTCTCTGCCTTTGCCATTCAAGGTCTCTGGAGCTAACTGAAGCCCACCAACTCAGAAAACAATTTAGAGGCCAAAGCCCTGCCTCTGGCAAGTCTGGGAGGCCTGAGCCTCTTAGCATAATGAATATAATTCTTTTTAATTTCAAAAGTATCATAGAGCAAGGCCAAATAGGTCCCAGCCGGCTCACCTGTTAGCTGTGAGCTCTCCATCCCAGGGCCTTGGGACCAGAGAGGTGTCTCACCATACGTGGGAAGGGGTTGATTTACATGGGAGAGTGGCAGAAAGAAGGCTGAACACCAGAGACGAGACATTTTGGCAAGATTGAGGAGTTGGTTTTTTTTTTTTTTTTGGCTTTAATAAAATTAGGATTGGTTGCCACTTTATTGCCATCGACAGGATCAGGTATTAACGACTGAATGCAACAACATCCAACTCAAAAGAATGATCAAGCACATGTCATCCCAAATAGAGGGGCCAGCAATCAAAGTCGGCACTGGGTAGGGGGCAGTTCTTAAAGTTATGTGGCTAATGGCCTCTGCTTGCTTTAAATTGTCTTAAAAAATTCTGAAAAATTCATTTTTATTTTTTTAATAAGAGAATAAGGGATAGGAGTATTGAGTATGTGTGTATGTGTTTTGTGTGTGTCAATGTGCACGCACGTTTGCAAGCACGCGTGTGCTCATGAGTACATCCTTGTCTTTGCCCATGTGTGTTTGTCATAAAACTTGAATGTAGTGCAAGTTTTAGCTGGAAGGAAAGCTTTTTCTAGCAGAGTTATAAATCACTTCGAGGAGTGATTTTCAGTTGAGAGCTGCCAACTCTCATGTGAAGTGACCACGCCAGGCCTGCCATTCAAAGAAGCTTGGAGACCAGTCTTGTTTGTCATCTGAAATGGAAGTGATATGTTCTTGGGGATGCCATGTGAGAAGGCAAGATGGAGTGTTCCTGTAATTTGCACTATCTTTGGATGAAACTAGAAGGAGGTGTTAGTATGATGTAATATATAATATGGAGCATGAAATGATTAAGCAGTTGTATACTGAGCTACTGTTCTAGACAGAGCGGAAACAGAAAACCTGTTTATTGTTACACAAAAGATGTATGGCTACCACGTTTCTGTTCAATAAAGGATCCATGTGCGGTTATGATTCCAAGCAGTAAGTTACTGCACCTGTGTTCCATGTTTTATAACCTTTTCCCATCCTATGGTGAGAACTCCAAGCCCAGAGAGAGAAATGCAGACACAGATCTTTCAAGCTAGGGATGGAAATCCATAGCACAGCAGAGTTAAAGCTAAAATTGACGGAGTATAAGGAAGGTCAACAAAAACACTCATAGAAGGCCATTGAGAAGACTCCTCTTTAAGCAAGAGGTTAAGTCATTTGGTTTCTGAAGCAAGGAGCAGGTCTTCAGCACACCAGGCCCAACAGTTGTGAATGATGGAGGACACACGATGTCTGGACTAGATAAGGACTCATCTCTAGTCCCCCGTTTCAGCACGAGTGCCTTAGTGCAGAGACTGACATCAGAAACCATCATGTCTTCAGTGGAGTTCACTGGCTATAACTGTGAAAGCTTACTGGTGTGAAAGGGAGAATAAAAACTGAAAAGCAGCAGATTAAAAAATACATTCAAATAATTTTAAAATAAAAAATTTATATTGGTTGCCAAAAATACACTGTCTTTTTCTTGCCATGTCACCTATTTTATGGAAAATCAAATCTTAAAAAGAGCTTATTTATAGAGTAAACAAGTCATAAACAATGTCAGTTAGAGGCAGAGACAGTTCCAGCAAAAAGGATTTGGATGTTGTTCTTCATCCACTATTAGAAATTCTTGCCAAAGATGCTTCTGTTACCTTCAGGGACGGCACAGATTGCCCTTTAATGTGACATCACTGTCACGTACTGCGGTCCCTGGGCCTCCCTAAGCTGAGGCAGTGGGCCAAGGCCGGGCATGTGTTCGCTGTGTCCGGTGCAGCCGAGAGCCTTCCTTCTAACTGAACTATGACGCTCTCCCACTTCTTTTCGTCTGTGGTCCTCCCAACGATGTTAACTGGTGCTTTCCTCACTTGGTTTCACTTAAGAATCAAAAAATAAAAGCACTGGGAAAATGGATGCATTCAGAGAGCAAAATGTTAGAAACTATTACATTCATATTTTTGAAAATTAATTTCTTCCTCACTTTATTCCTTTATATAGACGACTTTTAATGTATAATTCACACATAGCTTTTATGTATTTATATAAATCTTGAGTAGATTGAGAAATGGCTATAATTCTCATTACAGAGTTTAGGGTTTATTTTCTAAGTTTTGTCATATACAAAGACCTGAATCAGTAGATTTCACTGATTTTTCTCAGCCAAGATCCTATTGTACAGAGCAGGCAAAACCAAATGAAGCAGCATCCTTTGCAACCCTCTGCTCAGTGAGGCTTATTTCTGTCTGGGTATGCAGCATGTTCAATGGCTCCACCAGATGGGACACCTAACATTGTCGGCACCCCTTCCACCCCAACATGCCACCATGTAGGCGAGAAAGTCACACAGTGGATGAGGACAGAATGAGGAGGACAGCGTCCTCTTTGAACTAAAAACGTCACATTCATGAAAACAATAGGAAGAAGTTATAGTTCAATAATCCGGAGACGGGAGTGGATTTAGGTGCCTCGTTAATCACTGGAAGCAGAACTGGGACACTCGGGTTATTTCCTTTTCTGGGCCTATAACAAAGTCGCTTATATTCCCACCACTTGCTCTATTAATTTCAGACTTACACTTTTGCAAAATTAAAAACAAAATCAAGGCTCTTCTTATTAAAGTCTCACTATTCACTGTGGGAACCTGTCATGGAGATGCCCATGATAGTCCCTACAATCCAGTCTCCTTCCCACATTCTCCTCCATGACAAGGAATCTTAAATCTGTAAATAAAGGAAGGAAGACATTATTTAGACCCTGGCCTTCCATTAATATTTAGCAACGTGAACTTAAGATGCTTGTTGATAACAAAGATTGAGAAAAGGCCAGCCTCATCTCTGTTAGCATACATTCGCACAATCCAGTGTTTCTGCCTCGATAACTGGTTTTCCTTTACTTTTGGTTAAGGTCGTGTTTAACCTCCATTTCCTCCACTGTGTTCTTTTTGTCTGCACTTCGCATAGTGCTTCGATACAAACTCCTCGGAGTGCATCTTCCCTTAAGCAAAACTTCTCCTCAAGAGCTGGCCAAAATACAGGCTGAATCTACCTGGGGGCACCAGTCATATGTTTAACACATGTAGAGGCTGCAGAAGGCATTTCCTCAGTGCATTTCCTTTGCATTAATGCACTTCAAAATCTAATAAGATTTCATTTAGGGGAAAAGTAGGTTGTTCTCTCTCAATGAGGCAGATCATTACTTTTCCATTTGCTAACATGGTTATGCATGCTGTCCTTCATAATTCAGATGCTACAAACATGCCAATCAGCAAGATGCGATGTGAGTTATTTTTCTAATAAAAAGCACACAATATTGTGCTGATCCAGGCCTGGTGCGTCATCCAGACCCCCAGTGACCAATAATGCGTATTTGTAAAGTTCCTGGCTGGTTTGGAAATATGGTTTATAATATTCCTTTCCTTCCTTGAAGCTAAATTATTTATTTCAGTTGAACTCCTAGGCATTTGTGTTTAGATTCTTTATGAAGGAGCAGCAAAACATTGTGGTTAAAAGTTTGGGCTTTGGAGTCAGAAAGATCTAGATTAGAGGCCAGGCTCTGTTGTGACTAGCTGAGTGGCTTTCTGCAACTTGCATGCTCTTGGAGCCTCAGTTTCCTCCTCTGAAAGTGACATCAACAGTCAAAACTGCCTGACAGAAGCTGTTTATCTTTTAGAATACGAGATTAAGTAATGCAGACGAGACCAGCTGCATTGCGCCTGGCACCTCATAGTGACTCCTTAAAAGGTAACTTATTACTATATGCTGTTGATTTAATCTTAGGGCCTGGCGGAGACACCATCCACAGATCCTACAGGAAGTAGTTACCTTCTGAATATCATTATACCCTCCTAGGAGAATATTCCGTCTCTACTCTTGGACTTCTATGGCACCACACCCCATGGTGTGGGTGCCATATATCTCTGGCCTCTAAGTGCCACATTTTTCTCTTCCAGCCATTAAATGTCATCTTTGACACTGTCTTCTCCCTCTTCCCCTAAACCAAGCCATCATCAAGGCCCATGGACTTGTCCTCTGAAATTCACTCACTTCTCTCCATCACACAGCCACTGCTGTAGCCCAGGCCACAAATGCCCCTTGCCCAGGCTACTGCAGGAGCCTCCCTACTGGTCTTCCTATATTCAACCTCCCTCTTCAGCTCATTCTCCATAGAACAGTGATCACTTAAAAATGCAATTTAAATAAATTGTCCTTAGCCAAACCTCTTCTTAAAACCTTCCCTTAGCCTTGTCCTAAGACTAAAGCTGTTAACCAGGTCCCCCAGGCCCTGTGAGGTCCAGCTCTGCCTATCTGTCTGGCTTCATTTCACATCACTTTCCCTCCATTCAGCCATGCTGGCCTCCTGCTCCTAGAAACCAGGGAGCCTTTACCAAGCAATGGTTTCTTTTCTCTTCCTGTATCTACTTTTATATTTACAGCCAGAAGAAAAGAATTCAAAGCTTCTTTTTCCTTCTTAAGGGCATGGAGAGGTTTAGTGAGTTCAGATTTTCCATAGACTGTTGGAGAGTCTCAGATGAAATGTCAAAAACAAGCCCAACAGATTATTATGATTTGAACTAGGCCAACTAGGCCTAAACAACTTTGGTATTTCTAGTAGGACTGAAATTGTTAAACCAATAGCCATTCCCTTAGCGTGTGTGAACTTCCATTTCTAGGCCAAAGTCTAGGTAGAAAAGTGCTCACATTTTAAAATGTTATATAGCAGAAAAAGGTAGTGGAATGTTTTGCAACCTCAAAAAATATTTGGTTTGGGATTCAGTCCCGGGTGTCATGGCAAGTCAGCCAGGTGACAGTGAAGGATCTGAAGGTGGATACGTAACTCACCAAGAGGCCAGGAGCTTCAAATCCCCCTTAGAAGTGAGGATCCCAGGGTCTAGAGCAGAGAGCTGTTCTGTAGTAATGTCTGGTGACACCCCAACAGAGTGCTTCTCCTCCAACCCTGCTGTTGTTGTGACACCTCCACTTTATATCACTGCTGGCACGTGCCCAGAGGTAACCCCAGAGGAGGCCAGGCGACCCTAATGAGAGCTTGGGCTGGGGTGAAGCTGCAGAGGGTACTAGAACAGCTGCTGCAAGACACCCAGCTACCCACAAAAGTCTCTACACTCGATAGCCACTGAGGATGGGAATTCCCAGTTCTTCTGATGCTTATAGGTATCTTCTGGAATATATAGCCAATACTGCAGTTGTCATGTCCCTGGCACCCCATGAGTGGAAAGTTGGTGGGGCCATGGGCGGGGATGGTTGGCATGTGTGATTCTTGGGGCTAGGCTCTCATTAATTCCTTTTCTATTTGCATCTAAATTTCACCAACAAGAGTGAAAAAGCTGTTGAATTGTTACTGTTTTCAATTTTGGTCAATTTACTTCAACCATTGAAGACTTCAAGCTTCAAAGTTGAGATTTTCTACTAATACCAATATCCATTGACCATTTATTGTCATGGGAATTTTGTGACGATTTTTGAAAGTTAAAGGAGGTCTTCCCAGACCCTTTGGATGAGGTTAGGCCTCTCTGTTATGCCATTCATAGCACTTGCTGTTTCTGTATTCACAAAAGTGATCCCACCTGTAATCATTGGTTTAATATCCTTATTCCCTGCCAGACTGGACGTGTCTTGTGTGCACATGAGCCCAGCCCTTCTTATTCACTGTTGTTTCCCCACATGTTGGACCTATAGTAGGTGTTGTATATATATTTATATTTAATATACATATATTTGTACATAAATATATAAAATATATATATTTAAAGAATGGATGAACAAAAGTAAGCCAAAACCAGAATATGTGTCATCAAATGAGACGTCCCGCAATATTAGTATGGGGTCTAAAATAATAAAATTTACTGCTGCATTTTAACTAGGGCATCTTAGAACCTCCTTATACTGATAAAATAGAGGAATAGAGGAAATAGATGAAATAGAGGAAACTGAGGCTCAGAGAAGTTGGAGACTTGTCAGCTGGTAAGGGGCAGAGTTGGGCTTCACCCCCAGCTCTGTTCTCTTAACTCTATTGTTTTAGAGAACTGAAAGTCAATGCTGAGATAATTAAAGATGTATATTCTGAGGCCTGCTCTGTCTAAGGCCCTGAGAGGGACCCAAAGACAGCTGGACAGGAGTCCATCCAAGCCCTGAAGGGGTTATCAGGAGGTAAGTAGCATTTTAAAAGCTAAATAAAAACACAAGGCAATAAAATCTCTGTGGAGACAGGGCATGACTAACTGTTACATGAACTGTACTCGTCCTACATGCCGTGGAGCAAAGGGAGGAGGGAGGCAGGGCTGAGGCCGGGAGCAGCCAGGAAGGTTCCATGGAGAGCAGCTGACCCTGAACTTAGCAATGTGGACGGGTAGAGGGGATGTGCGAGTCACAACTTTTTTTTAATATAGATTCAAAATAATGAACAAACTGCTGTCCGGAAGCCCAGATTTTTCTCCACCTCTGAGAAGAATCTGGGATTTTTGGTCAAGTCTGTAGCTCTTTTTCCCCACATTAGTTTCTCCAGCTAGAAAATGAAAATAATTACCTGCCATGTTCCTCCCCCATAGAGATGCTGCAAGGGTTAAAGGATTCTGTAAAGTTTTGAGGGTCCCTCTAAAGTAGTTATGCAAAACCAAATTATAATCATCATTACTGTTTTTGCTGTTGGTTTCTATTATCGTTATTATAAGACTGCCCCTGGAGAAGCATAACTTGTAGTGCGGTCACATCCTGTTCAAATAATTAACTGTCTGCATCATGACCCACCTGACTGGAAAAGGCTGGGCAGAACCTTGGCCTCAGCAGATCGTTCCTGCTACTCCAGAAGGTTTCCTGTGGCCGGAGCCTGCTCCCCACCTCCCTTGGACCAGGACTAGCTCTTAGATAGGTTTGTTTTATTTTTTTTCCTCCAGCACACACAATGTTTTCAAAAATGACTTGATATTTAAATATCAGAAAATTTCAGGTAAGAGTCTAGAATTGTGGAATTCCTTTCCACAAAATTACTGACAACAATGGGCTCACATTTTAGCACAGTGAGAATCAACCAGTCCATTGAATGCATGTTCATACCTTGACCAGGCCTCATGTGACCTTTGTCATCATGGGGACATAACTGCCAGTCCTGTGGGCACCTGGGTCTTTTGGCTACATCTGTCTCTTTTCCATCCAAAGCACTGACAGGTCAAGGGTGAGCTGCCTGTGGGGCCACACTAGGTGGAGGAAGGTGCCAGGTCAAACCGAACATTAGCGGCATTACCGATGACCAGTCCATGGAGACTGAGCCAAAGAGAGAAAGATGGGGTCTGAATTCAGAGCCTGGAGCCGAAGACCAGAGCCAGGAAGTCAGGTACTAGGCACCTGTGATTGGAGAATGGGAGCCAACAGCAACAGTGCTGGAGCAGATTCCATAAGCCCAAGCGTCTGCCGGCGCTTGCCCTTTAATGACACCGTTTATGTTGATTAAATAGTTCATACTTATACGTTATAAACATTGGGAAATTGCAAATCTGTGTACCTGTACTCATACCCAAGCCCACCGCCAGCGATTCTGATTTAATAGTTGGGGTGCGCATGGGTGGACAGTATTGTCTGAAAGCTCCCAGGCACTTCCAATACGCAGTGTGCAGCCAGGGTTAAAAACGACCACTCTAGATGAGCTGATCTTCCTTGTGACTCCCTTTTTCCATTCAGTGATCTCAGTCTGACCCTATAAATTGAACATTCTCTACATAACTCAGTTCCTTGTGCACAAAAACCCCTTTTTTGAGGCTCCTCCCTTCCTCTTTCAGTTCCCTAAGATGATGTCTGGATGGATGAAGGAGGCTTACGGTGTCTCAGGTCTGGGTGGTTTCTCTTTGGCTCCTCTGGATGACATCTTTTGTCCTCCTAGCCACTTGCAGCTCAAGCTGGACCCTGGTGGAACATGATTTGGCCACCCTTGACATGGTCAGGGTCTGATAGCCTCCCTGACTCAGCCCCAGCCTGCCTCATGTGAGTGCCGTGAACCCCTCAGAGCCAATACCACATCCTCCAGCTCTTCTCCTCCTTTGGGTCAGGCAATCAACCAAGAGGACTCTGCAGTGCCGGGTACCGCCCAGACACAGGGACCCTGCTGGCCTTTGAGTGCCCCTAAGGGCTTGTGCCAACCTGGGCGCTGTCCAGACCATGAGACATGAACATAGCTCACCAAAGAGTAATGGGCATGCCATGTTGGATGGTTGCTTTACTTTGATGGGACTTCACTTGGGTGGGTGTGGAGGCAGCTTTCAAGAGGACCTCCTCTGAGTTCTAATAAAATTGAAAGAAACATACCCTGCCCCCAGTTTTCCCCACGATCTGTACAGTTCTCCTCTGGTTTCCCAATTCCTGCTTCTCCTGCCTTTTTCTCCATTTCTCTCCCCAGAATCTCTGTGGCTGTCAGAGGCAAATTTACCTATACTTCCCCTCCATTTCTGTCTGGGATTCCCATGTCACTCACATCTTCTTTCCTGACTCCAGCATCCCTAAGGCTTAGCCAATGGGAATCTCGCAGTTAAGGAGACCTAACTCGGGAAGAATTCATACTGTTGTCCTCATTTCTAATTAATTTCATTAATTCTTCTTTTTTCAAATGTTCTTGGCTATTGTCACCCACTTACTCTTTCAGATGAAGGATCTAGAAGAATTACAATCATGGGGGACATTTCTTGTATTAGATCTGCCACACTTTGTGGGCAAGAAGTCACTTAGGGTGGCCCAACTCTGTAAGACAAACTCCCCTGTAGTCATCCTGGGGACTTGTATAAGAGTTCCTTGAAGGTGGCAGCTGCTATATATAACAAAATTTCATATTTGAACTAGAAGAAAAGAATACAGTATTCATTGGAGCTGTTCACAGATATTCTGTCTCTCTTTCCGCAGGATGGAAGGAATTTCCTTCATCTGCCAGAAGTTAGGTGTGGCCATAGGATTTGCTTTGGCCAGTGAGATGGGAAGGCCAATGCTGGCCAGTCCATTAAGAGCCAGTTTGAGCTTCACCATGGCCTTGGTGTCCTCTGCCAATATGTTGGACTATGTGCCAGGTGGCAGCTGCTCCATCAGCTGAGGTCCTGGATTGAGAACATCATGCAGCAGAACCCCACACACCCCTCACTGGATGTGCGGCATGAGTGAGAAACACACCTTTACTGTCTTAAGCCTCTGAGATCTGAGGTAGTTTGTTACCACATCACAGTGGAGCCCACCCTGAATGTAGTGAAGGAGGGCAGCATGCACATGTGAACGTGCAACCACGAGCATGGACCACACCTCCACCCAACTCAAACGCTTTTTTTCTTTGCTCTTTCTCCATCTCTTTTAATTATCTGAATTGTATTGAATGATAAATTCATCCTTTTAGATAACAGATTGTAAGTCCAAAATCACTCTTACATATTGAAAAAATGGTCTAAAACCAGGACTGGGGGAAAATGAACAACTGCAGACAAAAGATTGGTGGGCCGTGCACTCCAGTTTATTTGCCATCAGGTTCCCAAAGAAACTTGGGGCCAGGGGTGCTCTAGGCACAGACATACTTTTCCTTGAGCAGCACCGCCTGACATCCTGCCCCGCCTCCCTGCTTCCCAGTCTGCCCTCCCTCTTCTCAAATCCCCATGGAGCAGTGTAGACGAAAACCTGAGGGGCTCTCATCGCTCTGTTTTGGGAATATGGAATTTAGAGCTAGTTGGTCCTGAGCAACTAGCTCTCTGTCACTTCTCATTGGGGCCTCACATTGTTTTTCTAGCCGAGAGGCACATAGGTATTTTTAAGCTGTTTCTCCCCATCACAAAGCCTGTGATTTCTTTAATCAAAGTTGTAAAGCTAAGATACTCATCTTTCTAGTTAAAAAGTCCCAAACTGAAGTGTTATAGCATCTAAATGCCTTTAATTATCCCAGATTACTAGCCCCCTTCCTCTAAAGTCACACCCATCAGCCTCTATACCTAGAAAGAGAATGCCTCCTACCCTGGCCCTGCTTTTCTTATTTTTAATAGATTTATCTTTTTGCATTTTATGTTACTATTTGTTCCAAACTTACTTAAAAGAGGACTCAAGGAGGACAAGAAAGATGTTTTATATTTCAAGATAAGAAATAAAGTACATTAGAAGCTAAGCAAAGTAGTCTACAGCCAGAATGAAATAGTTATACCTCGAAATATTTTCCTCTTGCTAAATGGAGGCTAAAATCTGATTTTTCTAAAAAGGACTTTAAAGTTTCATAGTGTCCGAGGTTAAACCAAATTAGTTCAAGAAAAGAACGACGGTTTCCTACAGTGAGACTGAAACAGCCTCCCCCCGGGATTCCTCATAGAGAGGAGACTGTATGAAGTAATAACATCCTCTCTATAACATATAAATCTCTGTGACAGATTTCACAAAGTTGTCACTTATAATTTCCCTCAGTATAGGATGATGACATCGCATGGGATTTCACCTGGCAAAACAATCCCTGGGTGGTGGGGTGGAATTGAGCAGTGGAATTATGCTCTCCAGGAACTCAGCTCCCTAGTCAGCTGGCTGATGCAAGGATGAGTTTCAAACTTTCTATAAGGAAAAGATCAGCACTCCACAAACTGCTGTTTATCTGGTCAAGCTTGTGAAACACCAGTTGACAGCACTGTCCTCTGTGAGGTGTCCATCCAAATGCCGACTTTTCCAGAGCTCCTGGAAGAGCCTCCCAACTGCACGCTTTCCTGATGCGGTGGATCAACACGTCCACTCTTTGTCAGTTCCCGCCATGAACAATCACATGTGTTTACCTCCGGGCACTCCCTTGCTAAGTGGGCAGCAGGGCAAGATGGGCTTGACCCACGTACCTTCTGTGGTTTCCACTTGACCACACAGGAGACACATGACTCTAGGACATGCCAAATGGTGCAGGTGCAAGCTGCCCCACTGATACCCACTCCTGCTACCCTACCATCTCTCCTATGTTCATTTCCTTTGCTAATTAGGCAGAGTCAGTCAAGTCCACCACCTAAGTAGACATCCAACTGGAGAGCATATGCCAGTCACCCCTTGTTGCAAGAACCCCCAATCTACTCAGGTGATTCTCTTGGCTATGTCCTCACTTGACTTTGAAGAGGGAAGAACATGACCATTCTCATGAGAAGAAAGACAAAATACAAGTCCTTCTCATCCTAAATCTGAACACTCTACAAGGCCAACGACTTCAACGATTCTGCCTTGCTCTTCTTACACAGACTGTGAAGGAAGGAATATAGGGATGTTGGCTGGCCACGGAGGGACTGATTCTGTCACCTCTTACTAAGCCCTGTGGTAAGTTGTGTAGCCCCAATGGCTGGCTCTTCATCTCCTGTGGATACCTTAGTGCCTCTTGGTTTCAGCTTTGGGGCTTGAGGTAAATTTCAGAAACAGTGGAAAAAGTCCCCATCAGTATCTTATAAATAAATGCATACCCAATACACACTCCTAGAAAGAGTTCTGAGAGAGTATACATCAGTGTTAACAATGTTTACATAGTAAAATTATGGTTTTTATAATTTTATGCCTCTTATTGCCTATAGGTTATAATTTTTCTACCCAAAGCCTGCCTTATAATGAAAGGAATAAGTAAACATTATTATTATTTTATAGAATACATTTATTATATTTGTTTACAATATTAATGATGGAGATTCAGTGTCAAATTTCTATGCAAAACGCATATGATATAATATAATACTATATGCCAATTATACCTTGATAAAAATTTTTTTAAAAAGCATATGCTGCAAATAATACAGGCTTATATTATATTTTGTCTAAAAGCAAACTTTGAATTACCAAATTTAGTGGCTTAAAGTTACTCTAGAAGTTAACTAGTCCAACCACCTATTCCAAAACCCCTAAACCTACTGTTCATTAGAATGGTTCAGGGAAGGAGCCTATCCCTATGGGTTTATTTATTTATTTTTATGAACATGCTTTGAAATTTTTTAAAATTTTCTTATTTATTTTTTTTAAGTGGGGGATTTTATTTTTTTAACTTAATTTTTTATTGAGGTAACATTGATTTATAGCATTATGTAAGATTCAAGTGTACATCATTATCTTTCGACTTCTGTGTAGACTACCTCGTGTTCACCACCAAAAATCTAGTTGCCATCCGTCACTGTACAAATGTGCCCCTTTACCCCTTTCACTCTCCCCTCAGTTCTCTTCCTTTCTGGCAACCACCAATCTGTTCTCTGCATCTATGTGTTTGTTTGTTGTTGTTTTCTATCTTCCACATGTAAGTGAAATCATCAAGTATTTGACTTTCTCCGTCTGACATGTCTTTTGGCATAATACCTTCGAGTCCATCCACGTTGTCACAAATCGCAAGATTTCATCTTTTTATGGCTAAGTAGTATTCCATTGTATATATAGACCACATCTTCTTTATCTATTCATTCACTGATGGGTACTTAATTTGTTTCCAATCTTGGCTATTGTGAATAATGCTGCAATGAACACAGGGGGGCATATATCTTTTCGAATTAGTGTTTTCAAGTTCTTTAGATAAATACTCAGAAGTGGAATAGCTGGATCATATGGTAGTTCTACTTTTAATTTTTTGAGGAATCTCTCTACTGTTTTCCATAGTGGCTGCACCAGTTTGCATTCCCACCAGCAGTGTATGAGAGTTCCCTTCTCTCCACATCCTATCCAACACTTGTTATTTCTTGTCTTTTTAACAACAGCCATTCTGACAGGTGTGGGGTGATATCGTATTGTAGTTATTGTATTATCATATAATATATTGAAATTTGCATTTCCCTAATAATTAGTGATGTTGAACATCTTTTCATGTGCCTATTGGCTGTCTGCATATCTTCTTCGGAAAAATGTCTGTTCAGATCCTTTGCCATTTTTTAATAAGGTTTTTTGGTTGTTGTGTTGTATAAGTTCTTTGTATGTTTTGGATATTAACCCCTTATCAGATGTATGATTTGCAAATATCTTCTCCCAATTGGTAGGTTGTCTTTTTGTTTCGTCAATGGTTTTCTTTGCCATGCAGAAGCTTTTTAGTGTGATGTAGTCCCATTTATTTATTTTTTCTTTTGTTTCCCATGCCTGAGGACTCACATTCAAAAAGATACTGCTAAGACCAATGTCAAAGAGTGTACTGCCTAGATTTTCTTCTAGGAGCTTTATGGTTTCAGGTCTTACGTTCAAGTCTTTAACCCACTTTGAGTTACTTTTTGTGAATGACGTAAGGTAGAGATCTGCCTTCATTCTTTTGCATGTGGCTGTCCAGTTTTTCAAACACCATTTATTGAAGAGCCTTTCCTTTCTCCATTGTATGTTCTTGGCTCCTTTGTCAAAAATTAGCTGATGTGTGGTTTTATCTCTGGGCTCTCAATTCTGTTTCATTGATCTCTGTGTCTATTTTTCTGCCGGTACCATGCTGTTCAATCACTACAGCTTTGTAGTATACTTTGACATCAGGGAGTGTGACATCTCCAGCTTTGTTCTTTCTCTTACGACTGCTTTGGCCATTTGGAGCCTTTCATTGTTCTATATAAATTTTAGGATTCTATGTCATTGGAACTTTGATAGAGATTTTATTGAATCTGTTGATTGCTTTAGGTAGTATGGACATTTTAACTATGTTAATTCTTCCAATCAATGAGCACATAATATCTTTCCATTCTTGGCATCTTCTTAGATTTCTTTCAACAATGGTTTATAGTTTTTAGTCTATAGGTCTTTCACCTCCTTTGTTAAATTTATTCCTACATATTTTATATCTTTTGTTGTGATTTTAAATGGGATTGTATTCTCAATTTCTCTTTCTGCTATTTTGTTGTTAGTGTATAGAAACAAAACTGATATTTGTATGTTGATTTTGTGCCCTGCAACTTTACCGTATTCATTTATTATTTCTAATAGTTTCCTGGTGCATTATTTTTATTTAAAAATTCAAATGCTCATCCCAATAGGCAAATAGATAAATGAGTTGGGGTATATCTATGCAATGCAATAGAACTAGTAATAAAACAGAACAAACTGCTCATACTAACAACAACATGGATGAATAAAAAAATATTATGCTGGGGCCAGCCCAGTGGCACAAGCGGTTAAGTATGCGAGCTCCGCTGCAGTGGCCCGGGGTTCGCCGGTTCAGATCCTGGGCGAACACCAATGCACCACTTGGCAAGCCATGCTGTGGCAGCATCCCATATAAAGTGGAGGAAGATGGGCATGGATGTTAGCCCAGGGCCAGTCTTCCTCAGCAAAAAAAGAGGAAGATTGGCAGATGTTAGCACAGGGCTGATCTCCTCAACAACAACAACAAAAAAGATTATACTGAGCAAAAGAAATCTGACACAAACAGTACATACGCAGAATTTCATTTATATGAGATTCTAGACCAGATAAAACTCATCTATAGTGATGGAAATCAGATCGATGATTGCACAGGTTGGAAGGAGGATAAGACTGACGGCATGAAGCACAAAGGAACTTTCTGGAGTCCTGGAAATGTCCTATAGCTTTACTGTGGTAGTGGTTAAATTGGGATAGGCATTCATCTAAACTCACTGAACTGTGCACTTAAAATGGGTGTATTTTATTTTTGTAAATTATACTTAAATAAAGTTGATGATTAGAACAAGTTTTTTTTTTTTTTAGATCAATATGCTATGAGAACTAAGATTATGAAACTCTTAGAAGTAAACATAGGGGTAAATCTTCATGTCCTTGGGTTTGGCAATGACTTCTTAGATATGACACAAAAAGCACAAACAAAAAAAGAAAAATAGATATATTGGACTTCATCAAAATAAAAAATTTTGTGCATCAAAGGACACTATCAAGAGAGTGATAAGCAACCTACAGAATCAAAGTAAATATTTGCACATCATATATCTTATGAGGATCTATTACCCAAAATATATGAAGAACAGTTACAACTCAAGAGCAAAAAGATAGCCCAATTAAAAAGTGGTCAAAGGACTTGAATAGACATTTCTCCAGAGAAGATATCCAAATGGTCAACAAGCACATGAAAAGATGCTCAACATCATTAGTCACTAGGAAAATGCAAATCAAAACCACAATGAGATACCACTTCAAACCCATTAGGATGGCTATAATTAAAAAAAGAAGAAGAAGGAAACAACAAGTATTTGGGAAGACAAGGAGAAATTGGAACTCTCATACATTGCTGGCAGAGATGTAAAATGGTGCAGCCACTGTGGAAAATAGTTTGGCAATTCCTCACAAAGTTAAGCATAGAATTAACATATGGCCCTGTAATTCCACTCCTGGTATATATACAAAAGAATTGAAAGCAGGTATTCAAAAAAAAACTTGTACACCAATGTTTATAGCAGCACTATTCACAATAGCCAAAAAGTAGATACAATCCAAATGTCCATCAACAGATGAATGGATAAATAAATGTGGTATATCCATACAATGGAATATTATTCAGCCATAAAAAGGAATGAAGTACTGATACTACTGATACATGCTACAGTAAGATTGAACCTTGAAGACATTATGCTCTGTGAAAGAAGCCAGACACAAAGGCCATATAATATATGATTCCATTTACACGAAATATTCAGAATAGACAAATCCATAGAGAATGCAGATTGGTGGTTGCTAGGGGCTGTGGGGAGAGGAGAATGGGGAGTGACTGCTTACTGGGTACACGGTTTCCTTTTAGGGTGATGAAAATGTTCTGGTGGTAGTGATAACGGTTGCACAATTTTGTGATTACACTTAATGCCACTGAATTATGCACTTTAAAATAGTTAAAATAATGAATTTTATGTTATGTGTATTTTACCACAATAAAAAAATCAGTGAACCAAATGTTGTAGTGAAGCAATTACACGTGTTTTCCACTCCCTCGTTATCATGTGAAGGAATTTCCTGAGTTATACTCCTGGCCTTTCAGTCTTGGTTCAGTCCCTTCCTCCTTGTCCCTTTGGGATTGACCTGTCCTAAGAAAGATGTTTATCCAGGCAGGTTGCCATGGTTGAGACCTGCTCTTGCCCAGCATGGCCTGTGATTGGCCAAGAAGGCCTCTTTCAGGGGAGAAGTCTTAGAAAGACCACTTGTCTATATCTAAATCATGTCATCCAATCTAACTTATAAATAATAAAGCTGCATTTTAGTCTCATCTGACTTCTTCATCTGTCTCTCTAGATTTAAAATTTTAAGTTTGAGTTGAGTGGGAAGAGGAGTATTCTTTACTGACATCTCCCACTGAACCCTTTCCCCAAAATCCCAACAGACCCATAGTTCTAAACCATAATGCATGGCCACAATTAACCTCTTAACTTCTTAAAGTATGTGCAAGCATTCACCTTGACCCTTAAAAAAAATCAAGTCAGAAAAGTACCAAAGAACATCTATCTTTGAGCAATGAGACTTCCTGATGTGCTCCAAGCTAAACTTATAAATTGTGTTTTATATAATCAAATAGGTTGGCCTACTCCATGTGATTTATTAATTATAAACTAGTTAAAATTAGAGTGACATTTAGAAAAAACATGTCAACCTCTTTATCATCGCCTGTATTTCCTCATTCCTTTCTCCATTTTCCCCTCTGTTGCGTGTCACCCTTATTTGGAGACTATGACTTACAGGAGGTACTATAGGACTGGAAGGCAAAACACCACTTAGAACTGAAAACGAGTTTTCAAAAATCAATAAGTATGTATATGACATTTAAAGTTTTAAAAACTTGTTATTGGAATTACCCAAAGTATTTCAAAGCAAAATATACATTTTTATAAAACCATTAACTGATTGGATGCTTTCAAAATTCTTAGTTCCACACCAAAAGCAATACAGAAAATATGAAAAGAACTTGTATAAAGAGTGCAAAGAAAAGTTGAGGAGTTTAAAAAATGGAAAGATAACAAGATTTAGAGAAGAAAAGTCTGATTGGCAATAAAATAAATATCTTTAAACATTTACAGGGCTTTTACTGAGGGAATAATGTGTCATGATCTTTGTCTCTTTGTCTCATCATAAATGAATTTTCTTCTAGAAAAGGAATGGCTTCCTTACACTGAGAATTACTAAAGGTAAGAATGAGTTCTCAACAGAGACTGGAAAATTTGATCATGGACAGTTAGTGTTAAAGGGACATTCTCGTTCCAAGGGCTTGGTGCAGGCTGGTGGAAGGCATGCATGGAGGGACGGCTTGTGTTTCTCTCTGTTCTCCAATTCTGTTAAGAATGTTACCAGCTGGTAAAGGAGTGCAGAGTGGGGTGGAAAAGGGAGGTGAGAAGGCAGCCTAAGTGCCCCCAGCAGATTTTATTCTGTTTTCTTGTAATAACAACCCTGGTTGCTATGACTGTGTTCTCTATTCCTGGGAATTTTTAGGAATCTTCTCAGTAATCCACATGGTCTCCAATTTTATATTCTATATTGCCCTGTGCCTTCTTTCTGAGATAAAGAATCCTGGAGAGGCCACGAGCTATGGCTCTGAGGAGGAAGGAGCATGACGCCACAGTACTGTTGTAAATGCAGTGTGAGTGAAAAGTGTCAGTGACAAATGGGCCATACACATTGTCACCAATCAGATTTGCATGCTTCATATTAAGTATTACAAGCTGAATTCCTAGACCTGACCAAAATAAAAGAGGAAAAACTCAAGTTTGTGTGGTTGTGAAAGGCATATTCGTTCCTATACAAATTAGTTGAGTGTTTTTTTTTTTTTTTTATGAAACCACAGTGTCTACTAAAATTAGTAATAACTATAGTCCTCCATACAGGAATTTCTCTTCTAGGTATCTATTCTGAAGAAAAATCCACATGTCTACACAACAGGGTTTATTGAAGCATTATCTGTCACTGTGACTAACTGATAGCAACCTTAACACACGGAATGGTTCAACTATCTGTAGGATATTCATACCATGAAATATTATGTAGTAATTATAAAGAAAGAGGTAGACCTCTATATTTAGACACAGGAGATATCTTAGATATCTTGCTAAATGAGAAAGCAAGTTTCATAAAGATACATAGAGTGGGATTCCATTTCTGTAAATAAAAACACATAAAACCAAACTATAGAGAGAGATATAGCTATAAGAACGTTTGAAAACTTCCTCTGTGCCAGCCACTATACTAGTGACTTTCTATATACAACCTCATTTACAACTCACAATAGCTCCATGTGATATGTGCCATTGTTATCCACATTGCAGATGAGGAAACTGAGGCACAGAAGTTAAATAACATGCCCAAGAGTCACTCTGTAGGTATATGCAAATACATAGAAAAAGTCTGAGAAGGATCTACAGAAAAGTGATAATAGGATTATCTTCTGGAAGGGGAATGAGAATGAATAGGATTCAATAGTGGCTATATTCTTCACAAAAATAATTCATACGCATATCTTAGTCAGTTCTGGATGCTATAACAAAATGCCATAGATTGGGTGACTTAAACAACAAACGTTGATTTCTCACAGTTTTGGAGGCTGGAAAGTCCAAGAAAAAGGTGCAACATATTCAGTGTCTGGTCAGAACTGTCTTCCCGGCTTGTAGACAACCACCTTCTCGCTGTGTGCTCTCATACCTTTCCTTGCAGTGTGAATGTGGAGAGAGAGAGAGCTCTGATCTCTTCCTCTTCTTATAAAAACACTAATCCCGGGGCCGGCCCGGTGGCGCAAGCGGTTAAGTGCTCATGCTCTGCTGTGGCGGCCTGGGGTTCACCAGTTCGGATCCCGGGTGCGCACCGATGCACTGCTTGGCAAGACATGCTGTGGCAGCATCCTATATAAAGTGGAGGAAGATGGGCATGGATGTCAGCCCAGGGCCAGTCTTCCTCAGCAAAAAAAAAAAAAAAGAGGAGGATTGGCAGTTAGCACAGGGCTGATCTCTTCACAAAAAATAAATAAATAAATAAATAAAATCAATATCTCTTAAAAAAACAAAACACTAATCCTATCATGGGAGCTCCACCCTCATGACCTTATCTAAACCTAATTACCTTCCAAAAGGCTCCATCTCCAAATACCATCACACTGGAAACTGGGGCTTCAACATATGAATTTTGGAGGGACAAAGACATTCATCCATGGCAATATATATCTGTGTATTGTGTGTGTGTATATACATATACATACACAGATAACTTTTAAAGTAACAAAAAATAAAAATAGAGAGAAAAAATTAAAAGAAAAGTGACTATTCTTCTATTTGAGCCTTTATGGAGAAAGTGAAAATTTTCCCATTGACCTGAAATCTGCCCTTTCATTCACGTCTGTATATTGCTATTCTGACTCTCTGCTAGAATCTCTTGGCCACTTTTTTGTAACTCTTGCTTCCTCAAACAACACCAGCCTTAGTGAAGGTGAAAAGTTAAGGAATAGCTAACTCTCACAGGGTAATGCAAACATCACTGGTGCTCCCTGAGACTCAGACCCTAAGAAGGAGGGAGTTCAAAGACCAGGGAACAATCTCATTGATCTGGCATTTCCAGCCCAATCTTGCTGAGATTCCCCACAAGTCTCTGTCATTTTCCTGGTAAGGGCTTGGGGAGTTCACAGAGATTCTCCTTTACGGCTGTTGGTGGTTTCTTATCTGGACAAAGCCATGTTATCCTCCATTCCACGACTTAATTCAACACTCACCCAGTTGGTATCATTGGTTCCAAGCCTACAAGTCTTGTCAGTGAAATAACTCACTCTGCCATCAGTGTCGACATTTTAAATTAGTTTTGTGTGTTCATGCAGGCCCTTCATGAACCTACTCTGGAGCAAATTTGTCAAATGCTCTCCAGGACAGCCAGAGGACATTTTAATGAAACTAACTCAAGTCTCTCCTTATTATCACCTATAGTGGGATCCAAAGACAGTATCCAGAAAGTCTGGGGTTCTCCTACCTTGAGGTGTGTTCCTTGTCTACTTGGGCACTCCTCTCCAAAGTTAGGGGAAGACTTGGTCTACTCTTTTTATGCAACAATCTATATTTTCAGTGTCCAAGAACCTGATCTCAATTTCTTTTCATTAATTCTCCAAGAAGGCCTGTTGGGGCCACGTACAGACATTACTCCCAATGCCATATTTGGATCTCGTGTTTCCTGAGTTAGACATGCAGATTAAGATTCCTGCTCTTCTTTGTCTCCAGGTACTTATAAAACACTTTCCTAATGATAAAGTTGGGAAACAGAAAAGTATCTAGTATGTATGTGCTCCTTAATCTCTTGAAAGGTTAAAAAAATTGGGATGTTTATTATACATTTATTCTTGACTGAGATAAAATATGGAAAAACATATTTATATAAATATTTCATTAAGACAAAACCAGTATTTTTCTCTTCTCCCTTATTGTATCCTCATACCTTGAGTATATCTTGATATGAATGTGCATACATATATTCCACTCCAATACTAAAGTTCTGGTTGGAGATTTTTCCTCCAACTCTTGCTGCTGGAGGGGTGATAGGGTAGATTGTGGGAGGTATTTCCTGGCTGTAACACACACATATAAATTCATTCTAGTTTATTTTTTCCTAAGGTAAATAAATCTAAAAGAAGACAGAAATTGCCTTTCTTAAACTCTACATGACACCTACTAGGTTGGCCATAATTGAACAAAAGGAAAACAACAAGTGTTGGTGAGGACGTGAGAAATTGGAATTTTCATACATTGCTAGTGTCTTTAATTTTCCCTCAATCTTTCTTGCAAAATAGACATTCTGGATACACAATTCTGGTTGGACCTCCCTCCTCCCCCCTGCACTTTGAAGATGTTATTCCACTGGCTTCTGGCTTCCATTATTGTTGATGAGAAGTCTGCTGCCAGTTTAATTGTTGTTCCTTTGAGGTGAACTAGCTTTTCTCTCTGGCTCCTGCTGCTGTTGTTATTACTACTGTCACCATCATCATCATCATCAGTCCTTGATGTTTTGCAATTTCACTATGAAGTGTCTAGACGTTTATTATTTTTATTTTTAATGCTTGGAATTCCTTGTGCTTTTTCTCAGTGTGGATTCTCTTTTTATCCTCTCTGGAACATTTCTCACTCAGTATCTTGTCCGTATAACCTCTCCTCCATTGTCCCTATTCTCTGTTTCTGAGCTCTAATAAGATACTTGTTTGACCTTCTCATTCTGTCTTCCAAACCTCTTAATGTTTTCCATCTTTTCATCTCTGTGTGTTGCATTTTGAATAGTTTCTTCACATCTATTTTCCAGTTCAACAATTCTCCTTAATTTCCTTGAACATTTTGTGCAATTAATTTATGTACTCTGTCTTATAATTCTAACATTTAAACTCCATGAGCATTTAAATTTCTTGGTTTTGTATATGATTTCTGTCAACTTTCACACCTGAATTTTTCTTCTCACTTAGTGTTTAGTTGATCTTAATTTGTGGAAAACTTGGAGGCCTAAATTGAGGATTCTTTATTTCAGAGAGGATTTGTGCCAGGGGCACTGCTACGCCAGGGCAACTCTCGCCTCCTTGTGGGCTTCATCAGAGTGCTTCAGAGCCAAAGGTCAGTTTCAAGCTCAGGGTGTTTTGTTTTCCTCTTAAAGGTATCCTTACAATCTGTCAGCCCACAATGACATTTTTTTTTTTTATGGTAAGGAGGATTGGCCCTGAGCTAACATCTGTCACCAATGTTCCTCTTTTTTGCTGAGGAAGATTGGCTTTAAGCTAACATCTATGCTCATCTTCCTCTATTTTGTATATGGGATGCTGCCACAGCATGGCTTGATGAGCAGTGTGTCGGTCTGCACCCGGGATTTGAACCTGTGAACCCCGGGCTGCAGAAGCAGAGTGCGTGAACTCAACCACTATGCCATCAGGCCAGCACTAGCAATTTTTTTAAGATGTAGAATTTGTAGCAAGAGAGCCACTTAGAGTTCCTGTCCTCTGCATTCCTAGTGACAGAAATCTCTGCTTTATTTCAGTTTACCTTACATTATGCCAAATTTATTTAGTAAAGTAAAGGGATAGGCACTATATAATAGAAAAGATTAAATCCTTTAACTCATCTCCATAAACCAAAATCATTTTAATAACATGGAGAAAAAAATTGTTTGTATCTAGAGGCTGACATTAAATTAATTTCTCTATGAATATTCCTTTGATATAGTAACAGAACTGAGCCTGGAATCATTTCCTAAAGCAGGAGCTAAAGTGTGTGGTTTTGGATATATCTCTATTGGGTTAATAATACCTCATCCTATGTACCTTTTTTAAAAGGGGATAAAATCTTCACTCTAAACAAGATATAAAATAAACCCACTAATGTCTGTATTTAGTTCACTGACTAATGAAGGAACCAGTAAGATGTTACCATCTCTCTAAGACATGACTGGAGAATCTGAAATATCTGCTAGCCTATTTTCTACTGTCCTTTCATCTGTCAGTATGACTCAGTCTCATTCTTAAACACAAATGGTTCTGCCCAGTCTGATGCAATTCGTTGCCACCCTTGAGCTGCCGCTGTTGGGTTTGTAGTAATTGCTCAGTATGTAGTGCGAGTGAGGAAGGGAGAAGAGGTCCTGGCTCTTGGTGTTGCAGTTCCTCAAACAGCACTACTGCAGACCAGCATCTGAATGGGCCACAGTGGTTCTTCAAGCGAGGAGCACTCCACTCTGCAAAATGGACTCCAAAAGAAAGCATTTGTCAAAGGAGAAAGGGGGTTCTGGCTCCCCAGTAGAGAGGGGTATGGAGCCTATTCCTAAGCAGATCCTTTGGAAGTAGGTCAGTGTTCTGAGGAAGTGGCTGTTTGTGTGAATCTAAAGTGTAGCAAGTTGGATGCCCAGGACAGTTCTCTCGTAATGACATCTTTGATAACTAGGAGGTCTATTGGCTGCAGCATTTTCTTCATAATTCTATCTGAAGATTTACGCCTTGTCAACATCAGTCTTCATTGCCCACCCTTCTCAATTCAATTAGGCTTTCCCCATGAAAATAAAGTGCTTAAATAAATTTGATGTTCACATCTCAGTTAAGTACTTTCATCCTAAACAAGGATTTCAAAATGTGGTCTTCACGACCACAGTCAATGGCAGGGAATTCCTGATTCCATTTGAAAACCTCATTGAAATTCCTTTCATTGTTTAAAATATATTTTTAAAGAAGCAAATCTTAGGATGATAATTGCCCATTCACATGTTTATTTATATTCTCCTTATTTATATTTCTAACGTCAAAACTGAACTTGTTTTCCTTTTCTGGTGACTTTTTCCCCTCCTAATTCTTTATTGCACTCATTCTCATTGCCAGTGTTTCATTTTCTCACCAGGGCCCTCCAGTGAAAGGGCCTTTATAATTTACTTCAAATAACTGCTCTGTCCATAGCCCCCTAGAGACCTTCTTCATATTCTCTACTGTTGATATTGTCTTTACTTCAGCAGTTCTGTAAACCCTCCAAAGAACTCTTGGGAGCCTCTCTTTTTAAGATCATCATCTGCTAGTTGATATCCATCTTCTCCACTATGTAAGGGATAAATTTTATGTGCATATTTATAAGCTTCTGATCATTTTGGCAATAAAAAGCTACAGTTTCTCATTATCCTTTAAGCTGCACATTTCCTCTTATCAAGAAAAGAAATGTTATGGGATGTTAGATGATGGATGCTTTGCTTTTCTGACATTACTATATTTATCATTAGATTATTTATTGAAAAACATTTATTGAGTGCTGACTATGTGCCAGGCACTGTTGTAGCTACTTGGAATAAAATGGATGTGACACCACTGCTGGTTCCCAGGAACTCCTGGTCTAGGGGTGCTACAAATATGTGAGCAAATGTAATACAGTGAGAATTTCTAGTAGAGTTAGAAGGAAGTCCTCTGACAACACCAAAGTTGCCTTCTGTTGGAAGACCAAGGATAAGGGAGGATCATAAGAAGGAGGAGGGAGTCATACATTTATCCCACAAGATGTTTGAGTAGGGTTTTGAGAGAAGAATAGAGGTTCTCCAGGCAGGGCACCCAGGTAGGAAGAGAATACAAGGAAGAAAAAAGGCATCAAATGGGAAGGTAAGGAGTCATGGAGAACCATGGCATTTCCAGAAAAAGCCACAGTTGGCTGTAACAGAGACTTTGCTTTGGGGTGTCAGGGGGGATGAGGATGAAAATGTATACGGGGCCCAGAGAGCAAGACTCTCTATATGTGATGCTACTGTGTTTTCATTTATTCTGCAGATGATGATAAGATACTGAAGACTTTAAAGTCTCAACTGGCTTGAGGTCTGGAAGCAGTTTGAAGGTCTATTGGAGGAAAGAGATTCCTTGCACGGAGAACCCATTTAAGTAGTTGACGCAAGAGATTAGAGGCCCACGGCAGTGGAGACGAGGGTGAAAATTCATAAGAACAGGCATCCAACAAAGCCTTGTTGAGCCCATCAGCTAAACTCCATACAATTGAGGAAGGTGAAGTGGCAGTGTCTGGAGACTGATTAGGTATGTTGAGGAAGGGGCAGGGAAGAGTTAAGGGTCACTGAGAAAATTTTGACTTGGGGCACTCTGTGTAAATTTCAGTTCCATTAACTAAGATGTGAATTAGGGAGAAGGAAAAGGATGGGTGGTGGTTTTGTAGGAACTTAGATCAGTTTTGAACATAACAGAATGTGAGTTTCCAGATGGTTATCAGAGTAGAGACCGAGACTCAAGAGAGAAGACAGGAAAGGAAAAGAGAAAGGAAAAGAGAAGAGAGAATTGTTTTTTATTCTAGATGCTAAGAGCTGTGCTATGTGCTTCAGGCTACTACAAGGGGCCCAAAGGAAAGGGATTTCAACAATTTAGTAAAGGTATTGCCATTCAGCATTGTGGTAGTTTCCCTTCCCGGAGATTCTTCTTGATTTGCAAAATTCACACTGGGCCCTCCGGTTACAGAGAAGTAATGCAAGAATTGCTGCAAGATTCTTGAAAAAAAATTTAAAGTCATTATAAATATGACTATAGATGCCGTAACCTGATATGTTAGGTGGTCTGTTTAATCATGTAAATTGGGTATCTCCAGAGCTGAACTATGGCTTTGACAGGTTAGAAGCAGGTTTTCCATAAATACCAATTTAAACTAAACCATTGGTATTTCCCACGTGGTATTTTTTAAGATTGACAAATCCAGACTTTGGCAAATTCTCTATTGACAATTATGGGCTGTGGAGGACAAATGAGCACACAGCTTGCGGGTAGAATAGGGGTGGAGTTGCTCCTGAAAGAAACTGGGGAAACACGTGAGACTCAATCCTGTCTTTCAGGAGCATCTGGTAGAAACAGACACAAAAATAAAACCCAAAGGAACATGGCGATTTCAGTGAAAGAGACAGAGATTTGAGCAGGGTACGTGGGAGCCTTATGGGGAATACCCAACCAGTAACAGTTGGGGGAAGCAGGGGTAGGGTAGAGACTGGGGAAATGCACAAAGGAGGTGCCATCTGCCCTGAGTTTTCGATGTTGAGCGGTGGTCAGGCAGGTGAAACGGTGTGTGCGGGATTGCAGGGAGAGAAAATGGGGAGGGGCAAAGGCACAGGGCAAGGCAGTCCAGTGAGTGTCAACAGCTCCACACTTCAACTTCTTGGAGTCTAGAGTGTTGGAAGGAGAGGGGGGAGAAAGAAGGAGCTAGAGCAGGAGCAGTGGGGAGGGTGGAGTGCTAGGTGGCTTACAGAACTTGGGCTATGCCTGCAGATGGTAATAGAAAGCCATTGTATGAGTTTAATCAGGGGCCCAGCGCACCATCGCAGCAGTTGTGTGAGGACTGCTTGGAGAACAGCCTGCAGAAGGCAAACTTAGCTCTCACAGAAGGTCAGGTGAGAAGTGTAGAAGGCCTAAATCAAGTCAGGGTAGGAGGACTGCAGAAGAGGGCAGAGCCAAAAAAGTGTCAGGGCGGTAGAACTGATGGTCAGCCAAGACTTTGGTGCTCTTGACCAAGGTGGGAGATAACAAATAAGGGAATATGGGAGGTATTAGCTTTAGACACACTAAATCTGAGGTCTCTGAACACTTCAAGAGAGAAGTCTAGGCTAGAAACAGAGCATCGGGTGATGGAGATGATGGTGGTAAGCCTTTTCTGAGCACCTCCCCTGTGCTATGCATTGTACTGTTTCACATTCATTAGGTGGTTAATTCTTGCCTTGCTTTATTCTTCTTTAGAGCCCCTATCACTGTTGTGTATTAAACACTGTTGTGTATTAAACGATTCACTTGCTCACTTGGTCAATGTCTGTCTCACACTATACTAGAAGTGCCACAAGGACCAGGATTTTTACATATTTTGTTTATCACTATATATCCAGTGCAGAGCACACGGTAGGATAGTAGGTACTCAAAAAATTTTGGTGAGTGAATGAGAGAATCTTCATGATAAATATAGCAGGTAGGGAATGATTATTTTTTCTATTTTATAGGTGCGGAACCAGGCTTGAAGGATACTGAGAGTAACACTAGAGAGGTAAAAGGAAACTGGGAAAGGAACTGTGTTGTAGAAACCGAAGGAGAACCTGCCCAAACAGGGCAGTGGTCAGCAGTGCCACACTCAACCAGTGGGTCAGGTAGGGAGTGCTCTGGGCAGTGTCTGTAAATTGGGCGTCTCCACGCCTCACTATGGCCTTGAGGAGTGAGAGGCAAGTTTTCTTTATAGCAGCAGAGACCAGAATGAGTACCTTGCCAAGGGGATGATGGTGACAGAAGCCAGCCCATGGATGAGGACTCAAGGGAAGGGAGTGGAGAGCCTGGGGGTAGATAACAGTTGCCATTAGTTATCTTGAGAGGAAAGAGGGAAACAGGACAGTGACTAGTAAGAAAGAGGTGAAGAAAGATTTTTTTATTAAGGTGGGAGAGAATCCAGCTCTTTGGCTTGCATTTGACACAGAATAAAAATGTGCATGGTGTATGTATATGTGTGTGTGTGTGTGTGGTGCATATGTAGGGAGGTGTGTGTATATATGGGTATGCAGGGTGTAGGGGTGTGTGTGTGTGTGTGTGTGTGTGTGGTGCATATGTGGGGATGTATGTGGGTGGGTGTGTATATGTGAGGGTTTGGTGTGTATATGGAGGGGTCTATGGGTGTGTGGGGTGTATGTGCATGTATGCAAGTGTGTGTGTGTTTAATGAGTGAATGAATCTATAATGTCTATAAACCTACTTTGTAAATTGTAGAATGTAAAAAACAAATGTAAACTGTTATTACTCTCTGCTTAGGTTAATCTTGGGAAGATTGTGCCTTCAAAGCCCTCACCTTATGCTGTACTACCAAAGTTATTGGCTCTGACGATGATCCCCGTCATTCCTTCTTTCACAGGGAACTGTGCATCCTGCCCTATGCCATCTCATATAGGGAGTTTATAGGGAGAAAATTGTCCCCTCCTCTTAAGGAGAGGGAAGATATTATGCATCATTTATCTGCAAGTTTTTGTGCAAGTTGCTTGCATCAGGAAGAGACCTGAGAGGAACCAGCAGAGCAGGCCCTCCGCCCCTTGGTGAGCCTAGCTCTTCCTGGAACATCAGCCAGTTTTCTCAGGCAAAAAGAGAAAGCAGAGATTGTCCTCCACTCCATTCCAGCCTGCCTGTGGACACCACTGGTCACAGCATTTGCCAGACCCAGTGCAAAATGAAAAGGAGGGGGTGGGGGGCGCTTTTCCACAATGATTATGAATCCAAGATGGTGACAGCAGAGCATTAACCCATGGCAGTTCCTTCCAAGTTCAGGGGCTATATGAGAGCCCAGGGTGAGCCCACCCAGACCTGCTGCCGACCAGGTGACCTAAGGTTTGAATGGAAGCTTCAGTTCTCGTCTTATGTGATATCTTTGCAAAGCTGGCCATTTTTAAATTTCTTCTATTAAAAATAAGGTGATTTCCTGACACCGACACATCCTCACGTGGCTTCTCCCCTCTCTCTCTGGCAGGTCCTCTTCTCTCTCCTTTGAGGATCCTCTTCCCACCCTCAAGCGACTTTTCTCTTTTCTTGCAACACTATCTGGGTGGTATCGGAAATTCGTTTATTTTCAGTCCTGCGGCCCAAGGCAGGAAACTTCCCTAGCTTACATATTTGGTGAGTTCCTGAAAATGTGAGCCTGCGGCTATTATTTCTACGTGATATTATATCCTTCCGTGGGTGTCCATTGAATTTGCAAAGACTTTCCCACAGGTGGCTGCAGAGCATCCCAAATACTTTAAAGAATACAAGTCCACAGTCGCTTATCTACAATTCTGGAATTCTGGGGGTTGGCGACCCTGAAAATTTGTGATTTTTGGTAAATTTGAACTGATGTGAGACTATTTAATGGCGTTTATCTCACTTAGTGTGAATATTTACATGTTTCACTGTAGAAAACTTAAAGGGTTTGAGTGCTTGCCCCAGCCCCCGATGGGGATGCTACACAATTCACAGTAAGTGCTCACTAAATTATCTTTCTGAAAATACGACAAATTCTGAAGTCTGGCCTGCATGAGTTGTGGTTCAAGAATTGTGATCCAATATTAATATTCGCTTTTGGAAGCAATTTGCTCTAGTCAATGTATACTCTATTATCATTTGCTTCATACACAAACTCTCTGGGCATGTAATTAAATGGATATATAAGCCATCCCTTTCTTTAATATTCATATAAAGGCCAAAAAACATGGTTATATACTTCCAAGGTATTTCCATTCCTTTGGGAATATTTGGTGACCACGTGGAGTTTTAATATTTAAGTCTTAAATCTTTAGCAACCAATTCCTCATGAATTTATTAGTTTTATGGAGTTAGTAATCCTATATGTAAATACCGGAATAAAAAGATTATTGTGTTCAAACATATGGCATTAATGCAATCAATCCACATTTCTAACAAATAAACAGACAAATAAAATACAACCCTCAAACTTACTCCTTTAAGCTGCACATTTCCTCTTACCAAGAAAAGAAATGTTATGGGATGTTAGATGATGGATGCTTTGCTTTTCTGACATTACTACATTTATCATTAGATTATTTATTGAAAAATATTTGTTGAGTGCTGACTATGTGCCAGGCACTGTTGTAGCTACTTGGAATAAAATGGATGTGATACCACCGCTGGTTCCCAGGAACTCCTGGTCTAGGGGTGCTACAAATATGTGAGCAAATGTAATACAGTGAGAATTACTAGTAGAGTTAGAAGGAAGTCCTCTGACAACACCAAAGTTGCCTTCTGTTGGAAGACCAAGGATAAGGGAGGATCATAAGAAGGAGGAGGGAGTCATACATTTATCCCACAAGATGTTTGAGTAGGGTTTTGAGAGAAGAATAGAGGTTCTCCAGGCAGGCCATCCAGGTAGGAGGAGAATACAAGGAAGAAAAAAGGCATCAAATGGGAAGGTAAGGAGACATGGAGAACCATTTCGAGAAAAATTAGGGGACCAATGAAGGTATTTTCTTTTCTATGGGAGCTATGTGTAAAGTGCATTATGGACAGTTATAGTTTTGTAGTTAGTGAGTAGATACTAACTGTAGTTATAAATTGGGCAAAAATATAAATCTTTACTAAGTGAGTTGATTTGAGCGGTTACCCTTATTTACCAGATAAGCAAACTGAGGTACAGGAATAAAGAAAATGTCCTGCTTTGACCTTTAAGTGTATTACTGTTGGTCCAGAGAGTAACTCATTAGTTCCTGTACCACCTTCTTCTCGTCCTCCCACCGCCCCCCACCGGCTCCACCTCCTCCTCCCTCCTCTTTCTTCTTCTACAGTTCAATGCCATATGTTTATTCTTTTTTTATTTAGAATTTCTATTATCTTCATTGACACTAAGTATTTTTTCAGTTCCCATGTGAAACATACACAATGTCTTTGGGATCAATGATTATCTTCTTGGAGACAGAATTAAAGACTGTAAAAACTATCTGAGGCATGGGATGAGTTTTACTGGCCAACCTAAGAAACCCATTACTTGGTAGAGCTGTTGAGGTTTAATGCGATTAACTCTGAGAAAGACCTAGTGGGCATAATTATAAACACTGTTAAACTGAGTAAGATTTAAAACATTGCTGCAATTATGTTTGGGTAAATCTCAATTTATAAAGAGTGACTGTTTACAAAGCATGAGGGGGCTGTTGCTGGACAGGTTGGAGAATGATGCAAATTTTGACTGAACTTTGCAGAGGACTTCACAATATAATTTGGTGCTCCTTATAATTTGGTAAGGTGAATTAGAGTTGAATATTGTCTTCTAGGAGCCGTATGCCTAGAGATATTTGTAGTATACCTATTACAGAAGTGAAGTCAGTGGTAGAGCCAGAATTAAAACTTAGGTCATCTGAGGATCCCGGATCTACTCTCACCCATTTAGCCATAAAGGGGGTGAACTGAGTCACCAGTGCAAACTCTGGGGGAGGGGGCCCTAAAATAATTTCTTCTGACTATGCTACATCTTATCTTGCCACATTGTGGGTGACAGAGCCTGTCCTCATTATCTTATGCCCACCCATGAGCCCTTGTGTAGGAGATGTGAGAAAAATGAAGTCTGTGGTGTGATTTTGATTGTCATGTGGGAAGAGGATGTAAGCAGCTCCCTCCTCATGGACCGGGGAGCTGAGCAAGCAGGCCTTTAAGGATGGATCCCTGGCGCAGCACTCTTTCCTCCGCCTGACAGCTGAGAGTGCACCTCCTACTTCCTTGGCCACAAGCACACATTTTTAATAAGACATCAGTTGAGCAGCAGAATGTCTGATATGACTTTTAATTGCATTCTGCTTCCTGTAAGCTCTTACTTCCTCATCGTTACAAAGAAAATATCACCGCCTTCAGGGTCACAAGGTAGCTTTTTTTGATAAGCAATCTCCAAATTTTACATAAAAATTCTTAAGAAGATATGACCCATGTGCCCCGCTTGTGGTGAAAAATCAGTCTAATTTCTCTTCATGTCCAATCATATCGTTTCCAGGTCTTTGTCCTTCTGAGCCTCTCCCTCTGGAGGTACCTAACAAATGCTTTCTCCTTGGAAGTAGTAATTAATAACCCTTTATGGAGGAGCATACAGGAAAGTTGGGCCATTTCTCTTGAGGGAGACCCTTTCTCTAGTGTGGTTGTCACTGCATGGTGTTGCCACCAAGGCAGGAAGCTGAGCATTCTAAGGCCTGGTCTGCTCAAGAAGCCCTTAGGCACTGAAGGGCAGCCCAGCCCCACCTCTGGATCCAGAGTGTGGAGGAAACTGCTCTGCTCTCAGGCATATTCTCATCCAGGGTTGCTTCACACTAAACCAGACACAAATTCCAAGATATAGTCCTATCACTTTAAGCTCATCCACAGACATTTCCCCCAGGGCCCTCCATGGTATCTGAACGTGGTCCAGGAGGGGTCACAGAACCTGCTTTACCAGAAGAAGCTCTCCCCAAAAACCTGGGTCATGATTTTTAGCTTAAATCCAACTCTCCTGGGAGCCCCTTTCCTCATCTGTTGGCCTCATTCAGGGCAACCTTAGGCCATCAGACATCCTCTAATAACTCAGAACCTCAAAGGTTCAATTCCATTCCTTCTTGATGGCTATTTGGCCCTTAATATGAATCTACTGATGCAAATAGATGGAAAGGAGAGGGGCAAGGCCCAGCTTTATCCACCTATGGAAGCCATGCCTCACAACTTGCCATGCCAACAACAAAACCACTATGTGCTTGTTTCACATGACATATTTAAAGTATCTATTTAACTACTTTTTCCCTGAACAAAAATGGTGGGTCTGTTTTCCCGCTAAAACTAGAAATGACCAGTGTTGTTTAATGTTGGTTTTCTAAAAACAATAAACTAAACAAACAAATGTGCAAACAAACAGATTCACTCCACCAAACGGTACTGCTGTGAGCTATGCAGCCACCTCAATAGAAGCACTGTTGTTGAGGAAGAAGATGGAGAATTTCTAATAAATGTGATGTTCCATGTGTGGGAAAGTAACCACCAACATAGATGTTCTAACTATGTTAGGGACCAAGAGAAAGTCCATGGAATCTAATATAGCCAGGAAGCCTGAGTGTTGAATGAGGAAAACTCCACTTCCATTGTACAGAGCCCAAAGGATGCCTTACTGCTGGACAATAAGGTGAGGGACATGAAAGTGTCCTGACAGGACCCAAGTGGACTAAAGCTGAGAACATTCCATACGTTCTTCCTGTTGACAAACTTAGCCTAGACAATTTGCACCCCATTCCAGTTCAGGTAGGGTGGAATCACATCTAACATAAAGCTAGAGTCTAAGATCAGCACATAAGGCTAACATTATATATAATGAAATTATCTTGAAAAATCCTACAATCCACCCACAGGTTCATAATGTATTGTTTTGTGACCATAACCCCAGAAGAACATCAGGAGCACATCTCTTTCCCCTATTCTTGGGCATATGTGTTGAGTGGCATGGCAGGTGGAATCACCCACAACATTGTGTTGTTCTCTCTTTCCTCCAACGTGTGTAATTCAAATCACACAAGTTAAATGTGCACGTGATGTGACTACTCTGTAAGTGGGGAGGACATCTACATGTGAGGTCTTGAAAAAGTAGCATTACACAGAGAAAGGCAATATTGACCAGGAAGTGCAAAGGAAAAGCACACTCCTGAAAGCATACTTGGGTATTGAAGCAGGAAATTTTTTTTCCAGTGTTCTCAATAAACTGCTAGTCTGAGATGAAGCCAAGGGAGCTAAGGGGAGATTGACACAATTCTCGAAAGACTCTCTAAAGTGTTTCTAAATCTGGCTTCCAGGGCACCATACCAGTTCTCCTGTTGTACTGGTCATTCTTTCTCAGTCTCCTTTGCTCCCTCCCCTTTAACTTCCCAACTTCTAAATTTGGGGACCCCACAGCACTTAGTCTTTGAATCTCTTCTTTCCTAAATACATGATCGCTTGGTGATCTCTTCCATTCCCATGGCTTTACATACCACTTGTAGCCTGATGGTTCTGCATTTACATCTACAGCCCAGAGCTCTTCCAGGAGCTCCAGACTCACCTACCCAATTACCTACACAACATTTCCACTTTGACATAAAAAGCATCTCAAGCAAATGTGTCTAAAACTGAGTTCTTGATTCCCTACTTCCACCATATTTACTCTTCCTCTGGAATATCCTGTCTCTGTCAATGGCACCTCCATTCACCCAATTGCTCCTTCTTTCTTTCTCACACTTAATCAAATCCATCAGCAAATCCTGTTGTCTGGATATGCAAAACATATGCACAATCTGGAGCCTTCTCATCTTTCTGGACACCACCCTAATCCAGGTCCCTGGCATCTCTTGCCTAGACCACTGCCATCTTTCCCCAATTCGTCTTCCTTTTTCTACTCTTGCCTCTCACAGACCATTCTTCTCACAATGGTCAAAGATGCCTTTTAAAGATATAAATCAGATCACGTATCACCTTTCTCCAAAAGTTTCTGATAATTTCCCATTGCTGTTAGAATAAAATAACAAGTCTTTTTATGGCTTTCAGAACCCTCCATGATCTGGCCCCTGCCTAACTCTTCAACCAGATCTCATGCCTTTGACCTTTCTTTGACTAATCACAGGTAACTTTGGCCTTTAACAGTTCCTAGAACACACCAAACTCTTCATTTCATCAGAACATTTTTACATATTTTATTATTTATTTTATTTATATTATTTCCCTTATGCATGGAACCACCCCTGCAGTTCTAACATAGCTGGCTCAAAAAGTTACCACAGAGGAGAGAGGAGAGTGTAATTAAAAAAGATAACCCAGGGGCCAACCCGGTGGTATAGTGGATAAGTTTGTGCATTCCGCTTCAGCAGCCCAGGGTTCACTGGTTCAGATCCTGGGCACGGACATACTCACCACTCATCAAGCCTTGCTGAGGCAGCGTCCCACATAGAAGAAGTAGAAGGACCTACAGCTAGGATATACAACTATGTACTGGGGCTTTGGGGAGAAAGAAGAAAAAGAGGAAGATTGGCAACAGATGTTAGCTCAGGGCCAATCTTCCTCAAAAAAAAAAAATAGCCATAATTAAAAAAAAAAAAGATAACCCGGTCTTCCTTCGAAATTCAGATTCTTAGTGCTGTGGATCAACCCAGTGTTGGGAAGAAGAGACATGTCATTTAAATCAACTTTATGGTTGAATCTTTAATTTAGATACATTTTAATAATGAAAACATTATGGAATCTGCCCAAGATGTTAAGTGATACAGATGGGAAATTCACCATAGCATGGTTGAAGGCAAATTTTGTGGGGAAATTAAAAATAGAATAAAAACATTTCATATTTATAGTTCTTTAAGTTGACACTTCTCAACAAACCAGTTCCTGTGGTTTAGGGAACACCAACTGATGCACACATATCAGAACCAACCATGCTGCAAAACTTCCGTGTTGGCCCTAATAATATTCCAGGTGATTCTTTTAAGTTTTCTATGTAATGTATCTGGGGCATATTACAAGAATATCATACCCTAATTGAGCAGTATTATGTATGAGGCAATAAAAAACTTATCAAAAGGTAAGCAGTCAGGAAATGGAACTCTTGCATGCCTTTACTAAAACAAAACAAAACAAAATAAACTTAAAGATGCACTTCAACTGATAAAGATGGAAATTTTAAATTTCAGCAACAATTCAAGAATGGAAAAGTCATACATCAAAGGACCCCAGGTAAACATTAAAACCAATAAAGTGTATAGAGTGATGTACAATACGTGTAAATATGGATTAGAAACATAAATACACAAGTCAAAACAGTTCTTTAAAATATAATGGCATATTATGAAATTAATCATGTAATAATGAAATGGATCTATTACTCCAAGTCAATTGATAGCAATTAAGAAATAGAACAACAGAAGAGTAGATGAAGTAAAATGCATCAAGTTCCTTACTGTGGTTATTGCCAGACTCAAAGTTACTTAGAATTAGAGATGTGTAGCTTTAAATATGCAACTTGATACTCTAAAAGGTGACCCAAGTGGAATAAAAAAAAAAAATTACCACTTGAAAATCACCATAGACTAGAAAATAAAGACCATAATGTAGATATAATTGTCAAGAGTATTTTGTGATCTGAAAAAAAAAATCACTTTCATTTTGCAAAAGAATTGTTTGCAGATATTGGAAAAAATGTAGGAAAATGTAAGAGTGTTGTAGTCATTAATACAGTGTTTGTTAAAGAAAATTATTTTTTTAAAAAAGCTTGGGAATGTAATATGTATATAATATACATAAAGAAAATTTTTATGTATTTATTTACTTTTAACTTAAAAAATAAAGGTATGTTATTTTTATATAACATAAAAAATAAAGGTTATGTGTTCAGAAAACATTTAGAAAACATGAAGCACAGATTGGAATTCAAAATTTCAGTAATTTTCAAACAATAGATATTACACAAAATATCAGATCAGAATTCCATAAATTTATACAAAAATAAAAGTGCACTTTATTGCATTTTTAAACCCCAATCTCATTAGTTTTTGTGAGTGTGTGTTTGTCTTTGGTTAGCATATAATACACAGAATTTAAAATGCCTAAATATCAGTTTTTTCTTTCTTTCTTAGTAATGGAACCTCCAATTTTAGTTGGATATTTGGCCAACCAGAACAAAGACTTCTTTTCCCGCCTTCTCTTGCGGCCAAGTCTAGACATGTGACTGCGTTCAAGCCATTGAGATGCGAGTTGAAGCAGCGTGCGTGCATGGCTTCTGGTAGGTGTCCTTCAAGGGAGGAGATGCGTCTCTCTGTATCACTTCCTTCTTCCTACTGGCTGGGCAGTGGATTAGAGTGGGAGCAGCTGTCTTGGGCTCTGGCGCATCACCTAAGGATGGCTGAGAAACAAGGTAGATAATCCTGGGAACCTGATGTTGCAGAGGACTTTGGTTACATTTGAGAAAACAGTTCCTGATTAGTGATAGAAAAATGAAACCAAGTGGGTTGTATAGAGGAGTGAGTGGTTGATGGAAAGTAGAAGCAAGGAGTACAGGCTACTCTTTCAAGAAGCTTCACAGTGAAGCCAAGGAGATATGGGGCAGTAGTTTGTGGGAGAGTCAAGTTTGGGAGAGGATCATGCCTTTTCTGGTGGGCGGGTGGGGAAGCAAGACACTGCAGATTCTGGAATGTTTATAGCCTGAGTCCAAGAGCGAACTACCTGTGGAGAGAGAGAAAAATTATACAGATCATTGGAACAAAAAAAGAAAAAGATTAGGAGGGAGTAGAATCCAAAGTAAATGGAGAAGGTGCTAGTCTTCTACAGCAGAAGGGAAGAATGGGGACAGATAGACACAAATTGGGAAGTTCAGGATAAGGAAATTTAAGGTCAAGTAACCTCAGCTTTTTTTCTGAAAATCAAGGAGCAGATCAAGTCTTAAGAATAAGGAAAGTGGTCAAGGTTTGAATAATCCTTGAGGGATCAGAAAAACAAGCAGACTGCAGATAAGAAAGAACATTGTTGAGCATTCCTGAGGTCTCACCAGAGATTGGCCAAAAGAATTTATCATCAGCCAATGAGCAAAGCAACATGATGTTCATCAGCAGTGCTTCGCAGCTTAGAAATTAGAGACGGTTAGAATGAATCATTAGGCGGTTGTAGAACAGACTACTTGCAAGGCTTACACAGCAGACGATCAAAGGGTTGGTGGAAATGAGTGTGTTGATGACAGTGTGGTTGAAATAATAAACCATGAAGTCCAGACAAGTTAGGAAATAAATTGAACCAAGGAGGGATGGAGAGCCTGATTAAACAGAGACAAGGGAGGAAGTTCAGGTCTGCTTGCGTTGACAAAGAAGAGTGTGGGAGCGACAGTGTTGTGGTGGTGGAAAGAGGGAACTCGGTGGCGCACAGGGGTGGGGAATACGGGAGGTCAGAGGTGGAGCAGAGGCCCAGAGGTGACTGCAGGTGAAGCTAAATCAGAGAGAGTGGGGAGGAAAGAGCAGAGGGGCAAAGGCCTGCAAAGCTGAGACACAGAGCGTGGCATCCAAATGAAAGCTGAAATCACACACGGTTTTGGAAGGAACAGGTTTAAAGAAGAAAATTGATCCAGGGGCCAACTTTGCTTCAGAGGCCATGGCTATAAACCAAAAACTAATAGCGTGGAGACACGCAGTCACTGGAATAAGAGAGCAGGCCAGCCAGCTAAGAAGATGCTTCTTGTTGGTAACTTTCAGGATTTTTTTGTACATATGAAACCTGCAAGGTATGCACTATTAGATCCATTAAATAAGTAATTTTTAGAAAAAAATTTGATCACTACCAAGTCATTGTGAATGAGATATGTTGGGTTCTTGCAGTTATTATTATTTTCTGAATAATGATAACATTTTTGTAGGTAGGAAGGAACCATGCAAGACCTCTGTGCTATTGATTTTTTACTTTTTTCTTGTTCCAGTAGAGGGCACTCAAATCTCAAATAAACACATGCAATCATTTTACAGCAATTGTTTTATATAATTAAAGCTTATATTTAAATGAAAAAGAAATTTTGATTTAATAAGACTTACTAGTCACATATGTAAATTTCCCTAACATGAAATGAGATCTTATAAGTGACCGAATGAGGACAAGCCTCCCAAGACTTGCTTCTTCCATTTTCACTCTGCACACACCAACAGTAGGAAGGAAACTCTCTTCTAAACGTACTTCTGCAACAGACGCCTGATCCTCAAGTTCCATTTTCATTCCCATCTGACTTCTTTGAGAGAGGTTTTAAATAACATGGAAATAATTCTGTGGGTGACTGGACAAATATCCTGCAGTGAAAAAAATCTGAGAAAGAGCTAATAAGACAAAAGTGGCTTTAAGACTAGAGAAGCCTCTTGCTGGCAAATCTGTAAGACAAACGAGTGAAATCCCTAAGAGTGAGGTTGCAGCCACTGTGCTTACCCCACAAGAGGTTCCTAGAGAAGTTTCAAGAAGACCTTGTGTTTTAGAGAGCTGTTAAAATGCAACTATTGTTTGTATTTGAGGGAAGTCTATCTTCCAAGCACAGATTAACTTTGTGTGTCTTTGGTTGCCAATTTGGCAGAATTACAGTGGAAGATGTGAAGAGTGGTAACGTGGCTGTCAGCATTTCATCAGAGAGTCTCCTGCAGGAGTTGGGCCCTGAGGTCAAATGATTCTACAGCTATGGTCTTTGCCACAAAGGAGCTACCATGATCCAAACACAGCAGTTTTTCCAAACACAGAGGACATTTTGGTTTGGCTTTCTGTCTTATGTTGAGTAAGGGTTATTTGCAGGAAGAGAATGGGAATCACTCCCAGCCTCCTGTAATCATGGAGATCTATCAGTATGAATTAGCTTCTTAGGTAGATGGGAGGCTGCTAAAGGGAAGAGAGGATTCTCTCCAAAAAAGTCTTTTTGGCAGAGATGGTAGCCCTGGCATTATAAAGAGTATGTTATGACTTTATGACTTATTTATAACAGATTTTTTTAAAGCACTTGTTGCAAGACTCTGAAACCTTACAATTTAAACAACTCCCCTTCTCTGCTCCCCGCCCCCACCAGACACACAGCCGTCCCAGCACTCATAAACTCAGTCCTGTCTCCTCTGGAATACCTTCGTGCTGGGATTCCGTGGTCGTATTACAGATGCGTTAACTCCCTTATGCCTAGGATGCAAATGCCAGTGGGGCAAAGGGCTGAGATGCTATGCAAAGTGGAATTTTTTTAAAAAGTGCTTTCCTTTTTTCCTAATAACATGACAGCACAAGGTAAAGGATTTAGAATTTAAGACCTCGAGGGCGTGCAAACATCAATAATGAAAATCAAACAACTTTAAGATTGTGGGGTTAAATATAGAATCTATATTTATGGCTTGGTTGTAATTGTTGAGCATGTCTAGCCTTGCCGTATATTGTTGACACATCAGGCGGCAGCTGTCTCATTGTTTATTCTTTTTCTCAGCTTTCTGACATTGGCTTGATTTGTAGTTGGAAGCAATAAATTACAAGGTTGAGTCTAGTTTTTAACCCTCTGGCTAAAGAGTTCCCATTACCTGGTTAGGTAAGCTAAACTTTTTATTTAAAATGACATAAAAATCATAATAAGAAAATAATTCAAATAAAAATGAATGCCAATGGACTTAAAATTAACAAGCAACTCCCTGTGTGACAACATGGAAGAGTGGAAAACACACAGTAGTCCCGTCAGCAAGTCTGACTTCTATAGTTGAAGCAAGCCACATCTTCTCTGTGAGTCTGTGAATTATTCCTTCTCCAACCCAACCAAACAATCTCAGGATCCTGTCCCTCTAGGGATGACTTTTGTATCATTTAGGATACATTCTGCTGTAAGTGACAAAAGACTTAGCTAAAAGTGGCTTAATAACTTAAGGCATGGATGATCTTACCTAACAGGAGGTCTGGGCACAGGATAATTCCAGGGAAGTTCACTCGATGGCTCAGTGATGTCAGCTGTCCTGCAACAATTTTGTCTTCAAGGCCACAGGATGACTGATCCCAGTATCACATCCTCCTACAGTGACATTCACAGACAGGGAAGTAGGTGTTTTTTCTTATTTTCATTTTCTTAACAGCAAGGAAAACTTTTCTAGAAGTTCCAGACTTCATGCACTAACTGGAATTGTGCAATGAGTCCATCCCTTGGCAAGTCACCAGTCCAGGAAACAGAATGCTCATAGTTGGTCTGGATCTATCAGCATCCACTCCCTGCAGCGGGAGGGAGTCACAGCCTACCCTGGAATACAAGGTGGGTGTGAACAACATCAGCATTCCACGAGATAAAGGTGATGACCAGTGGGTGCTGGGTAGGCGATGAGCAGTGAAACAGTGTCTGTTGTTCCCTCTCAAACTCTCTTTGCATGTGAACGTGCACATAAGACTCACTCACTTGTAGGTTTCAGAGTGGTCTGAAAGCAGAGTAAATACCCCAAATGACAAATCTTTCTACCCATCCAGCTCAATTCCATTAGGTAGACACTGCCCTCTTTACTCCACAGTTTGGAAATTCTTCTCTTTGGAATATATTTGTACTTTGTTCAAAGCACTTAAGAACACATATTAACTTCCTCAAGCAGGAGCTCCCGAATGTACTGGATTTAATTGAATCCTGATCCCTGTAACTAATACCTGAAAAAGCATGACACTCCATGATACAGATTATAGGGAAAACTGTCCATCATTACTGCTCAAGCCTTATTAAATGTGATGGTAGGGGAGGGGAGAAAAGTACAGTGTTGCTTCTAGAACTCATCACTGTCAAATTGTAAACTTCATATAATCAGCTTTTACTGTCCCTGTGGTTGGATGATTTCCTTCCAAAAAGATCCAGAAGCCTCCCCTTACCAAGTGTTTATCTCTCTTTCCATTTCAGGGAACCTCTTCAGTTGAAGATGGTCTGGCTTATGACCAACATGGTCTCCGTCTTCCCTTCTCTTCATGTGGATGGTAACAGATGAAACTAGGGGTAATTTTTGACCAGGAGAAATGTCATGTGGCTCCCACTCTTCATCCTTTAACCTCTGGCTTCACTATATTTATCTGAAATCCAGTGGGGCTTTCCTGCTGGCATGGGGCTGGAGTTCCTCCTCCTGTAAGCCCACATGAGATGGAGCCACAATGTGGAGTTCTCGGAGACAGTCACACTGGAAGAGGAACTGCATTCATAAATTATAAGAGCTGAGGTCCCAAATCCCAGAAGGCAAGTCAGGATGTTCTCGACAGAGGAGCAGGGCAGCAGTGGACGTCGTTTGGGAAATGGATCCAAAAATTCAGAGCCAGGAGAGTGTGAGCAAGAGGAAGCGCACCAGAATCAAGGGCACAGATAGGGAGAGGGAGATGGAGCAACTGATGTGTATGCATGTCAGTCCACCTGGATTTACCAGGAGCAGTGTGGATAAAAAGTCTTCCAAATCGTGTACACCATCCATTTATTGGGGTTTTGAGAATGGCAATGATAAAAATAAGAATCTATTTCTTTTTTTTAATTTTAGAGTGGTTGCTTTGGGATCCAAAGCTATTTACAGTCAGAGTAATCTGAGGTTCTGTCAACTTCCTTTGTCTCATATTTTAACCTCATCTTACTCAAGATTCTTTCTAGATTTGGAGATAATTATTCACATGCAGTTGAACTTTATCTTCAGGAAGAATGAATTGATGTGGAATTTGTTGTGTCTGTATCCCAGTTATTGCTGTAGATTAAGATGTAGTATTTTGTACAGAGTCATAAAGAAGTAGCCTGAAGACACTATGCAGCATATAAGTTTGGGTTCAGATGACAATTTCGTCTGCAGATTCACATCACATAGAGCAATTAAGCTGTATTTTCTTATATTTGCCAGTATTGAAAAGTCAAAACAGTTTTCAAGGGAGATACACACACACACACACACACACACACACACACACAGTTGACAAGGTGGGTTTATTTCTTCAAGTAATTAAAAACTTGACTAATAGTGACTTAACCAAATAGAGGCTTATATTTTTCAGTTAACAATACTTCTAGAGACAGACAGTCCAAGAACTGCCTTTTATCCTTTTGCTCTGCCATTCTCAGCATGATGGCTTATTGCCTCAAAGTCAAGAGATGGCTGCTCTGGCTCTAACCATCTCATCTTTGTTCAAAGGCAGAAGGTGAAGGAAATGGGTGGCACCATCTATCCTTTTATCAGGAAAGGATAGGTTTTATTGGCCAGAACCTTGTCACATGGGCATTGCTAGCTACAAAGAAAGCTGGGAAAGTGTGTATTTAATTTTTTCAGCCTTAATGGAGAAGGTAGCCAAGGGAAAATGGGGTCAGGAAAGGACTTGGAGTAAACCAGCCAACAATGACTGCTACACTTGCTAGAATAAAGGTCTCACACAGGGAAGCTATTAAGATTTAAAGGCAAGTTCTTATTTAAATGAAACCTTGTGTGGCATGCCCTAACAGCTGAAAAATAGTAGAAGCCTAGAGGTTCCACAGACTGAATTTAGAGACAGTCTGAGGGCTGGCAGGTACGAATGTTAAGAACAATTTTTAAGTCTAACTTATTTACTTACCCGCCTTCTGAGTTTTCTTTACCTATACTCATCTTTTCTTACCAGAATTTCAGAAATCTTATATAGGTACATAAATTATTACAAAGTAACACAGGGTAAAATTGGAGCCCAGGAATAAGGATGAGAACAAACTGGAAGAAGGAATTTGGTTAAAAAGGTACTCCTTGTTGAGGTAAACACGTACTATGGAGGGACCCCAAATTTGCCTTTAATTTCTCTGTCAGTCAACAAATAAAATCATGGCAGTTACAGACGTAGTTCACAGGGCACAGAGGTAAAAACAGAACAAGTGCTTGGAGGAAGAAAATAGGGTCCTCAATCCATCTGTTTCATTTACTTGCCTGATTTCTCTTCCTTATCCTTTGCCTAATATTTCCTCTAAAAGAGACCTATTAGGTTTCTTTCAATTGAGGTGGAAATGAACTCTTCCTGGGTCCCAGAGCAAAGTCAGTGGGGAGAGCAGCATCCATCCCTGGGTAATCTCCTCCCTGCAAGTTACTGCAGCCGCTTCTTGGGACTGAGGTCTCCACAACTGGTCTGCCACTTGGAGTATTTTTTCAGTGCCTTTCCTAGTAGTGGATATTTTTTATTATTCTGCAGTTAATAAACAATTTTGCATTAGTTTTTTTCTTGGGTTAAAGGAGAAAGGAGACAGATTTATTAATTGAGAAGCTACAAGGTGTCAGGTACTGGCTTTGTGTCTCATCCAATGTCCCTGCTGGCTTGGAAGGAGTCACATATTGCAGGGGGAGTGGCTGAGGTTCAGCAAGGTTAAATTACATGCCCAAGGTTAGACCCAGTCAATGGCAAAGCTAAGATTCCAGCTTGGACTCCACTCTGAAGCCGAGGTCCACCCGTTATACCACTTTAAAGGAACTGCGTTTATTCAAAAAACCAAGGTCCACTGTCATAGCTGGACCTCTGAGGTTATGTCATTCTCCCTTGTCCTCTCTGTTCCCCAACCAACTTCTCTCAGGCTGTTCTAAGAAGACTCCTGGACTTGGTGTTAGACAGCTTGCTTACTACTTCCTGTTCTTTTATTCAATAGCTGCTTGACCTCGGGTAATTCACTGAAGCCTTGTAAAGCCTAGTTCACTCATTCAGGGGGTGAGGATGATGATAGTGCCCCACTCACTTCATGTCAGTGGTGGTGGGGGGGGATTGGTGTAAAACTCAAACTAGATCCTCTTTGTTGCACGTGCTTTGGAAAAATTATAGGCTTTAATCACACTCAATGCATTATTTTTTATTTATTACCGTGATCTCAAGATGTTCTTGTAGAGAAAATCCCACTTATCCTTCAATTTTTAGGCCTCAGGTCACCTTTTTAGGAAAATCTGGCCCTCCTGTCTAGGAAAACGCTGACTCTGTGAGCACTCAGTAGCCTGTTCATGGCGCTCGCCATGACTGTAATCAAATAATCTTCTGTTTGATGTCTGCCTTCTTCCTACTTGGAAGGAGAGGTTGCCTGCTTTATTTAGAGCTCTATTCCCAGCACCCCCCAGACTGGTTGTTAGTGTATATCAACAGGAATTGATCAATTTTAATGTCAAGGGTATTGTCATGTTGAGAGGTCACTTAGGCAATTCCTATAACCTAAAAGAGTGAATTTGTCTTAGCCTATCTTACCTGCTGCCGGAGCGCTTACTTTGGAAAGGGAGAGTTTTAAGGTCATGCAAAAGGTAAATGGTTTTTGACTCAGACATCTCCTAAGGCTGATCCTACTCAGCTATAAGAGAAAGAACTAATGCTGGAGAGGTAAGCATAGGAACTGCTGGATAAAATAGATCCTCATTGATTGGCATTTTAGTGCCTCCCTAGTACACGAATTGCCTGTATACTGCATTAACTCACATACCAGGACATGCACAGTTACACATCTATACAGGCTCACGTGCACAAACACATGCCACTGTAGTGGGCACCTCTGAAGAACATTCCTTGGGAAGAAGGTTGACTTTGGAAAGCCAGCTAATTCTCCTGCAGACCACTTGGTTATTAGCGAGGATGGTCGCCACCATGGAACCACAGCGTTGGCAGTCTCTGGATCCAACTCTCTGGATCCCTGGTCCTCTGCCTAGGCATAGTTTCAAAAATTTAGACACAAAAAATAAGTGGAAAAAATTTTTTTCTAGTAATGAATGGATGTAAACCAAACTCAGCTTATACCTAGAATCCAAGAACCTATTCTTGGACTTGGCTACCTAGAAATGAGATTTTTGAAACAGGGTCTTCCCAGTTTGACTTCCTAACCATCAGCACAGTTCAGGGTGGTGTACATGCACAAGACAAGCACTGGGCCGAGTCTTGAAATGAAAATGGAAACATTCAAGGGAGACGGTAGGAAAAAATTTTTGACTAAGCAGCCAGTAGAGCAATGGAATAAATTACTTAGGGAAACATTTGGGGATCCCTAAATAGAGGCGTTCAGGAGAAAAGGGAGATGGAACACATATTCCCATTTGTCATTATTAACCTGCATTTATTGAGTGTGGACAGGGTACGAGGTAGCTTTCCAAAAGCCGAGGCACCCCCAATTCCTGTGGAAAAGTGTGGAGAAAAGCTGCATTGTGGCAGCTCAGGGCTGTGGTGGAACTCTTGACTCATGAAGACCCTGCTGGCTGGCCGAATCTGTGGTTCCATGGCAAGTTTACAAACTCGGAGATGCCTCCTGCTCAGGAAATCATGTCTCAGGTTGGTTATGAACACGGAAACGTTGATTATTTTTGTGATCATTAATAGCAACTCTAATAATTAGTCCACTTAGAATTCTATGTGTTCTTTTACTTGTTACCATGTTTTGAAACATTACTAATTAGACAAATCTTTTCTCTTGGGTATTTGGTAGAGGAAATTGTGACTGGGAATAGCAACTAAGTCATGATGTCTACTTGCTCATTTTGAATAGAAACAGGCTGCTGAGCAGAAAATGCCACGAATAAAGGCGGACAGGCTGGAAAGGCGTCTATGGGACGGGGAGAAAGATAGGAAAGGTCTAGAGAGGCCTCTTTCTTGTCCAGAATCTTACTGTATATTAGAAGGGAGTAAATTGGTTGGTCCAAATGCTCCATAAAAGCCCTGCATAGAGATCTGCTTTTCCTCAGAGCCACGTCACTGGTGGAAAGTAGGGACACAGCTGAATTGATTCACCGTTTCACAGAAAAACCATGCTCCTGATTCCCTCTTTAGTTACCTTCAATACAGACAGACAACCAAATCAAGAATTTGGGGGATAGCTTCATTAAGTCTGATTTTACTGGTGTCTGATTGGCCAAGCCACACATTGACCTATGAAATAAAGCAACACTGTTCATCAGAAAGAAGAAAGGAAAACATTTATCCCTTCCCAACTTTTGACTCCTGGCTAGTCAACTGAGCATCACCCTCCCTTTCACTGCACAGGTAGGGCTTTCCAAAGAGGCTAAAATATTGCCCTTTTTTCATCTCTCCCCTCTTTTTCTACCCCCTTTACTTTTCTGCATCAATTGTGGAACTGGCACTTCCAGAAAACAAGAGACCAGATACTGACACATTGAATCCTGGAAATATCAACCCCTTGGTAAAGCCTTCCCTCAGGGTTAGAAATGGAAGTACTTTTATAAAAGTGTCTTGCAGGGCTGGCCGGGTGGCGCAAGCAGTTAAGTGCGCGCGCTCCGCTGCAGCAGCCTGGGGTTCGCCAGTTCGGATCCGAGCACGCACTGTCGTACTGCTTGTCGAGCCATGCCGTGGCGGTGTCCCATATAAAGTGGAGGAAGATGGGCACGGATGTTAGCCCAGGGCCAGTCTTCCTCAGCAAAAAGAGGAGGATTGGCAGATGTTAGCTCAGGGCTGATCTTCCTCCCACACACACACACAAAAAGTGTCTTGGGAATCGTAGGTTTCATATATATCATTGGTGCAGAGTATCACAGAACTAGTCATCTCAAGAAGAACGCTTGCCAGTTGTTAGAAATTACTAATAACCTTGCTTCCAGGGTATTTCAGTGTCACAGAAGCCAGAGAACAGAATCAAAGAATCCACACACTCTGTCTAATGCAAACATCAAATATGAATAGCTCTCTTTGCAACTGAAGATAAAAAGGAAAAAAGAAAAAAGACCAACAGAAGAACTATGTGGTTGAAAAAGAAGTGTCCATGATATTTCACATTCAATGTAAAAGTAGTCTTCCTACAATTGTTTACTAATAGAACATTTTAGAAATCTGTTATCCTCAAGCAGTCTAAGAAAAAGTGACCTGAAAAAAGAGGGCGATGTGATACAAGGCTACGGAATAATTTAGAAAGAAATAAAGGATGAAAAAAGAGTTAAATGAGATAAAAAGGGTTGTAAAGAAACTACAATTGCAATAGCAGAATTAAAATCTGTACTAGAGGCTATATATTGAATAAACTTCAACACTGATGGGAGTGACACACTTCAGTAGCTGTTCTAGAAAATAGAAAAAACATAGCAAGAGACGAACACTGAGAGAAGAAGAAATATGGAGTTCATACAAGGAAAGCCAAGCTAGGAATTACAGACAAACCTGAAGAAGAAACCAGACTAATTGGAAGAAAACTTTCTTGAGCTAAAAGAAACATCAGAGTGTGCAGATTGAGAAAGGCTAAATAAGTTTCAGGAAATGTTAACAAAAAGAATCATATATCATACTATCAGGATGAGTTTTTGAATTATGAAGATAAAGAAAAACAAAATAAAATAGAGCTTATGTATCCAAGAAGAAAATAAAAAGATAGCAGCAAGCTAACTTGGAGAACAACAAAAATCAAGCTGCCTTCAGACTTTTCCAGAAGCAAATAGAAGGCCGTGGAGAGATAACATCAATATCGTATTAAGATTAAGAGATTACTGCCTGAGAATTGGATTCAATCAAGTCTTTATTCATGTGTGACAACCCAGAAAGTCATTCTGTGATATGTGCAAGTTAATAAAACATGTTATCACTCACATTTTTGAAGAATTTCTTGTAGACATAGGCTATGGTACAATAGCGTTATGTTAGCACACACAATGAGTTATGGTGCAATTACGAATGAATGCTGGTGATGAGTATTTGTAAAGTGTATTGTTTCTAAGGTGATTGAAATACTTTATGAGATATTTACTTGAATTCCCACAAAACCCTGGGAAACCAGCTGTTGATGAGATTTATGGCCTCTATATTTAGAGAAAGTAGAATTTAGCTGGATTAAGTGATGTGCCTCAGAATCTCACCAGTACAAATGGAATCAGGAGTCATATCTTCTGATTCTTGATGCAGAGGGCACTAGTATCAGATTAACACTGCCTCTTTCTGTTTTGATTTAATTTTAGGAGGTTTCTGTAATAAAAACAAGAGAAAAAAGAAAATTGGCTTGAAAGCTGGACCATGCTTAAAATAAATTCCTCTTCACTTTCCCAGGATTAGGTTAGTACCTAGGTTTCATTAGAAGCTTTCTTTAGATTCCACTAACAATCTTGTCAACAAAATGGAAAGGCCTTCAACAATGATGGGTTCTTAGTTTTTAGGTCCTAGTACGTGCCAGGCACTGTTCTAGGCAATAGGGCTAAAGAGACAGAGAACTAAACCAAATAAAATCACGTGCTCATGTCTCCTACCATCAAGAGTTAGAGAAAAGGCTTTTTGGTGAAACAGATCTTCCTGACTACAGCAAAGGATACATATTCCAGCTGTGGTAATTAACATTCTTCATCTTAAATACGAAGGGACAACCGAGGATCACCAGGAATGAGGAAAACCGAACAAATGTATGAAAGATGAACAAACAGAAAAACTGATGATGGGGAAAACAAATTATTCTGGGCACAGAATAGAAAGTGTCTTTTCTAAGGGCACTTTTTAAATACGTCCTTAGAAATATTTTAGAAGAAATCAAATCCAAAGAGAGAAAAGAAACAGAGACAACACAGAAGCTTTTACAAATTAAAAGTATGTTAAAACAAAAGTAAAGGAAGGGCTGGAAGGTAAAGTTGAAGAAGTCCCTCGGAGCCCAGAGCAAAGATAGGGAAAACATGAAAGAAAAGGAAAGAAGGAAGCAACAGGAGCATTAATCCAAAAGATCCAACACCTGATTGATTAACAGTCATGGGGGTAGTGGCACAGTTTGCTTCTATTGTGGTGGTGGTTGTTATTGTTCATGTATTAGTAAAAATAATAGCTAACACTTATTGAGAGTTTCCATTTTGCTGGAACCTGGGCTAAGCTCCTAACCCACAATGTCCTGTTTTATTATCCTACCACTTTTTGTGTGTGTGTGAGGAAGGTCAGCCCTGAGCTAACATCCATGCCAATCCTCCTCTTTTTGCTGAGGAAGACTGGCCCTGGGCTAACATCCGTGCCCATCTTCCTCCACTTGATATGGGACGCCGCCACAGCATGGCCTGACAAGCGGTGCATCATCGCGCACCCGGGATCCAAACTAGGGCCGCCAACAGCGGGGCGTGCGCACTTAACCACTATGCCACTGGCCCCTCCTACCACTTTTTAAAGGGAACAGCGAAGCTAGGCCAGAAAAATATTTACAACCTAAATTTTGATGTGGTTATTGGTTGTATTTAATTGTGGGGAAGAGAAATGGTCAAACGATAACTTTTGGGTGATTGGACACCAACAACTGAGACCAAAAGCAAGAGCTGGTTTTGGGGAGAAAGAAGATGTGTTTAATTTTAACGTGTTGAGTCCAAGGTGCCTAAAGGATATCTGAATAGATGTGATCAATAGATGGTTGGCTATATGAGTCTGAAACTCAGAAAAAAAGGTCGAGTCTGAGAGAAATTTAGGAATCACTCACGTATCTGTTAAAACCAGAGTGAATACAATCGCTCAAAGAGAGTCTGAGTGTAGGCAGAGAAGAGCAGAAGGTCAAGGAGAAGGGAGGCCAGGGGAGAGGCTGGGAAGGAGCATCAGTGAGTGGGGATCCTGGGGCCAGAGTGTCAAAGAGCCATGGGACAAGAGAGGTGAGGAGGGAGTAGCCAAGGATGAAAAATGATGCCCTGGAATTTTCTATGTGGAGGATCATTGGTAGGTAGTATTTGTCAGAAAATTGTAATGGCATTCTGGGAACAAACCAGATCACAGCTGAAGAATGAATGAGAAATGAATTTGTCAAGTTCTTCATCTGCTTCATGTGTGAAATGGGTGAATAACGCCTATGTCAGCAGATCTTGTAGGATTAAGAGGTAATGTCTGTAGCACATTTAGCAAAGTGGCTGGCACGTGGTACATGCTCAACAAATGGAGGAGATGTACATACATATATATAAAAATACTAATTTTTTAACCAGTATATTATGGTGATTGGATTTTGGACCTGGATAGACTCGGGTGTTTAGTTTAGCTCTGCCACCATATTGTGTAAACTTGGACCAGTCACTTTGTTTCTGTGAGTGTCTTTTCTTTCACCTGTAAATGTGGGGTAGAGAAGCATCTACCTTCTAAAACAATTTCTAGGCATTATCCATTATTTTTTCCTATTATGAATGGTATATTAATTTGTGAATATTTGTGTTCTGTCATCAGGTTGAACTCTCATATTAGTATGCAAATTGATATAGTTAGGGTTTGTCCTGTTATATCATGGTGAATACAGGTTGTTTAATATTGGTTTGGATTTGTTCTCCATATCATTCCCCTTTCCCTATATGAAAGGTAGAAAGCCAAGTCTGTTTTATGTGTGTGCCCTGAGTACTTCTGCAGGGCAGACTTTTCCTAAATTTGGAAAAGACAATGGTGGGTATCAGGAACAGGCAGAGCAGAGAGGTCATGGCCAAGCTCAGAGAAGGAAAGGGGGGTGGAGGCCGGCGCCCGCCTTGAAGGAGCAGTGGAGACCTGCGGGAGGCCGGACAGCGCCTGAGAGAGCAGCAGTCTCAGTCCTTGTGGCCAAGAGGCTGGTGTCCCCGCACTAGCTGGTGGGGACCTATGGACAGAGAGACTTTCATTTTTCCCCAGGAAATGTCGCAATGGGAGGAGGACGAAAAGTCATAACAGAGGTTTGATTTTCCACTGTTGTGTGTTGATGTGAGAACTAAAGAAATATAATGTGTCTTGCACGTAAATTTGTGCCCTTAGAAGTCATAGCTGCAGCACACTCATACTATCTACCAAGAAATAAACGTAATTTGTTTCCATTTTGCTGAGTTTTGTCCACTATTTTTATTTTTTGCCTTATTATACTGACCAGGACTTGCAAAATAATTAAGAGGCTTCGCAGTTAAGAATGAGGAACAATTTAGCCACGACCTGCATAGACCAGGACATCTGGGTGGACACAGGCGAGATCAGTGATGATCATGCCTTGTGCTCTCCAGCCCACCGAGACTGGGAAGCTAGATGAGCTCTCTCACCTCTCCTAACTCACGGCCGTCTAGAATTTAGGTGCAGGAGAAAATTGGGACATTCCAAACAGAGTGACGTTCATTTGCTAGCATATGGCAAATTGAAGGCTCATGGTAGAAATTAATAGCGATAACACAAAAACAAAGTAAGTTACCTATCCTGACCCTCTGTGTCTGTAGATTAAGATTCATTCGCACTCTTACTTCAGTGCTTCTGGAAATTTTTATCTTGTGTAACAGCCTCACGAGAGCAGGTATAGCAAAAACCAGTTGAATGCTGTTATACCAACCAGGCACTGCTAAATCTAAGAATTTTTCATCTTTAGTGCTCTTCTAATATTAACACATGTAATCATTACACTTATAAGTTTTCTTATGGCATGAGAAATAAGTATATAGATGCCATATATATTGTGTTTTATGTATGAAAGTATAAGATCTATTAACATTTGCTTGTCGGCCTTTTGCACCATCCCAAATCAAGACCTTCAGAGAATCATCCTTTCCAGTAATCCCATCCAATGAATTCTTTGCTCTCATCCCTCTTCCTCCCTCTGCATCCCCTCCTAACACCCACTCACCTCACTCCATCATGCATAAGCTGCCATTCACTTTCAGTTTTCACCCTCAATGCTTGCTCCACCATCTAATCTCCTCTGACATGGAGTCCTCCATGATCATTCTTTCTCCAGTCAAGCATGCATATTTTCCTGCAGTACCCAGATCCTTGAGAGCATGGGAGTTGGCGGGAGCCACTAACGGTTCTTATCGCTACCCACTGCTGCTCCAAATACGAAAGTAATAGAGTTTAGAGGTAAAGTGCATGAACTTCAGGGCCAGGCTGTTTGGATTAAAATCCTCACTCCATCACACCTTTAGATCATATCCCTGGACAAGTTATTTGGTCTTTCTAAGCCTGAGTGGCTTCATCTGTAAATGGCAATAATAAAAAAAAAACTACTTCAAAAGGTTGCTCAAAGGATTAAAGGATATCACACATTGATCAAGCACTTTGTACCACGCTTAGCAGAGGTGAGGGCTTGATAGTTGATAACCAACAATGGCATCATCTTCATTACATCTTCACCCTCATATAAAAACAGCTTGGAGGCCTTGGCTATCCAGTTGTCCGCGTTCTGTGCCTTACACCACCTCAGCTTTTTATTCATCCAACTCTCCCACAGACCTTTGAATTCCTGAATGCCAAGGACTTTTACACCCACTCCACATAAGATATCCATCCCCATGGCCACACATTGCACTTTTTCACTATTTACAACCGTTTGTCTTTTGAAATCTTAACCTTCAACATTCCACCCTCTGAGAACCACTTCCTGTCAGTTCTCTCTATCGCCCTCTAAATGTACCATTTCACATCATCAATGCCTCTAATTCCTGGATGGTTATATTTTTCACGAACTATCAGTTGTTTTCGCGCTTCTTCTTTGTTCACCAGTTCAGATTCCCGAGTCCACCTACCATTTTATTGACATTTCCTCTTACTCCCATTCTTTATGGTCCTTTCGTGACTTCTGCTCTGCCAGAACCTGACTCCGGATTGCTCTGCACGCACTGTCCCGTGTGGTAGCCCGTCACGACAGCCACCTTTCAAGTGTTTAACAGGCACATGTGGGCAGTGGCACTCTATCGCACAGCACAGATTACAGAACATTTTCATTATCACAAAAAGTTCTACCGGATAGCATTGCTTTATTTACACAATTAACTTTTTGTCTTCTACACCTTGGGTGAAGAACACAGCTGGAGGAGACAGAAAAACTATGTGGTGGGTGCCACTTGAAACGTCAGTGTGTTCAATCTCAATAGTCCTTGAGGATGCTGGGACTGTTCTGAATTAGCCCGTCTCCTACCTCCTTCCACCATCATTTCAAAATTTCAACTGTCTCCTCACACCTTCCACCCCACTGTCTCCACCACCTAAAGGTTCATTACTCTCAGCAGATGAACTTACCTTCTTTTTCACTGTGAAAATCAATTGTAATACATGAGAATTCTCTTAGTTCCCTTCTGTGTTGGTTATAATCACATCTTTCTATGCCTACACTTTATTTTTTCTTCCTGCTTATAGCTTATCCTTCCACCTGTGCTTAGGATTCATTCATCAGCCAAGAACTGTTTACTGAGCAGCTACTACATGCCAGGCACAGTTTTAGGTGCTGAGATTTAGCTGTTAATAAAACAATGTCTCTACCCTCATTCTAGTATTATCAGGTAGACAATAAACAAATGTCTCAGATGGTGATAAGTATAATGGGGAAAAAAACCAGACTGGGCTAGGGAATGCCAATGTGGAGTCAGTTGCTATTTTATACTGAGTGGTCAGGACCTTGTTGATCTGGAGACAATTGACAAGAAACTCAAGAAGTGAGCCAAGAGATTGTCTTGTGGAAAATGAGGAAATTCCTGACAGAAGGAATGGTAAGTGCAAAGGCTCTGGGGCAGGTATGGGCTTGGTACATTGGAGGGATCTCAAGAGGGCCTATGTGGGTAGAATATAGAGTATGAGGAGTAACTGAGAAGTTGTGGTCAAGGGACATAGTCAGATTATGTAGCTCCTTTCTGGACACAGTAAGGACTTTGGGTGAGTTGAGAAGCCATGGGAGGGTATGAGCAGAGGAGGGCCCTCTTGCAGTTGGGGAACCCTGTACACTGATTCTTAACTCGTGCCCAAAGAAGGTAAATTGGTTGGTGGCAAGCAGAGAAAAAAAAGGAGTAGAAGGCTACGTTTGTGGAGGAACCATATTCCCACCAATAGTGGACCAGGATGTGGGAGTTTCCCATGGATCGAACATGCTCTGTGTGGGAGGGAGGGCAGGCCTAGGCCTGTTTTAGGTCCTGCCCAAGAGGATGGCCTTGGCAGAGAATATGCAACAGAGAGAGTCTATATGTAGTAAACTCTGGACAAGCAGGGCCTGAGTAAGGAGCAGCCAATCAAAAGGGGGTCATGGACTATGTCAGGGTGACAATAGGAGAAGGGGCCAGCAAGTGGGGAGCAGCCAGCAAAAGAGGGCTATGGCCCACGTCATGGCAGCTGCAGGTTGAAGGACTCAAAGATGACCTGAACGCTCCCACCAGGGAATAAGTCAGGTTTTAGCATCTGCCAAGCTCTGAATGCGGGAAGTCATTTAGTTTTCTCTCACTAAATTTTGTTAGTGATGGCACAGGCTTATCTCTAGAAATGGAGGACAGAGGGTTTGTCCTAGATGAGAAAGAAAAAGAGGAATAAGAGCAGTATATGTGGGAAACGATGAAGAATGAACACATGTAGCCGTACGAAAGAAAGGCTGCAAACAGTGCAGCATCTTTCTCACTCAGTTAATTCCAAAGCCAGGGGGCAAACCGAAACCTAAAGGTGATTCCTCCAATAGAAAGGCATGTGTTCCCAAGGTGGCAGAACGGGCCCTGGCCTCGGCCTCACATTGAAAGCTCCTGCCCATGGCCTCAGCTCTTTTCCTAGGCCCCAGAGACCATCAGCACCGAGCTGCAACTAAAGATCTAACACTAAGATTTAAATGGTGTTCAGGGAAGTAGAAAGGAGGACAAATGAGAGTTTATGTACTATTTTGGGGCAAAGAGTAAGGCTTAGACCTCTTATCCTATTCAAAAAATGAGTTCACAGAAAAGAATAAAACAGCAGCTTAGGGCTTATACATAAATTCTGCAACTGACAAGAGGGAACCAAACAAAATAGCAAAGAAAACTAAAGGGCTTGCTCCAAAGTCAAAGAATTGTTAAATCAATAATTTACTTATACATTCAGAAAATTTTAGAAACAAATGAGAAATTTGACAAAAATAGTTGTCAAAAATAAAATAAAAGAAAATGTCCCCAGGATAAGGAACAATCTCTCCATTTCTGGAAGAATGTAAACCACAATTTTGTTTCTGGTTTTCTCTAAATGGTTCAATTTCAAGGGACCCTCCTTTCTTCTCTTCCTCCCTCCCTTTCCTCTCTCACTCTTCTCTCTCTCTTATTCCTTCCTTTCTTTTTCCTCCCACTGTATTTGCATTTTAAAAACAAACATCTTTATAATCACAAAAAAGTTATTATTTTTTGTGTGTGTGAGGAACATCCATTGCCCATCTTCTTCTTTTTTCTTGAGGAAGATTAGCCCTGAGCTAACATCTATGCCAATCTTCATTTGTTTTGTATGTGGGACACTGCCACAGCATGGCTGATGAGTGGGGTAGGTCTGCTCGCAGGATCCAAACGCACGAACCTGGGCCACCGAAGCGGAGCTCATGGAACTTTAACCACTCGGCCATGGAGCCAGCCCCGTAAAAAAGCTATTTTATTTAAAAAATAAATACTATTTAATGATATGCTATCATTAAATGACAAACTTTGAGTAACTACAGGTAGAGAAACCTGGAATTATCTACAGTTGTCATAAAGCCCTGACACAAGGAAAATTATATTCTAATTAAGATAATTGTTGGATATGGACTTGAGTCAAATGCATAAAAGGACCAGGTATAAAATGGAACTAAAGTTAAAATTTCAACAATACATTAAAAAAAGCATATACCGTGAACAAGTGTGATTTATTCCAGGGATGCAAGGATGGTTTAACATCTGAAAATCAATCAACGTGATACCCCTCATTAACAAAATGAAGAATAAAAATCATATGATCATCTCAGTAAACGCAGAAAAAGCATTTGACAAAATTCAATATCCATTCATGATAAATAGTCTCAACAAACTGGATATAGAGGGAACGTACCTCAATATAATAAAGGCCTTGTATGATAAGCCCACAGCTAACATCATACTCAACGGTGAAAAGCTCAAAGCTTTTTCTCTAAGATCAGGCAAGACAAGGATACCCACTCTCACCACTTTTATTCAACATAGTATTGTAAGCCCTAGCCAGAGCAATTAGGTAATAACAAGAAATAAAAGGCATCCAAATTGGAAAGGAAGAAGTAAAACTATCTCTATTTGCAGATGACATAATATTATATAGAGAAAACTCTAAAGATTCCACCAAAAAAATGTTAAAACTAATAAACAAACCCAGTAAATTTGCACGACACAAAATCAATATACAAAAACCAGTTGCATATCTATACATTAATAACAAACTATCAGAAAGAGAAATTAAGAAAACAATCCCATTTACAATTGCATCAAAAAGAATAAAATACTTAGGAATAAATTTAACCAAGGAGGTGAAAGATCTGTACACTGAAAACTATAAGACAAGTGGGACTACATCAAACTCAAAAGCTTCTGCACAGCAAAGGAAACCATCAACGAAATGAAAAGGCAACCTACCGGGTGGGAGAAAATATCTGTAAATCATATATCTGATAAGGAGTGACTATCCAAAATATATAAAGAACTCATACAATTTAATAGAAAAAAATAATCTGATTAAAAAATAGGCAAAGGAATTGAATAGACATTTTTCCAAAGAAGACATACAAATGGCCAACAGGTACGTGAAAAGATGTTCAACATCATCAATCATCAGGGAAATGGAAATCAAACCCACAATGCGATATCACCTCACACCTGTTAGAATGGCTATTATCAAAAAGACAAGGGAGAAAGAGTGTTGGCAAGGCTGTGGAGAAAAGTGAACCCTTGTACACTGTTGGTGGGAATGTAAATCGATGTAGCCACTGTGGAAAACAGTGTGGATGTTCCTGAAAAAATTAAAAATAGAACTACCATATGATCCAGCTATTCCACTTCTGGGTATACATCCAAAAGAAATGAAATCACTATCTCAAAAAGATATCTGCACCCCATGTTCATCACAGCATTATTTACAATACTTAAAACATGAAAGCAACCTTAAGTGTCCATCAATGGATGAATGGATAAAGAAAACATGGTACATATAAATAACGGACTATTATTCAGCCATAAAAAAGAAGGAAATCCTGCCATTTGCAACAACACGGATGGAACTTGAGGGCATTATGCTAAGTGTAATAAGTCAGAGAGGGAAAGACGAATACTGTATGATCTCACTTATACGTGGAATCTAAGAAAACCAAACTCACAGATACAAAGAACAGACTGGTCACTGTCAGAGGTGGGGAGGTGGGGTGTGAAATGGGTGCAGGGGGTCAAAAGGTACAAACTTTCATTTATAAGATAAATAAGTTCTGGGGATACAATGTATAGCAGAAAAGTGAAAAATAAAATAATAAAGCATAAAACAATATTAAAATTGGGAAAAGATGTGAATGGAATGAGACAGAAAGCTCAGCAACAGCTAAGGGATCGATGGGGTGAAATATGACGCTCATGTGTCCATGTATTCCATAGGTGAGAAAGTCACATTCCAAAAGGGGAGATCAATAAACAATGCGGATTAAATCTTTGCAAAAATAGTTTTTGACAGTTTTCTTTGTTTTGTATGCCAAAATACATTCCAGATACTTTGGATTAAAGAATGAAATGCAAAAAAAAATATTTAGAGGAAAGTGTAGATGAATATCTATTTGATTTTCTGATGGAGAAGAAGCCTCAGCATAAAGAAAAAGATTCCTAGATTGGCCTACATAAAAATGTAAACTCTCTTTCGGTCAGAAACACTATAAACAAAGTTAAAGGGCAAAGAACAAATAGAAAAATAATTAAAATAATATGTAACAGACAATGGGTTAGAGTCCTTAATATAAAGAGTTCTCATTACTAATAAAATATATTTTAAAACATATACATATATAAATTTACATGTCATGAAATTTTATTTAAAATATAAAACTATATGAGTACAGTTCTTATAAATAAAAGAGATAACAGGCAAAGAATATGAACAGCCGCTGGAAAAAAAGTTGTGAAAATTGGCAATAAAATGTTTTATATTTAATAATTAAAAAATGCAAGTTAAAACAAACCGTATACCATATTTGGCCTGAGGGAAAGACTCTGATACCCTCAGGCCAGAACATGGGGTAAGAGCCAGGCCCTTATGCTATTGATTGTAATGTAAATAGGTCAAAATCCTCAGGAGGGCAATCTGGCAATATATATGAAGATTTTAAATAGGTCCACGCTCTTAGATCCCATAATTCAACTTTTAGGAATTTATCTTAAGGAAATAATCAGAGGTGCATTCAAAATGCAAAATTATGTCTGCAATACTATTTATAATTGCAAAATTTTGCAAACAACTTCAATGTACCATAATAGTAGACTGGTTTAAAAATAAAGGCAGATCTATATGATAGATTACTCCCCAGTCATTAATATTTTCAAGGACTAATTGGACCATTGAAAATACTCATTACATAATGATAAGTGAAAAATATCATTATACAAAACTATATTTATAGTAAGATTGCAAGTTTGTTTTACACATACTCATGCATATATATACACCAAAATTTTAGTAATGAATATTTCTGGGAGGGATGATTATATTTGATTTACTTTTTTTTTTTTTTTAGCGAGGAACATCAGCCCTGTGCTAACATCTGCCAATCCTCCTCTTTTATTGCTGAGGAAGACTGGCCCTGGGCTAACATCCGTGCATCGTCTTCCTCCACTTTATATGGGACACCGCCATAGCATGGCTTGCCAAGCAGTGCATGGGTGTGCGCCCGGGATCTGAGCGGGCGAACTCCAGGCCGCCGCAGTGAAGCGCGCGCACTTAACTGCTTGCACCACCAGGCTGGCCCCCTGATTTACATTTTTTATATTCATCTATATTTTCTACATTTTTACAAAAAATGTGTGTTACTTTTAAAATCAGGACAAATGCCTTTTAAAATGCGGGAATTTTGGTATTGGGAGCAGACAAATCCATCAGAGAGAAGGTACCCTTTATTGCTACCTTCCTAGCTTTTCTTTCTATACAGATCTACCAGAAGAGGGCGCCTCAGCCTCTTCTCACTTGCACAATAGCTGGATCACCTGGTAGGTCAGAGATGTTCCACAGGTCAGTAGGATTCTAATTGGATGTTTCTCTTTCCCTGGTGGTCACATTCCTTTCGAGTCTCCCAGAAATTTGTTTAGACAAAGGATATGTAGTTTTGAATGGCCCCTGTGAGACTTTCCTCTGGTCACACTCTTAACAAACACCCAGTGTTGATGACTTGTGCTTGGTCATCCCTGTGCGCTGGTTCCACCTAGGCAGCTGCTAGAAATCAGGAGTCCCTCTTCTCAGGAGGGAGAAGACTCTGCAAAACATGACTCTATTTGATGGCTTTGCCTTACCAGCCACAAACAGGTTCATGGAAGGAGCCAGACACACATCTACAACCTAATAGGCTGACTCAGCCACCTGAGTGGTACCTGAACGTACTTTGCTTCTTAAAAAGTACATGCTATTCTTCATGGGGCCAGTTAGGGGGCAGCAGATACCCTGGCATCCTTTGCTGTCTAAAGGAAGCTTCCAATTTGGAGACACTCAAGTTGCTGTGTATTATATTACTATTTTATTTACCATGTAACATGGTCTGGCAGTTCCTTCCTGCTCCAGCTGATCATTTTTGGGAGCCAAACTCCTCACCTAGTAGAGTGCTTATAATGCAATACTGAGCAAAGGTGAACCCAAGTAATAAATTATCCTGTATAATTACTGTACTTCGCCTCAGCCGAGTCAGCTTCATCACTGTCTAAATATTACATAGCCTCAGCCTTCTCTTTTGGTCTATCATTCTGTCTCTCACACACACTTAAGTAAAGCTTTATTTTGACTCCTTAAAATACCCTTAGGATGGATCTGCAAGTAAAGGGATGAGTGAAGACATCCATAAAATTGCTTCTGCAAGGGCCCCAAGATTAAGAGAATGAAGTATAGCGTGGCCTGTGGTAAAAATATTTATTTTTTATGACGCATACACATTATGGAGATGCTCTTTTTTCAGGCATATATGTATATATATATGGAGAGAGAGACAGAGAGAGAGAGCCACTGATCAGCCTGACAATTTTGTCTGTTCAAAATGTTTTGAAGAAACAACAGTAGCGTGATGCTGAGCTCTTGAGCATCTCTGAACCAATGTCTTCCTTTGGTTTTAGTAACATGCCTTTTTTAGTTGTCAGAAGCTCCTCATTTGACAAAGAGTAGGTGGGGAAACTGGACCACAGAGAGGTGGACTGACTAGCAACATACAAGCCAGTGACAGAGCCAAAATGTGCAGTCAGGTCTCGCCAGGACCAGCCTGTCCCAGTGGATGCTCAGAGCACGTCTGCCCATCTTTTCAATGCTCTACAGAGCAGGACACAGAAAGTTCCATTCATTCAGCAAGGCTTTTTAGAGAAAGCAGGAGAAATAATACTAGTAACACTTACTATATACCAGGCATGTTCTCTGTGCTTCGCATGTATTAACTCATTTATTCCTCACAACAGTCCCATGAAGGGGGTGCTGTTATTATCAGCATTCACTAGTCGAGAACTGACTGAGCTACTGATAGGTAATTTGTTCAGCATCCTCCAGCTTGAAAGTAGTGAATGCTGAATTTAAACCCAGGCAGTCCAGCTGCAGGACCCACATGATTGACCACTACGTTTTAGCACGTCTTCGAATGGAGTTTTCACATTTCAGAACCCTGGGGTACAGAGCCTGTGCCTTTGGGTACCAAGAGGTCATGGGTAGATGCATCCACCGAGATCATTGGGGTCCTCTTCACCAGGGGCTGTCCTCTCCACTCAGATGCCACCAGGGCCAGAGTAAACCAGGAGTCATTAGGGATGCTTTGGTTCTAGAAACTGCCTCCATCTCAAGCCTAGGAAGAAGGTGTTCTGAGGAGGACTTTCCTTCTTGGGACAAGAACACTTGGTGAGCTTTGGCCTTTCCGCACCTCCATCTGAAAGCTAAGCTTTTCTATGGGAGTTTGAATTGAAGGTTACAGATGATTGCTCAGAGGGGGAAAGTGTGAAATGGTAATCGCTTTCATATGACACTTGAGAAATGTTATAATAAAGCTGAGTAAATTGGAGCATGAGTTAGCCGGTCCTTTGCCTAATGATGTCACCCACTTTCTGCTTCCTCCAGCCTATGATTAATAGAAGGGGGATTATTACAGTAACTCACTCCTAGTGGGCAGCAGGACGTCAGCAGCAGCTGAGCAAACTGACTACACTGAGTCCTGCGTGTGGATGTGGGCATTTTTTTCTCCCTGTGACTAACATGAAGCTAACAACATCTAATAAAACAAAAGCTTCTTGAAATTTGGGGAACTTACTGAGTGAACTCTTTCCTACAGGGAGCACCATTTTAACTATTCTCATTGCATAGTGAAATGATGTTGGAGTTGGCCAAAATCACATGATTGCCTTTCCGCCTCTGTTCATTAAGTGATCACAGATTAACCCCTGGCCTTTGGGAGAGAAGTCTTCTGAAGCTTTTTTCCTCCTAATCAAATGTCCCTTCCCTCCTTCACCATTCTATATCATCTTTAAAGAGGAACTCAGTGAGTATGAAGAAAAGAGACTATGGCCATAAGTTATTTTTTGCAAGTTTAACATTAGTTATAGAATCTGGTGGTTCCAGTTAAACTCTCAGAATATTGGGCTTAATTACAGTTTGCTTTTCCAAGCTGATAACGATGAACAGAAGTCCTGCTTGCTATTTCATCTTTGCAAACTTGACCTTCCTAAAATTAGAATGGGGCACCTGAAAATATTTACTAATCGAGCTGAGCCATTGCCAGAGCGCACTGCCAGTGTACAGGAAAGTACACACTGCCCGGAACAACGGCACTCCCTTGTGTGGGCCTGGACGTGGCTCGGAGGCACTCTGATAGAGGGGCAGAACCTTTGGACTTTTTCTATCAGCACATCAGAGTGGCAGCAACACACTGATAAGAAAATACACACAGGACTGCCCCCAGCCTTTCCGTGTCTTCCCCTCCGAAGCTACAATTTGGGAACAGGTCGTGGGGGCATCTTTGTGGATAGGCAGAACTGCATTAGAATCAAGATGTCTGCTCTTATCAGTCCAAAGGAATCTATACGCTAAACCTATATGTTCTCAAGTCAGCAACATGAAACTTATTACTCGAGGGGATCCAGGTGAGAAAAATGATTACAACAATCTGTTATATGTTCTTTTGTAAGTATTTTTCATAATCTTCTGGGGCAATATGGAGATCAACTGCTGTAGCAGATGTTTTCCAATTGAATTAGAACTGAGCTATGATAAACAATTTCAAAGTATCTGTTGGTCAGGAAGCCCTTGGAGGGCGTATTTATTCAGTTCGAGTTAGTGTTAGTGTTGGGTATATTTTTTCAATATATGTTTTTCTATAGAGGTTATAAATGTTCATTTCTCTCTCTCTATTGAGTTTTTCACAAGTACTATATGGTTACTTCTCGGGAAGAAATCCAGGCATTTCTGAATCATTTGGAAGTTGATTGAGGCCTTTGGTTCCAAAATGACCATTTACCTGAGGAGACTGTGATTCACATGTTGGAGTTGATGAGATGGCGTCAGAGTGTCTAAGACATTCCTCTCATGGCTCTTTTCATCTTAAAACAATCTTTCACCGACCCTATCCTTCCTGGATGATCCAGGTCACTCAGGGACTAAGTGATGAGCCAAGGAAGTTAGCCTCGTCCCCTGGAGAACAGCATTTCACATCTAAGCTGGTTTGATCCAGGAAAACTCCCTTCTGTAGATTTCACCAATATTCGTGGATTATTATCATTATTTATCATGATGTGGGAACCTTCACAAAAGCTCCCCCAGTCCTCATGGGAGGGCAACACCTGAGGGGGCATAGCCTTCCTTGAATAATCATACCACTTTCTTTTAACAAGAAAGTTTGGAGAATATAATCTTGCTTGGAATAAACATTAGGATTTAGGAAAACACTCTGTTTTATCTCTTTGGATATTGATTCTGTGTCATTCCCTTAAGGTATTAAACAAACAAAATCATGCTACATCATATTTGTTTGCTCTAGGAGAAAGGCATGGTAATCTCACTCTTGTGAATTTTACTTCAGGGAATCCTCTATTGCATGGATTTATCTGACACTGAATTGCTAAAATGAATAACTCAATTCTTCATTCACTTACTCTTTTCCATGAGTCTATTGCCTCCTAACAACTTGGGCGTGGGCCAGCTCATCTCATTTTGTTGCTGGTCACCAAGATTCTGCTTTTGGTTAGAACACAAAGCCAGCAGGAAATTTATTGAGGCCACACTGGAAAGTTGGTTGGGATGAGATCGATGTTGCCCGAGAGGTACTCTTACTGTGTCAGTATCCGCTGTGTGGTGCGGGCCTCCATTAAGCAGGGAGCACAAGACACAGAAGGAGGCAGAATCACTTGAATTATTAATATTTTGCATAGTTGCTATGGCCCTTTGGAGCATGGATGGGAAGAGAATTAGGTGAAACTTTAAAATTATAACTCTAAATCAGGATTTTTCAACTGCAGAACAATTAACATTTTGGCCAGATAATTTCTCTGTCCTAGGGGTTGTCTTGTGCGTTATAGCCTGTTTAGCAACATCCCTGGCCTCTACCCACTAGATGCCAGTAGCACCTCCCCTCCCAGTTATGCCAAGCAAAAATATCTCCAGACATTGCCAACGTCTCCTGGGAAGCAAAGTTACCCCAGTTGAGAACCACTGCTCTAGACTGAGGGATAACAGTTTACTTACTGGGTTTGTTGTTCTTTTCTTTCCCTAACCATTTTAGTTCTAGACTCTGGGTTCCCTTGGTTCAGATAAGGCACTTCCACATACTCTGAAAACAGAGCCCTCACACATAGCACAAGGCCTTGTGGGATATTCTGGTGGTTCTCAGAGAAATGTGAGGCTTAGGAATAGAGTTTTGGATTAACTATTTCTGACCCTGTTATTTTCTAATGAATTCTGGAGGAATTTTAATGTGTCCCTCTCCTTCTCTCTTTAGTTGTATTCATTCATTGATTTAACTTAAAAGCAAATAGCTTCCTAGTTCAATTATGAATGTGAAATGCTGATCTGTCTTTGTTCTACATCTCTCTACCTCACGTACAGCCCAAGCGATGGGCAGGCTCCCTCTGTCCAGGAAACAGGCAAAGTTTGCCAATCCTGTATTGGATCTAAACCATTGGATGAGACTCATGAAATCTCACTGCAGCAAATATCACTCCGAGCCTGCCCACGTTTTCTGGATTCTGAGCCTCTCAGGGGAGGCACTGCCCCCCCACTGAGGCGAGGTTTTCCTGCCTTGAGTCCAGAATAACATGTCAGCTGCTGAGAACACCTCGAGTCCTTCTGATTTCTCTCCATAGTCACGTTTTATGTTTGGCTTCCCAGACGGGATGAACCAGAAATCATGCTTTTTTGGAAACAGATTTTTCATAGGAAGGAACTAAAACACCCTGAGTCGTCAGCAGCCTAGTCCATGCTCTGAACGCCCAGCCTCGTGCCATTTCAGCTGAATCAGACGACAACTTCCCAGTCACCTGCTCGGGGTGTTCACGTCTCCTGGCGTGTATTTTTCACTGAATAACAGCAATGCATGAGCTGCAGCTACAATAAGAGAGCCATGAAAAACAGCCCCCTTTTCTAGGCCTGTTTCCTTGTTCCAGGAGTACTGAGCAAAGAGACCAATTAATAGCACGGATAGAAGCCGAAGGACATACGGTTTGCCTCAGAAGAAAAATGAACATTCTTGCCTCTTGATCTATGCCAACTTTGTACAGAGACAGCTGCCGCCAGGGGTAAACACCACTATAGGTTAGCCGTGCCCTAAGGTGTGTGTCACCTCGGGCCACAGGGAGGCACAGGGACGCTGGTCTCTCCCCTGTTTGCACCACTGAGCTCTTATCCTTAAACGAACTTTGTTTTCTGACCAGCTCACTAATTGTGATTGAAAACACCAGCTCCCTAGCAAGGCACCAGCGCTGGAGTTAGCAGCAGCAAGACAGGCCCTAATTGCTCCATTTACATAAAAGTAGAAACATACAACTTCTAAATATAAATCTCTGGCACATCGTGCCTTTTGCAATTACAGTAAAATAAGGTACCACAGTTTCCCTCCCGGCTCCCTCTCGCAACAAGCTGCTCCACCGGGTTCTCCAGGGGCTGCTCCTCGAGGCGAGAACAGAGCCATGCAAATGCTCCAGCGAGCGGCTGGGCGCTTTGTGAAGTAGCCAGTAAATCAGGCCGCCTGCACTAGGTGAAAAACGCGGCGGCAGCGGGCCACTGTGCCAGCGCAGTCGCTGGTAGGACCCAACTCCGCAGTCGGAAAGGGGACAGCTCGTGGGGCGTCAGCGCTTCTAGCGCGCCTCTGTCCGCCCTGGAGCCGGCCCGCAGGTCCCCGTCCTGGTCCCTGACATTGGCTGTGCTTGCAGCCCTGGCACGAGGGCTAGGTTCAGAGATTCCCAGCTGCACTCACTGAACAGTGATTTTTTTTTTTCCCCTCTCTGAATTCTTTAGCTGCCAAAAGGGGGGAAAAATCAAGAGCTGCTTTTAAAAGAAGTTGCCCTTGCTGGTGCTCGGGGTAAAAATAGAGGCGGCCGCTCCGAGTGGCTTGGCCCTGACTCCAGACCCGAGAGCCGGGCTCGAGCAGCAGCCGCGTTCCGGCGTGATCCCCGGGAGCTGCCAGCAGGTGTTGCTCAAGGTACAGTAGCAGGCCGAGCAGCGGGACCGCAGGGCCCGGGCGTGGGGAAGCTGCGGGGGGAGGGGGCTGGAAGTGAAAGAGAAACCAAACCCAGGAAGGAAGAGGAGATGCTTGTCAGGAGCTGGGCTGACCCGTTTACCCCTGGGCCCTGGAGTTCGGAGGGGGTTAAAAGATCAGTCCCAGTCCAGAATATTCGACAGAAGTTATTTTAACCTGCCTGCTTCCTCTACCACCCCCACCTTCATTTCCACTGAGTGAGGAGGCATTTCCAGTGTGGCTCAGCTCCAAGGCTGGGGATTCAGGTAGAGAATGACATCACAGCTGGTGGGCCGACCTGGCAGGTGGGCACTTCCGTGGCATCCGATGGCCAACGCGATCTGAGTCACACTTATAGGGTGGCTCCTCTAGTCAGAGTGCTGCAGATTCCTGTGACACAAATGTTTAGAAAGAGCCACCATGCATCTCAGAAATAATATCACCTCTTCTTTCCTGAGCACAGGCTTCCCTGCAATTGAGTATTGTGGATCCTACTTCGTAGACGAGAACACTGAGGCCCTACGTGACATGGTTAGTAGGCAGTGGACCTGGGGTCTGATCTGGGTTGGTGGTCTACCCCCACACTCATGGCGGTGGTGGTACTTCCAGGACCCCAGGGTTCATGCGTGGGGGAGGGGGCAGGTTTAGCTGCCCTGCAGGCCATTGCTCTCCAGCAGTGCTCCTCACAGAGGTGGGACGTTCCTTTCTTCTAAAGAGGTTGAGTCCATCCAGTTCTCAAGTGCTGGACAGCTTTGGCGTTAACCAACACTGACCCTGTTTCTGTCTTTCCTTCTCAGATTCCCTCTGTTCCTCTACAACCTAATGATTTTATTTTCTACTTCATTTCTGCGTATGCAGATCGTAGAATACTCACCCCCCAGCCCCCAATGTGCAGCTCAGCATCCACACTTTCTCTGTGTTCAGCCAAGGCAGACTCTGTTACGCAGAAGACTTATGGTGTCCTAAAGGAACCTGCTTCAACTGCACGTCAGGAGGCCAGAGCCTCTGTATTTTGCTTGTGGGCACAGTGAAAAGTTTATTTTATGCATGTTAAATCCTGCATACAAAACAACATATCTGGTCAGATGGCTTTCATTAGCTCCCAATTTTGCACATTTTATTCAACTTGTCATGAGTACCCAGCTATATTCCTTCTCCATCAGTCTTGTCTGAAGATTCCTTCCTCCTGTGTTATTTCCCAGACTTGCTAATACTCCCCCACCCCCCTCAAAAAAAAAAACCATAACCAACTTGACCCGTATTTCAAGGAATGTTTTTCTTTTCATTAATCTCGTGTTATGTTTGTAACAATTTTAAAATCATAGGACTTGAAGTTCTGATAAAGAAGAATGTTGTATGAGTTGTTTTTTTTTTTTTCTTTTTTGTTAGATTGGGATTCTAAAGACCTGGGAAAGATAAAGTTCACTTGCAGAGAATGACTGTTTCCAAAGTTCTTGGTGATAAATGATTTATGAAGCAGGCATTCAATTTCAAGCGTAAAATAATAGTGTAAGTCAGGGAAGGGGAAACCATTATCATATCGGTATGCATATGTTCCTTTTTTTCTCAATGAAATATCTTATTTTAAAAAGTAAAATTAGAATCCCTATAAAGAGCACTGTGAATTTTCCTGCCTGTAAGAAACAATAAAATACTTTTTAAATAGAGGCAACTTCATGAAGTAACAGATGTTTTATGTGAAGACATAAAGCTGAACCTGAATATAATGAGAAGTGTGTGTGCGAGTAGTACAAGAAAAGTTGGAAGTTGGACACTCAGTGAGACGTAGCTGTTCCATTCCGGTGTTTTTCTAAAAGGTAATCCAGTCAGTCAGAGGTTTAACTGGCTCAGTGATCACCCAGTGTCACAGCAGCCAAGAAAGGCTTTCCATTAGATAATGAATTATGAAATATGGCTCACACTGGAAAAACCAGTCATCTGCTGATGTCATGCTGATTCTGACCAATCCCAAACAAAGCCCCAGCCCTCCTCTGTTTGAGTGGTACCAATGTGTGAGTGTACAAATAAGTAGTACAGTATAAAACTTCCCAGTGCCAATACCATGAAGAGGAACTCAGACAGCTCCTAACCACATAATACAAGAGTCTGCTGGAGAAAGAGAGGACCGGAGAGGTAATCTTTTTAACTCTTACTTATGAGCTATTTACACATTCAGAATCAGAAGGGTTAGAAGGAATTTTACAGCTTATTGGCACTTCCATGCACATTGGGATTTATATCTTTTTATATTATTCAGGCAGGTTAATATAGCTTTTAATAGTAGAGCATGCAAATAGATTATGTGTTTATACAACTCATTCAGCACTTAAATGCAAATACATATGCCAAAGAGAAAGCTATTTTTTAAGAGTTACATTCACAAACAGTAAATTCAGGGAAAACACACATACTCACATACAGAGAGAATCCAAAGATTGATAAATTGCACTTATCTAAATGCTACTATTAGGACTCTTGAGTTGTTTGGAGTCATTAAACTTTTAATTCTATTTCAGGCTCTCTTGTAAAACTTAATTGGACTACGAAATGCTTTGGGTACTGTATATGTGACGCCAAATAAGTACATTGTGCTAAGTATTATATTTCAAAGATGTTTTATTAAACAATTATAATGCAAACTCTCCCTTCCCCATTCTCTTTCACCATCACCCACTAAAAAAATTAGACTTTTTAGGGGAATGTTAGCAAAGTCTTAACAATAAGAGCAGAGTAATTGATGTTCCTGGAGGTGAAACCCCAAAGCTGATAGATGGCTTGTAACAGAGAAAGTCTTGCAAGTAGTTGTTTTGGGAAAGGGGGACAGTGTATCCAATTCAGAATAGCATTGTTACCTGTGCAAACTGTAATTTTAACTTAGTGTCACAATTTTCTCACCCTCCTCCCCTTGCCCTCGGATCTTGTCCTTGTACTAATGATATTTATTAACTTTTTCCACCAAACTGCATTGCTTGACTATAATGCTCTGAACACACTAGGTGTCAGATATAAGCTGACTGTATCTACAGAAACTGAGAGGGCTTATATGTGGGAAAGAAACCGAGAGGGAGGGAAAGCTTTAACAGATGGACCTCTTAAAGATACTTCTGCAAGATAAAAGCAATAAGAAAATGAAAAAGGGGACTGGGGGGGAGGAGAATAAAAAAAAAACTCAGAGAAGCATTGTTTAAAAATTCACATTTTTCTTTTTCTGTGAACAGTGAAATCCGTGATGATTTCATCTGTGCTGTTCCTTTGAGGGAAAAAGAAGCCATTAAAGGGGCCAGTCCATGAACACACTGATCTGGGATGGGGTAGGGGGCAGGCTGAAAAAACTACCACATGACAGAGAAAATAATTTGCCAATATATTTTAGAGATTCTTTTCCCATAGGACTAGTTATTCAAGTCACAGGAGTGCAGTGTTTGTGTAAAATAATGTGGGAAAGGGCAAATGAATTTTGCATTTGATCTGTGAAGTCAGGGCCGGTGGTGGTAGGCTGTAATTTGTGAGTGCCTGTGTGCAAAGCAGAAGGGGGTGGCGGCTAAGGAGAGGGGAAAGAGCTTCACAGGACACGGACACGTAAAATGCTGCCTGCCTGTGGATCTTCCAGTGCCCGGCTGCATTTTGCAGCTGGGGAAAATAGAGTGTATTATATGACCCCAAACAAAAGTTCTATTGCACTCCCCTCAGATCGCCAGCCGGTGGTGAGGACCCTGAACATTTCAATAGGAATGAATGGGGAAACGAAGATCTCCAGGATTCCCTCAGGCCCGAACAATTGACTGGCCGGCCCCCTAGCACGTTGGCCCCTCAGCCCTCTTCCCGACTCCACTACCTGTCCACTGACCTCTCGGCACCCCGAGCCCCACCGGACAGGACAGGCCGGTGGGCTTTTGGTCCCCTGGGGCTGTGGCTAGGTAGGGTGGAGGGGTGGTGGGGGTGGGCTGTTTCAATCCAGTCATCCCTGCTGATGGAGCCAGTGCATTTGTTTGGCATTTTCTTTCTCCTCCAAAAGAGGAAGAAGGTGAAGCAAGGGGACTGGGCAGAGAAAGAAAAAAAAAAAAAAGAAGTAGAACAAAATTAGGAGAATTTCTTTCAGAAGGGAAAGTAGAACTCCCGAGAATGCTGGTATTTGAAGAGAGGTGTGTGTTGTGAGGGAGCAAGGAACAGAAGGAAGGCAGCCTGTCAGAAAACGGGCTGTCCCTCCCCTTCCTAATCACAGCCTTTACTCACAGACGAACTCCCTCCCTCTCCCATTCACTCACTCACTTAGGGCCAATCGTTCTCTCGTTCTCTCTCTCTCTCTCTCTCCCTCTCCCTCTCCCCCTCTCCCCCCCTCCCTCCCTCCCTCTCTCCCTTTCCCTCTCTCCCTCCCTCCCTCTCTCTCCCTCTCCCCTTCTCGCCCTCACTCTTCTCTCCCCCTCTCTCCTCTCTCCCTGTCTCTCCCTCCCTTCCATCCTCTCTCTGTCTCTGTCTGTCTCCCCCCCCACCCTGTCTCTCCCTCCCTCCCTCCTTCTCTCCCTCCCTCCCTCCCTCCTTCTCTCTTACTCGGAGACAGTCAGAACTCTCCTCCCTGACAGCCACAAACCTACAGCACTGACTGCATTCAGAGAGGGAACCTGCAAACAAAACTTCACAGAAAACTTTTTGTTCTTGTTCCAGAGAATTTGCTGAAGAGGAGAAGGAAAAAAAAAAAAAAAAAAAAAAAACCTGTGCGAGAGGGGGGAGGAAAAGCAGGGCCTTTTAAAAAGGCAATCACAACAACTTTTGCTGCCAGGATGCCCTTGCTTTGGCTGAGAGGATTTTTGTTGGCGAGTTGCTGGATTATAGTGAGGAGTTCCCCCACCCCAGGATCCGAGGGGCAGAGTGCAGCCTCTGACTGCCCGTCCTGTGCACTGGCCACCCTCCCAAAGGATGTACCCAACTCTCAGCCGGAGATGGTGGAGGCCGTCAAGAAGCACATTTTAAACATGCTGCACTTGAAGAAGAGACCCGATGTCACCCAGCCTGTGCCCAAGGCGGCGCTTCTGAACGCTATCCGAAAGCTCCATGTGGGCAAAGTGGGGGAGAACGGGTATGTGGAGATAGAGGATGACATCGGAAGGAGGGCAGAAATGAATGAACTTATGGAGCAGACCTCGGAGATCATCACGTTCGCGGAATCAGGTAGGTGCTGGCATTGAGGGTGGTGGTGGGGATATGTTTCTTTGACAGTCCTAGGAGGAACTTCTTTTCCCTCCAGCTCTAAACTGCCTGGGAAGGTCATTAGTTATTAGGTGATGGAGGGGAGGGGAGAGAGCTTCACAGAAATGGAATTCTCGATTGAGCCTGGGCTGGAGATGGCTAGCTTACACTTGCTGAACTCAGCCGGTCACTCCGGAGGAAGCTCCGGGGCCAATCTGAAGCTGGAAGCTGGTCTGTGAGAGGCTCCCTCGCCCTGCCTATGAAACCAGATCTGAGCAGCCGGATGGAAGCCGGGGCATTTTCGGGTGCTGGAGGAGCCCAGGAGGCTTCCGGACCCCATCCAAAGTTTTTACTGGGGGGGAGGGGGGGCAGAGTGCGGGATCGGGATGGAATGGCACAGATGAAGTCATTCTTAAAACAAACCTTCCTTTTAAAAGTCCAGTCAGGGGCCACATCAGCGAAGAAGGGCATATTTATTAGTGACAGTCATTTTTACCTTTAGAAACTCCATCTGTAAGAGCACAGGCATCACATTCTAGGCAGTAAAGAGCGACTTTGGGGGACAGTTGACATTGAAGCAGCAGTCACTTTTGAAACTCTGACTTTTGCTCTTGGAACCAAAAAAAAAAAGAGTTTTGTTCTCTATAAAGTTACTAAGAGCTCTCTGCCAAGGAATGCAACCTTGACAAAGTGCTCTCAGATACTACACTGAACTCTCACTCAATCCTTAAGAGGAAGAACTTTAATAAATAGATTCTAATCAATCGTTGGCTCAGGACCACACTAACCTGTTGCTGAGTAGGAAATACCTGTCAAAAATGCAGGCTGTAGACCTGGAGCCAGTTAAGTGACACAGATCCTTTTGCATGCCTGCAAGCCCTTGCACGCCCAGGCACACAGATGTGTTAATACCCTGTTACTTTCATGGTAATGCCAGGCTAAAGAATTGTAGCCCTTGCCAAATCCATTTGAAAGGAATGCCATTGTTTTGTTTGGTAGAGCATATGGCCGGTAAAGTATGTGCAGGGACTCCCAGCATTTCTGTTTAAAAGTTTGCCGCAGCAGTATAAACAATTAAGGCAACACTCAGAATTTCCAATCCTGAAAACCTGTTGACTCAGATGTTCTATTTTCAAGAAAACCATGCGAGACCTGGGCATCCTTTTTGGGGAGTAGATAGCCCACTGGCTTCCTGGTTTTTCCCTGTAGGAGAAGTCCTGGTGTCCTGCAAGCTGCCCGGCAGGGCAGTTTAGCTCTCTCACCAGCAGCTTCTTTCTTTTAAAGAAGGTCTTACTTTCTTTCTCTAGAACGCTTTCTTGATGCAGCCCCAAAGAACATGGTAATTATGACTTTATCTCTTGAAGCTTATTGAGGAAAAAAGTCAGGTTGGAGTTTTCAAGTTGCCACCCAATTTTTCTCGACCTTTCCTGGTGGCAAGGTAGGAAAGAAAGTGCTTAATGACGTTGGGGTCTGTTTGGGGAATGGATTCTAGTGGTCCAGAGGACTGCTCCCTCCGTGTCCTGCCCTGCCGCAAGGGACCCTGTATAGGTTTTTATACACCAGTTGCCACACATGATGGCCTTAATTGCAGCTCATACTCCTTTGGCTTTACCCGCATCATATAACTAAGTGTACTCAAGCCTTTGACCGCTTTTAACATACACCTGATGCTAGCAATCTGCCCCTCTTTCTGCCTTATCTGACTCCTATAGCAAATCATTCTCTTGGCATTGAGAGATTTTGCAGTGAAAGAATTTGACCTTTTACATTCTTTCTTACTTATGGCCTTCATCTCAGTGCCAATCTTTTTCTCAGTTATATGAAATCTTGTCATTTTTTTACTTTTCCATTAGGTATTTAGTTTGAAAGAAATTGAGCTATTTTTTTAAAAAGGCGATTCATTTAACTCACACGCTGACTAAAGTTTAAGGTTTGTAATGGAAATCTCCTCCTGGTTGAGTTTACAACTTGACTTTGGGTGAGCTGCTGGATTCTTAGAAAAGGTTTATTACACTTGCTTATTTTTCTCATCTGAGAAATTTTACACATTACCTTCAAGTTGATTTACTATGATTTCACAGATGTAATGATTGCTATGTGGACAATCTACTCTCCAAATAGAGTAGCCTGTGAATATTTTGCTAACCCTGGAAAGAGATTCATCATCTGAATGATTGTAGTGAATATATGAGCGTCTTGTTGCTTTTGGAATAATTCAACCTTAATAATATATAAACTACATCAAATGTCAAAATTTCTGGAGAATAGCAAAGGGCGTTCATTTCTCTTTTCTTTATAAACTGTCATGTACAGCATAGACTCCAATCACTCAGTGTCACCCGCATGCATGCCACAGATGCATACCCATAGATGAACCTTTCAACCACAAGATTCCTCAATTTGGAGGATTCATGTTTCATTTTTGCCTCAATTCTCCTTGATGGTTAAATAAAGCCAAGACATGGCCCAGCAGTTGAGAAACCACAAAAGCTCAAGTGCCTAGAAGTTTTTGACCTGAGCTTGTCCCATTGTGCTCAGGTGGAAAGTGCTCCATCTTGTAAAACCTAAATGAGCTGTAATTGACCAAGCAGCCAGGAATTATTCTCAGGCTTTCTGAAATTTATCCCAACAAATGAAAATGATTTTCTTTTTATGTGTGTCATCCAAGATTGCTCACCAAGGTTTGCATGGCTGGCACAGAATCGTCTCTGTTTACCTTAAGACCTTAAAGGAAAAGAGGAAGGGATGAGTAGAGTCCAGCCAACTATCACTGTAATTGTCAATGAAGCTAAAATCAGTGGCCTTCTTGACTACTACATATTATGTTATGTTATTTTGATATATGATAATAGCTGGTCAGTGTACAATAACAATGTATCATTGAGTCTCCATATGCTGCCAAATTTATAGGCTGATTATGGTAATTAGCAACTGATAGCACTTGTCGAAGAAAGGATAAGGAAAGAAAGACAAATGAAACTCCAAGAAATAGAAAATGCTCACATAGCCTAGGTGTTGTTAAAAGTAACAAATAAATCTCTCTTGGAGGATTCTAGTTACAGAAGATTTGAGTTAGAATTTTACACTGCCCAAACAGGGGTCTAAGCAGGCTTGCTTGGATGACTATTTTCCGTCACCCCAAGAAAGCCATCTCGGAATGGAGTTGACTCCCACCCTTCCATGCCGAGCTTCTGAACTTTCCTGCGAATTACGCCTCACTGAAAGGGTGCCTTTAGGGGTTACACGCTTTCTTCTCTGAATAATGGGAAATGACTGGCCACAAGAGGGCGCATTCCAAAGACTTTTGCTCCTTACCAGTTAATCTAGGCAAACGCAATTTCACCTACTGGAAGCCCCAGTCTGTAGCGCCCTAATCTTGGTGATTATGAGTTACCTCCTGCTTCCTCTCATCCTCCAGAAAAAGTTAGGATTTTATGGGATGGGAGGAACGTGACTACCTGTGATATATTAAATGAGACAGAAGGGAAGGAAATGGGAATTCTAGTGAGGCATGTGAATATTCTGGAGCTCTATGGAAGACAGAGGAATGATAAATTTCAGAAGCAAACAAAGCAGAGCGTGGAGAAATGTGACCATGAATCATCAGCAATACTGATGTGCTCACACATCTCTCCCTAACACGGCCGCCTGGGCTATTACAAACACGTCTTCCGTCTGCCCTGATTCTTGTGCCTAGTTTGCCTGTCTTATCAGCGCTTTTCACCAGCGAGAAATGACGAGTGACTTCAAACAGGGAGGGAAAAGGCTATTTATTTAACGCCTTGTAGGAACATGTGTCCAGCTTTGGAGGATGCATTTGTTTCCAAACTGAGAGTGTAGAGAGACATGGTGCAGAGAAGATGTGGAAAGAGATGCAGTGGTTTGGGCCTGTGAAGTAGGTGTATTGGAGTGGGGGTGGGGGAGGTGTCAGGGTAGAAATTCAGTTTTAATATTTGGAGAAGTGGGAGTAATACCTTCCCAGGAACTTTTTGTGAAAACACATGTTTGTCTTGGCCCCTCTTCTGCTACAATAGACTCGAGCATGATCTCTTAGCAATAGTTCAGAATTCTTTATACTCGATTGGTTGCTAGATCCAAAATCAAAAGTGTAAAAGTTCTCAGGAACATTGGAAGAAGTCTCTGAAATTCTGTGGGTTGAACCTTAAGAATTTTTTCTACTTCTTTTAGGAACCTAAAACCCTTTCTCACTAAATATTTAACCTTCTTTTTCATCACCATTTAAATGGAAGATGCACAAATGAGGCCGAGCATTTACAATTCAATAGTAGATCTTAAGAAAGATATTAAGGCTAAAAAAATCAATCAAGATGATTTATGACCAAACGTAGTTCTACTACAGGCAAGACCCTCTACTGGAGGTTAAAGAAGGCATAACCTTTAAGACCTCACTTGCTGCCTTCTGCAGAAACCCTTGGAAACAGTCCAGATGCAAAGTTAGTGCTTCAGAGAACACACATGCTGTAAACGGTAGCTGTGCATGCTCCTCCCGGTGACTATACCGCATCTAGGCACAGTGAAACCTTGGCGAAGAATGGAAAATTAAAGTAACAGCCGCATTTTACAGCGAGGCTTTCCCCCCATGGTGAGTTTAAATCCTCTGTAAACAACAAGGCTTTCCACATTCACGTTAGAGACATAGCTATTATCCATATGTAGAAGGGCAGCATACTTTAATCAGGACGCTGGTGAGAAAACAAAACAAAACAAAACAAAAACGAAACACTGCGTGTGTGTATTGCTTGGTTCATTGGAAATGTTCCTACGCCCACAAATCTGAGATGCTGGACTTGCGTGCGGATAGGCAGCATTTTGCATCCTGGTGTGGAGGAAGGGAACTACAAGGGGCTTGGCTGCTTAACCCTTGGCACGCCTGCCTTCGTGATTGAGTTATTCAAAACATTTGAAAAATTCTGAAAGCAAAGAAAGTGTGCTTTCAGGTGTTTTTACTTCCAGCTTCCACAGTATTTCCTCTGTCCAATGCCTCTCGCCCGGCATTGCAAAGGTGTTCCCTGTAAGGTGCAATATTTATCCCCCCTACCCATTTTTATGCATTCTTTTTCTCTCCCTTGGCTATGTGTCCACCGAGCTCATAGAGGTTTAAGTGATGAAATGTTATCACCCACATGGGTTTGCGTGGGACTTTCTTAGTGAATTACTCAGGCAGAGCAGGCTATGATGCAAGCCTTGCTCACAAGCCTCGGGAGGGAAAAAATAGCGCAGAGGATGAAATGAATATTATCAGACAGTAAGTAATGAAAGGTTAGCAAAACCACCAGCTCTATCTGGATAGGTACTAGTGTAGGAACCCCGTGCGCAACGGTATAAACTAACGCCGTACCTGCTCACAAAGCATTATGGGAAGGCTTCCATTTCAGGATTTTGTAGCAGGAGATATTTTACCAAATCTGAAACTGATTAGTAATTGATCCTAAACACCTCAGCCTTAGGCAACCTCCTTCCATGTGTTGAATTGTTATGCATAGAGATTTGAAGATGGGAGCATCCTGAAAGCATAGCGATCTCTCATAGCAGCATAGCGATCTCTCTCAGGTAAAACACAGAAAAAGGGAATAGAATCAAGTGAATAGTTATATTGTTCATACCTAAGAAATCGGAGGGTTGTAATATCTTTCTGAAACCTAGAGCCCTGTGAAATATTAATTCCATCTCAGCTTCTAGCTGTGTCATTTTCCCCACCCCTTCTGCAATGAAAGCTAAAGGTAAAAGAAAAAATATGCACTGCTTAATAAGTCAGAATACAATAGAACTTTTAAAATGTACCTGCATGCAAGGTAGACATTAGGAAGACTTGCATCTCTCTCTTTCCCCTGTTCTCCTGAGCATTATGGCAACAGCATTTTCATGAAATTGGATCTCAGTTTTATTTTATTTTTCCCTGGTAAAATATCATGCAATATACAAATAGCAGTTCCAGAAATGGACACCAGGAGAAGGAGGCGACAGGCATGTCAATTAGTAGGGGGAAAATCCAAATGTCAGAAATATGGGGGAGAGAGACCGCACACAGGCAATGGATGCGAATACAGGGAACAGAGTCTTTCAGCTCAGATAATTAAACCGATGTATAAATCAGCGCCGTGCCCCTTTACAATATGCAGGCGATGCCATACAGTTAATTATCAGCCAGGACCAGGATGAAAGTCATTTTATGATGACTCTCTGATCCTAACATAACAGCACCTGACAGATTGAGCCCCCTCTAATGAGTGCTCTCTTTGTACAATCCTCTCTCAGGAACCCTAAATCATTTGCTTCCAAGTACAGCTGCCTAAGAAGAAGAGGTGGGGCTCCATCGTGTGTTAGAAATCTGCTCTTGTGAAAGGAGGGGCTGTCCTGCAGGCTGTTATGGGAAGCAAGTGGCCTCGGCCCCGCTAGACCTACAAAAACAATTTGCATGTGCTGTCACTCCTTCAAGTTGGCCAGTTAGCTCTACCCCCCATCTGTAGACTTCTCTGGACTTTATTCATGGAAAATCCAATGTGTGCATGTCCACACTGCCATCTGGACCCTCTCTTTACCCAAAGACCATCTACCTTCACCCTCGGCCCCTCCCGTTAAGCCTGCGTAAAAGCAGGGCAGAGCCTGTGGGAATGAGTTACCTGAAACCCAGAGAGCTTTCCCATCCTGGAGACTAGTCAGATTCTCCAGTTTCACATGCTTTCCTAGAAAAACAAAACACAACCTTGTGCCCCCTGGCTTCTCTAATTTAGCAGCTACTATCTCTCTGTCTTTACAGTGACACCCTGTGCAGTTTAGGGTTTCAGAAACTGGCCTGCGTCAAGCAGAAGGGCGAGCAGCAGGTAGCTTGTTAACATTCTCCAAGGGGCAGGGCGCATGTGCCGCGCGGGAGGGAGCCTGCACACTCCTCCAGGCCTCTTCGCAGAGGCTCCCGCGGCTTCCCACAGCCTTTCCTCTGGTCTTGGAAGGACCCTACCACTTAAAATCTGGCAAGTGTCTTTTCAGATTTAAGTGATTAAGCTCTCCTTCCTGGAGTCTTCTCTTTTGCTTTCTTAAAAAACAAACAACAACAGAAAACCCACCAATTTTTAGCAAAATGGAATACTGGATTCATGTTTTGAAAAAAAGTCATCATGCTTTCTTAAAAAAGACAGTTTCCTCCTCTAACTGCTGCCGGCTCTGGTGAGCACATCATAAACCCAGCTTTATTATTCATTTCAACTCCTGCCAGACTCCAGGTTGGAGTCAAAGGAACTCCCCTCACCACCACCACCACCACCATCTCCACCAGCGTCCTAGCAAGTTGATACAAAGATGCCAGAGAACCTTCCGGATACATATGTAGCCCTTCTTGGCCCTGGCCTCAGTGAATTTACCACTATCATAATCACAGTGTGCAGAGTGTGTTAAATTAAGAACAGAATCTCCAGGGCGCAAGGCACAGAAAATCCTGCCTTCTGCTGCAGAGAACTTGAAACTGTGCCTAAAATTTATAGTACTGTAAACATCTCAGGGCTGAGAGTGATAAGTATGGCTGGATTTCCGTTAGCTATAGAAATCCAGGCAGGGAGACCCTCCTAGGGAGTTGCGAGTTCTAAGATGAACTTCTTTAAGATTGTTCTCAGATTTGTACAAGGGATACATGGATGCTGGGCAGTTGTAAGCAGGTACATGCAGGAGGTGGGTATGAAAAGAGGGCATGTTTCATATACTACCAAGTGGTAAAAGTGGAAATGAGGGAAAATACTTGCTCAGTCAGAGAATTCTAGGGTGGCCAGCTGCTCCTTACAGTAAATGTTGTTGCATGAATAAACGTACAGGTGCTTATGGAGAGAAGGAAAGGAAAAAAGAGAAGGAAGTAGATGACTTTCTAATTTTAGAGTTAGGCAAGAACTGAGTGGTCGCTGAATCCAACTGCCCTGCCACTATAGGGATTTTCTCTCTATTAGAAGCAGTTGTTATAATTAAGGCTCATTAATCTGCATTCAGAAGAGAAGGAGGCAAAAATGGGGGACGTAGAAGTGGCAGGTAGATCTCTTAATCTAATATAACTCAATGCTAAGGATGCCTCCATTTGTTCATAAGGAATCGAATAATTGCCTACTTTCTGCTAAACACTGGGCTATGACAGTGAACGAGATAGATAGGACCTCAGACCTGGGACATCCTGAACTAGACTGGCGGGAGGGTAGGAGTGAAGATGTGAGGGAAGGCTCCTGGAGGAAATGGTGTTGGCCCATCTGAAAACTGAAACCTTATTGAGGGCAGCCACAGAGGGTGGTGTGTGGGAGCAGGAGTGTTCTAGGCAGAAAGAACAGCATGTGTCACTGCCTGGGGGTGAGAGAGTGCATGGGATGCTCACCACCTCCAACAAACATCGTGTGGCTGGACCACAGAGAACAGGGCACAGGGAGAGAGCTGGAGTTGAAGGCAGGAGCAATTCAGGCAGAGCCTAGAGTCCTGGGCAGCTTCTGTTTTATACTGAGGGCAGTAGGAACTCAGTACAGGACTGTAAAGAAGGAGTGATATGATCAGATCCGCCTTTGGGAAAGCTTCCTTTACCTGCTTAATGGAGAAATGATTGGCAAGGGGCCTGGCTCCATGCTGGAGAGGCAAATAAAAGAAAAGGCTATTGCAGTGACCCAGGAAAAAAATGATGAGGGAGTGAAGCAGGATGTGGCAAAGGAGGAGAAAGTGAGCTGGGTGGGTACATGCCACACAGACTTACACAGCAGGGTTGTTTGCATGTTTGCATGGGAATAATAGTATTTCCATGGCTTGCTAGAGCTTACAGTGTGTTTTCATTTATATTATCCCATTTGATCCTTCCAAACCTGTGGGATAATAGGTGAAATGTCATTATGTCATTCTCACTTGATAGAAGATGACATGGAGATTAAGCAATTAGTCAACAGACACAGAACCTTAGGCCCCCAGACACACTAAGATCTAGGCCCTCTTCTGTCTAGAGCAAGAGCTGACAAACTTTCTCTGGAAAGGGTCAGAGAGTAAATATTTTAAGCTTCGTGGGCCGGACAGTCTCTGTCGCAGCTACGCAGCTCCATGTTCTAGTGCAAAAGCAGCCATAGACAACCTATAAAGAAACGAGCATAGCTGTGGTCCAATAAAACTTTACGGGCACTGAAGTTTAAATTTTATATAATTTTCATGTGTCACAAAATACTGTTTTTCTTTAACCGTTTAAAAATGTCAAAGCCATTCTTATGGCCCATGGGCCATAATTTGCTGACTCTCTCGAGATGGTCTGTAACAGAGGCCCCATGCTTGCCTGAAATTAGTGAGTAGCCACAAACACCAGAACTAACGAGTGTTCCTGCTCTCTGTTGTGCTGTGTTTTGTCTTCAGGCACAGCCAGGAAGACGCTGCACTTTGAGATTTCCAAAGAAGGCAGTGACCTGTCGGTGGTGGAGCGTGCGGAAGTCTGGCTCTTCCTAAAAGTCCCCAAGGCCAACAGGACCAGGTCCAAAGTCACCATCCATCTCTTTCAGCAGCAGAAGCACCCACAGGGCAGCTTGGACACAAGGGAAGAGGCCGAGGAAGCGGGCTTAATGGAGGAGAGGAGCGAACTGTTGATATCGGAAAAGGTGGTGGACGCTCGCAAGAGCACCTGGCACATCTTCCCTGTCTCCAGCAGCATCCAGCGGTTGCTGGACCAGGGCAAGAGCTCCCTGGATATTCGGATTGCCTGTGATCAGTGCCACGAGACTGGCGCCAGCCTGGTGCTCCTGGGCAAGAAGAAGAAGAAGGAAGAGGAGGGGGAAGGGAAGAAGAAGGATGGAGGAGAAGGAGGGTCGGGAGTTGACGAGGACAAGGAGCAGTCCCACAGACCTTTCCTCATGCTGCAGGCCCGGCAGTCTGAAGACCACCCTCATCGCCGGCGGCGGCGGGGCTTGGAGTGTGACGGCAAGGTCAACATCTGCTGTAAGAAACAGTTCTTTGTGAGTTTCAAGGACATTGGCTGGAATGACTGGATCATCGCTCCCTCTGGCTATCACGCCAACTACTGCGAGGGTGAGTGCCCAAGCCATATAGCAGGCACTTCGGGATCATCGCTCTCCTTTCACTCGACGGTCATCAACCAGTACCGCTTGCGGGGTCATAACCCCTTCGCCAACCTCAAGTCGTGCTGTGTGCCCACCAAGCTGAGACCCATGTCCATGTTGTACTATGATGATGGGCAAAACATCATCAAAAAGGACATTCAGAACATGATAGTGGAGGAGTGTGGGTGCTCATAGAGTGCCCAGCCCGGGGGGACAGGAACAAGAGTTGTCCGGAGAAGACAATGGCAAAATGAAGAAATTTTTAAGATTTCTGAGTTAAGCAATCAGAAAAAATATAAATTAAAAAAATAAATAAACTAGAAACAAAACCTGAAACAGATGAAGGAAGATGTGGAAAAATTCCTTAGCTGGGGCTCAGAGATGAAGCCGTAAAGGAGACAGGAACTGGGAGGGAAAGGGGGAACGGGGTGCCCTTCATTTTTTCCGGCATCAAAGTGATGACATCGGTTGCTTAAATGGGAGTATTGTCCTCTCCTTTTCAGTTCCCTTTCAGTGTGAGCCTCGAAGTCAACTTGTCTAGTCTGCAGTAATGTGGGCTAGCACAACCCAAATAGCGTCTAGAAAGCCATGAGTTTGAAAGGGCTGGTTACAGGCTCTTTCCCAGCCAGCTACCCAGGTCGTAAGGGATGTCTGTGTGACCCTCTCTCTGTGTATATCAACCCGTGGACACGCACACAGACACACACAGACACACACACAGACACACTGCACACACAGACACACACACAGGTACACCACACAGGCATTTCCACACAGCACATACATACGCATACTGGTAAAAGAACACTAGTGTGCAGGTGGTCACACTTTCTTTTTCTGCACCACTCTCGCAACAAAACAAAACAAAACAAAAACCAACATAGAAAAATTGAGAACAAGAATGGGAAGAGTGAAAGATCAAGGAAAAAAGAATACCAAGTTACATTTCGTTAAGGTGCTTATGATCTTAGAACTATGCAACCTAATAGGTTTGAAACTGTTTACCTGAGAGAGAACAAAAAGAGAGACTTTTTTGTATTGGAAGTAACCTGATTAATTTTTATTTTCTTCAAGGAGAGATACTTGAAAGGAATATGTTTGTCCATCTGTTGGATCCAAACATTTCTATATTTTGTAAATGTTTTTTTTTTTTTTTTTATCGTTTACTATTTGCACTACAATGGTGTTTGACCTGTCTAATCCTTATTTAACAAGTATTTTCTTTGGGTGGGGGTGGGGGGATTAAGAGCTGCACTTAATGTGAGCTATAAAAGAACTGCTACAGCACACAAAATAGCTATTTTTATTATTATAATTATAATTATTATTATTATTTTGTACCTTAAAAAATAGACATATACACCAAAGACATTTGTGTGAGCCTTTAAACAGTCTGTCTGTGGTTGGTATCATTCACCATCAATGAGTCAGGGGTTGGGATTGAAGGGTGAGTAGGGTGGATTGTGTTCAGGCTTTAAAGACCTGAAAAGTTTGGTTTTTGACTCCTTTTGCATCCATGAAACAGGACATTTCATACTGGATGTACAGTAGTTGTACACTGTTGGATATCAAGTTCAATCGGATTCATGGAACGCTACATGTTTGTATGTGTATATATACATTGCTTGTGCATATGCATATCCGTGTGTATATATACATGTATTGCATCATGTCCATACACATTGTAAGCACTTCAGACTGTCATTTTTAATGTTCTTAAAGCAATGAATGTTTGTGTGCAAAACACAGTATTTTTAAGAAGGCTAGGCTATCGTTTTTGCTTTTACTCTGAACTAGGTGGGCACATTTCAAAAATTTGGATGAGAAAAAGCCTGGGAATTCCAGTGAATATCCAGCAAGACCCTCTTTCAATGTACAGGGATCCAATTCCCTCCTTTTTCTTGTCCCCCACCCCCATCCTACAAGTTATTTCCTGCAAAGAAAACAGGAAACTCATGTTCATCAAAGCTCTAGGCTGATATTTTTTTGTAACTTGTATTTATTATCTATTGGAATCAATCTTAAATCAGAAGCTTTTTCAGAAAAAAATTTTAATCTTTAGACCAGAATGCAATAGTTGGGTGCATTTTTTTAATGATTAAAGCCTGGTTTTGAGAGAAATATTACCTGCACAGCTGGGCTAAATAATGTTGTTGTCACTAGTTAGAGATAAATAATTTGGGAGAAGGTGTCAAGAGAGTGGGAGTAAGAAGAGACCAGTTAGGAGGCAGGGATGTCAGCAGTAGTAAAAATCCATAATATTTTAATTTACAGCCAAAACCCTAGATATATAAGCTTGTATGTATCAATTCAGTTGCAAAAAGAAAAAAACTTTGTTTTATAAATATCGAAGTACGTGCTTAAAGCTAAATTTTTACTAATTTATTCCATAGTATTTAGCTTGCCTCCAACAGCTAAGTTATTCATTTATGTGCTTTTTAAAATACAGAGCCTTATTTTTACTGACTTGTTTGAAGTTTGCAAAAATTGAAAAACTGTCTAGTAATTGGAGAAAATTATTTATTAGTATTTTGTAAAATAGTGAAGCTTTCAGCCCTGTGTCAATTTGTAGATTTTTTAAAAATTTAATTGTAAGAAAATAAAATATCAATGAGAAACCAAACATTACGAAAGGTGGTTTAGCTCTTCTTGAGAAATACTCTAAATCAGTCCACTGTAACGCTAGGCTGTGTCTAGGCAAATCGCTTTAATGTCATTACCTGGCAGATATACTTACTATGTTCTAGAAGTCCACCCTTTCTCATGCAGGACATGTTGTATGTCCTGCATGAGAGTGGATTCTAATTAAGTATGAAAGGGAGAATGCGCAAAATTGGTACTTACTTCCTCACTCTTAACTATTGACCAGGAAATCACGCAGACAAGGAAGGTACATGTGGCGAGGAAAGTTTTAAGGAGAGGAGTAGATGGTGATGTTCAACTTTACAAATTTTTGTGAAAAATTTTGAGGGCCTTTTGATCTGTCTCTTATTTGGTACTGGAACTACTAGTGGAACCTATGAAAATAGCGTGGGGAGACAAGTCCTGCTTCACTGTGTAGTAGCAGTGATGGCCAAACGGGAGGTTAAATAGACAGCTAATACCTGTTTGTCACTCCCATTCATTTCAAATGTGTATGCCATCTTTTTAAGCCCTTTAAGTTCTCCACATATTGGGGGTAAAATGGGGTTTGATTAGTGGCCATAGTAATTAGAATGAAATTCTATATGACAATATTTTAATGGGATGATTTCATTTGAATTAAATTGAATGATTGGGTTTATCACATCCACAAACTTTAGCCTTATTTCATTAGATTTACATGGCCTTGAAATAGAATTATAAATTTCTACTATCTTTAATAATCTTGGAAGATATGCAGGCTTGTGAACAACCACACATTTCATGTAGCAGCATGAGGCCAAAAGAAAAAGCTTTTAAATTCTACCGTATTGGGTTCTTCATAGTATGTTTTCCTTGAAACAAGGGTGGCTCTATCTGATCTTAGCATCTCTCTACTTTTTCTCTAAGGCTAATCTCTAGGCTATTAAAAATCTACCCACACCAATCTTAAAAGCTCTGAAAAGCATTTGTCCCAAATATCTTTTAAGAATGATAAATATTTTGTAGATTGGATTGATATTTTCTATTTTTTTCCCAAAAAGTAAGGTGAATTCCAGCACACTGAGTTGAGATTTTCTTGTCCCTGAAGAACACCAGTTTCATATTTATTTAAGATTGATTCCACACTCTGTTTTCAGGGAGAGTATCTGCATTCTCCTCTTAGGTAGAGCAAGTGAATTTTTTTCACCCCCAAGGGATTGGACCTCGAGGTGACTCTAAAAAACAGAGAACGCAAATGCCTCAGCTGTATTAAGCATAGATTCAAATTATCGTGTTCACTTGAAAAAATGATTTCCTGTGGGCCTTTTGGCAGCTTCCCTTTTCAATGTAGAGACAAATTTAGTCACCCTGAAAACCTACACAATAAATGAAACTTGTAGATGTGGGCAGAAGGTTTGGGGGTGGACATTGTGTGTGTTTAAATTAAACCCTTTATCACTGAGAAGCTGTTGTATGGGTCAGAGAAAATGAATGCTTAGAAGCTGTTCACATCTTCAAAAGCAGAAGCAAACCACATGTCTCAGCTATATTATTATTTATTTTTTATGCATAAAGTGAATCATTTTTTCTGTATTAATTTCCAATGGGTTTTACCCTCTATTTAAATGCTTTGAAAAACAGTGCATTGACAATGGGTTGATATTTTTCTTTAAAAGAAAAATATAATTATGAAAACCAAGATAATCTGAAGCCTGTTTTGTTTTAAAACTTATGTTCTGTGGTTGATGTTGTTTGTTTGTTTGTTTTTATTTTGGGTTTTTTTTTTTTTTTTTTGGCATACTACATGCAGTTCTTTAACCAATGTCTGTTTGGCTAATGTAATTAAAGTTGTTAATTTATATGAGTGCATTTCAACTATGTCAATGGTTTCTTAATATTTATTGTGTAGAAGTACTGGTAATTTTTTTATTTACAATATGTTTAAAGAGATAACAGTTTGATATGTTTTCATGTGTTTATAGCAGAAGTTATTTATTTCTATGGCATTCCAGCGGATCTTTTGGTGTTTGCGAGGCATGCAGTCAATATTTTGTACAGTTAGTGGACAGTATTCAGCAACGCCTGATAGCTTCTTTGGCCTTATGTTAAATAAAAAGACCTGTTTGGGATTTATTTTTTTATTTTTATTTTCATTTCATGTCTTATTGGTTTTCCAAGATCAACTTTGCACACATATTCCTACAACCTTTGCTGGGTAATCATTTCATTTCCACCGAAATTATCTGGAAGAGTGTGAGAAACACATTGAATGGGAGAGAGAGAACAAAGCTGTAGTGAGAGAGCTCAAATAGAAGAAGAATATATATTGCTGCAGCAGATGTTTGTAATGGGCTGTAGATACTTGGACCAGCAATATTTATATTTTACTCATTTTGTTAATTTCCCATTTCTCAAACTGTAGTGGCAAGTAACATGAAATAGAGAGAACTTCTCTCCCTCCCTCCCTCCCACCTTCTTCTCTCCTTTCCTTCCTCTTTCCTTCATCCTTTCTTCTCTTCTTTCTTCCTCCTTTCTTTTCTGGCTAAAAATCTGGAATTGCACAGAGCCCCTAGAGCTAGAGAACTATATGCATAGGAAAGAAAAGTCTTGGGACCAACAGGACCAATTTGGAATCACAGAAGTACAGTCAAGAATGAATTCATGGTTCAATCTTTTCTTCTATAGGTTTTTCTCCAGTATCTGTGCCCATCCCAGAGGTTATATGGAGAAACTAACTTTTGTAAATGCCCTTATAAACCAAGCATGCGCCCATGCACCATCTTATTGCTATTCACATATCGTTGTTTTAAGCACCCTGAACAATAGATATAGTTATCCCTGCCTTCACAGATGAATCTTAGGCATAAAGTAACATTAATTGGAACTAGAATTCCAAGCCAGGTCTATATTCAAGTCTAAAGTTAATTTTCTTTTTGCTGTTCCATACTTCCATTTTTGTGTTAATTTCCTTATGTACTGAGAAAAAAGGAGGGGGTGAGGGTGGGGGTTGAGTGTTGAAGACACTTCTAACTTTTTACCACAGACACTTTATATTCATCAGATATTTCACTTGTACTCATCTCCAAGCAAAATGCCAACTTCATGTAAATTCATGCTAAACCTTTTTGATCTGGTTTAGGTAGGAAAGCTCTATTTTTTAAAAAACTTAGAAAACGGAACTGTTACAGTTTTGCTTTATATTTATAAATTTGTCTTATTTTTCTATTCTTATATTTTGCTAGAGGAAACCTCTTGTCCAAAGTATTTTACTTTATGGGTCCCAGGGAGACTGTGTGTGTGTGTGTGTGTACGCACACATGAACACATGCACACATGCATTAGCCTTCATTTCCTGCCCAAGTTTAACAATGAATGCATATTAGGAACTAAGTAAAGACTCCACTGAATTACAAATGAGTAATATTATTATGAAATTTATATGACTGTTATTGTAATTAAGGCAAAATTAACTGAAAGAAAACAAAGTTGAAGTCAAGTATGGAAAAATACATTGACTGTGTATATGTGTATATGTAATATACAAACATATATGTATATGTAATATATATTACACATCTAACATATATAATATATATACATATTTAGGGGGCAGAGAGAAGGAGAATGTGTCATCATTTAAAGGAAATATCTAAATTCGTTTCATGTGGAGGTTTAATTCTTTTCAGAAAGCATTTGTCTGAGGAGATGTCTAAACAAAAGGGAGCAGAGCAGGGCAAAAAGTCCTTCTTGCATCAAATCAAGTGCCAGCTCGTTTAAAAGAATTCCGATGTTTCTGCATTGATCCAATTTTGAGTCTTCTCTTTGGTCCATGAAAAGGCAGGATTCATTAGAAATTCTCCATTACTCCCTATCAGGCTTTCTTTGTCATGTAATTAGTGCCTACAGTAAGAAAAATAAGGAAAGCAAATTGTTTATCCACAAGCAAAGAGCCACAGAGCTGTTTCAAGACGTCTTAGAAATAGACAATTGCCCCACTTTCTATGTCCACTTTTGCGAAGAGCTGGCGATCGGAGGAGTTCCACCATGACTGCAGTTCACTGGAGGGACACCAGAGAAGTACTTTTCTCACAGAAAACTTGGCTGTTAAAATCTGAAAGTGGTCTAGGGAAATATTAGGCCAGCTGATTGAATAAAAATATAAAAAAATATTCTTTTTTTGAGCTGATTTCTGCTGGGAAGAAGTCAGAGAAAGTGTTGAGAGAAGGTCCAGTCACAGTCAGAGAAGAGCACTGAAAAAGCTACCAAGGCAAGAGTTAACTTGCTGCTGTAAGTCTTACTGTCATGGTGGTGGTGGTTTCTGCCTCATTGCCATGTGGGGGACACAGTGTTCTAAGACAAATACTATAATGTAGCAACAAAGATTCCATCAAATACGCCTTTCATTAATGAATTTGTCCCAACACAGTTGAGCACCACAGCCTAGGCCTGAGCACCAAGCTTAGTGGTCACATGGGATAAAGGCAGTCATTATGGGGAAACTCTTCCATTGTGAAAGAAAGAAAGAAAGGAAAAAAAAAAGACAAACACTGCTAATCTATGCCAGAAACAGCAGGCCTAAGGCAGGAGTATGACAAAGCATTGCGCTTCAAAGTGTTTATTGTGCTAGAACTTCCAAGCACTTTGAAGACAACTATCAAACCATTCTAAATGGAACCAGGGAGGCTTCTCGCCATTGATCTCAACAACAAATGTTTGTGTTTCCTGGTCAATTTATTTATCCCTCAAAGACTCTAAGTAACATTCTCATTAAATAGGATATTTTTAAAGATAAAACTAATTTTCCATCTGAGTAATCACACCCTAAATATGATCAAATTGTCAAGGGGATGAAATGGCTTGAAATGGTATTGCAATAACACATTTAGTAGCTATTATTATGCTGTATTATGGGTTTCAGAATTCTGAAACCAACTAACCCTTGTGTTCTCAAACTACTGAATTTTCATCAGTCTCTATCAGATCATGGGCTGGCTCATGTTGCCATGAAGTTACTATTAATGGCCTCAGGTTGAAAACATGGAGCGAGTAAATATAGCTCTTCCTTTTGGACTTGGAATAATCAGATATGACTTACACTTAAAACTAATTAACTGAGTGGATTAATCATTTGTTTAGCCACTTTATGAAAACAGTCTGGGCAAAGAATGCAAAAGAGTGTTCTCCAAGCTGAATGCTGCCTAGTGGGTAGGATGGTCCTGTGACTCCTTGAAAGACGAATAGAGAGCAGATGCTAGGTGGCCCCATCAATGTCCCAGAAGCCAAGTGTCAATAGGTGTGGAGAAGCAAGATAAGCATGCCCTTCTTTTCCTAAGAGAGCCAGTTCTCACCCCAGCACCTGGCCACTCCAGCTCACTCCTGTAACCAGGTATCATAGTGGCGTGAGGGAGGGTGATGGTGAACAACTTTTATCTTTGGGCTTTAAACATTTCACAAAACAAGAAATGTAATCTTAACCCATTTTAAATTGAACAAGTACCAAGTTATGATTCTGACTAGATCCATCCGTCATCTGGAAGACTGATTTGCAAAGTAGTAAACCCAGAATTGGGAGTACATGGATTAAGCACAGGAATTAAATTCTATGGAAAAGAGATCATTGTAAAAACACCTTTCAGATGATCAAAAATTGGGGGAAAGGAGATGAAACTCAGGGGTGGTGAGGGTGAGGTCAGGTGCTTCTCTCTAGCTTCGGCTATGCCTTAGACTTATCAGGGAGTAATCTGATAAATGCACGCACTGACCTCTAGGAATCAGATTTGTTGAGGTTCCTTTTTGTTGTTTTCCTGAAGGAGGAGTAAGTGCCCAGGGGAAATTAAGGTGGGGAAAGCTGCACCCCGCACAGTTGGGCTTCAGGACTTGGGTCTAGACCAGTGGAGAGAAGAGGTTGCAGGAAGAAATGGAGGAGGCTTTGCATCAAGGACTCTGTGTGTAAAGGGGCAATTCTTTAGTTCTCAAATAAGAAATTGTGATACCATATGGGAGAGAGGACCATTCCCCCTGATTTTGCACTGAAAACGGCACCATAGATGCTACATAGAAAATGAGCCAACAGCTTTGGGAGCCATGATAGATAGGACCTTCACCAGATTTGGACATTCTCAAGATGGCCTCTGGAAGCAGTGGCAGTGTGATGGATCCCCATTCGACAGAGGCCTTGTAAGAACTGAAGCTGACTGGGCAATTTATGGGCACATGTGAGACATCTGAGGTTTCCCAGACAGAACTGGATAAAATTTAGGGCTGAGCCATAGAGTTGACTAAGTTCCACCTTTGAGAGAGTGGGGCAAAAGCTAATGAAATTTGGCCTATTTCATTTAATACAACCTTCTCTGCTTTTACAGATTTGTAAGGGTGGAGGAAACTCAATTTATGTTAGAATTTTATACAATGACACAGAAAAGTGTGATAGGTTCTAAGGAATTATTTATTAAACCCAAATTCAAACAAATCACAAAAGTGTTTGTTTTACTAATGAAAATCTTTAAAAGCAACTTATTCTTTGACAATCTGAGATGTATTTTGAATAAGAAATGCGGCCTAGGAAATATCTCTGAACTCCTAGAAGGAAGGACTTGGAAAAAGTGAGAGCCATACTTGGAAATGGTCCCTTTTGGGCAAGGGTAGCTGAGAGAAACTACCTACAACGTGTATGGGTATATCACATATTTATTTAACAAGCTCCTATCAAGGTATTATGTGCTGGGCACTGTTCTGAATGCTTTCTGCTTTATGAGAACTCTATGAGGTAGAGCTTCTGCTTCCACCTCTGCAAAGATAGGCCATAGCCACCACTTCACAGGTGAGAAAGCTGTGGCACAGAGTAGCTGAATAACTCGTCCGAGGTCAAACACCTAAGTTGCGACAGAAGTAGGGTTCCAACCCCATGATGTCTCATGCCAGCCATTGCACCCTCAGCCATATGCTCTCCCGCCTCTCCACTAGGACGATTGCTGATACCACACAGCTGCCTTCTCTGCTTCTACATGCGGATTGTGCATTTACAGCTAATCCAACCAACTACTTCTTCACCTGGTAACCCACAGAGCAGAGGCATTGTAGTGAGGAGGAAAGAATATTGGACCATGAGTTAGGAAATCCAAGTTTAGCCTGCCTCAGGCACTAAATAACTCTGTCATATTAAGTCACATTTACATCTTTGAGTTTCATAGTCCCTATCTATAAAAAAAGCCCTATTCTAAAAAAGGGCTGCATTTCAGCCTCAAGATTCTAAAATCCCGGCTAGCCAGATAGGTTAGATATAGATGTTTTGGACAAAGTACCTGCATCTCCTTTTGTAACAGATATTACCACAAGGACCTACCTAATCATGAGATGTACTTTTTAATTAGCTGTTATTCCATTTTTGATGTCCCAATAAGTGCCTTTGTTATAACTGCAACAACAGTAAAACATTTGATTTTACTTGTTGTGGAAAAAAAATTGTCAGAAACACTCAACCAAATTGGTTAGAAAAATTGCTTCAGAATTAACCGTGTTTCTTTTAAAGAAGACGTCAAAGTAAAGAGATGAAGTTTAGATACCTGACATATATTTACATACATGTTGCTGTTTTTAGCCTATTTGGCTACTTTTTGCCTACATTTCTTTATTTCTGGACTGTGTTTCACATTTCATATCATTGGATTTCTACCTCTTTTCTTTTTCACTCTCTATCAAGAAAGTGTGTGTTTTTGCTTCTGTGTTTTAATTTTCTATCATTCTTCCTTTCTGTAGAGTATTCTTCTAACTTTTTCTGAAAACCAAAAGGAGAGGTCATTAAGAGTAAAACATTTAGGGGCCGGCCCTGTGGCTTAGTGGTTAAGTGCGTGCTCTGCTACTGGCAGCCGGGGGTTCGGATCCCGGTCGCACAGACGCACTGCTTCTCCGGCCATGCTGAGGCCGCGTCCCCCATACAGCAACTAGAAGGATGTGCAACTATGATATACAACTATTTACTGGGGCTTTGGGGAAAAAAAGGAGGAGGATTGGCAATAGATGTTAGCTCAGAGCTGGTCTTCCTCAGCACAAAGAGGAGGATTAGCACGGATGTTAGCTCAGGGCTGATCTTCCTCACAAAAAAAAAAAAGAGTAAAACATTTAGGCAGGGAAAGTTTCAATGAGGCTTCATGCCCTAGGTCAGAAATTCTGTAACGTTAGTGTGCATCACCTGGGAACATTATTAAAAGACATATGCACATGCGTCACTCACCAGGGAGTTTTGAGACAATAGGTCAGAGTAGCACCTGGTAATCTCTATTTTGTAAAAGTTCTGGAGCAGTGGCTTGGTGATTCACACTTTTAAAATTAGTCAAGTCAATGCAATCAATACATCAGAAGGGCTCCATGAGGATGAGGGGTTTTTTGGTTTAGGATTTTTTTTTTTTTTTTTACAAGTGGATGGAGATAGACGAATTAGAAAAATTGGAACCTGCCATATCGAATTGGTGACCCTGAATTCCTCTCTGGGAGCAAGTAGGTGATGTGTTAGCAAGAAGCGGCTAAGTCTGGGTTTTTCCTCGTTCAGATAGTCTTTTCCAGGACCATGGGTAGGAAATGTGAGCACATGGTGTAATGACTAGAAAAGTAGACACATTCATCAAAAGATTATTAATAGTTATGATCTAATTAGAGATGGATATGGTTTTAAACTGTATATAAAGGGCTTAATGATATATTCTTACTTCATTGTTTTCTCTTTAGATTTAATATGAAGGCAATTTCAGTAATCACATAAACTCACCTCTGAGAAAAGTCAACTTGGTTTCTTTCACATGAATGGCTAATGTGCAGCATTAACTTGACTGGAAATTGTGTATGCCTGGAGAAATCGAAGATGAGTCGGTCGTGGAGTGAGTACTAAATATATTTGGTTCAGGCTGTCCTTTTATTTGGTGACGTGACCTTGAACTAGATGCTCTGATCCTAGATTTATTCTTCTGTAGGTTGGAGCCATTGATACCTATTCTGCTTGTGTCTCTGTGGTGCTGTGACAGTGAGCTCATGTTCAAGTGCTTTAGTGATTGAGGAATCAAATAAGGATGAAGATGCTCTTTCCATTTTCTTTAATCAATAAACACAATCTCCCAAGCCATTAATTTGTTTCTAACCTTTATTGTTTTAATTCAATAATTTAATGTTGTACCTAAGCCATTCAATGCACCACTAGGAGATGAAATTATGATAATGAAGCACAATCTGTTTGAATATAGTTTTTAAAGAACCATAGGGACCGCACAACACGACCTTGGTCAGGATGTATTTTTGATAGCATTTTTTTAAACTTTGAAAGCTATTTCTCCATACAATTTTCAAGTTGAGCCAATCTCAAAATCTTTTTGGATTGATGTGCTTTACCATCTCACTCCAATGTAAAGTCATTGGAGATGCATTTATTGTAGGCTGTCACTTTCTAGAGACCCAAAACAGAAAACTCTTCTATGTGAAAAGCAGAAGGACCCCTTTGGCCCAGTGAGAGGGTACATGCTATTAGAACAATTGAAGCTGAGTTAACTGTCAGTCAAGGAAAGTGTTGAAAGATTTTTCTAATCATTATAGTTATGCATGGCCTGTAATATTTTGCCTCCGAGTTTTTTTTCTTTTCTTTTCTTAGCCTGTGAATTAAAATTAATAAATAAATAGAATAAAATATACAACATAGTGGTGAAGAGAATAGCTTCTAGATTAGGTAATACACATTTTGTCAGCTACTTAGCAGCACCGTGACACTGGGCAAGTTACTTAAATTCAATGCCATTTTTCCTTCTCCTTTTAAAATTTAGGATAAAAATAGCATCTACCTTATAGGACTATTTGGAAAATTTCAGATGAAAAGACATCTAAATGGCAGAGCTCAGTGCCTGACATGGGGAGTTCACCATTGTCCCTTGCTAGAAATATCTGGTTATACTTTATGGCCCCACCCTCCAAGGATTATCAGAAACACCTCCTTCAGTGAGACCCCTGGCCCATGCATCCTGGGACTCTTCTTCTAACAGTGGCCTCACAGGGTGTTTTGAGAGTAGATGTTGTTGCTTGCTCTCCATGACATAAATCATAGAGAATTATTGTTTTTGACCCAAACAGCTTTCTTTAATAATCCTGTTATAGCTGTCCTTCTCAGCTTAGTCCACCTGTTGAAGTAACAAATTATATTAGTTTCGTGTGTAAATTAAAGTAGCACCTAATTTCCTTGAATGGATAGAAACTAAAATGTTCCATATAAAGAATTTTTTCATAATTAGAAAAATCTTTTAAAGAAATTAGTGTATGTTTGGCTATACATAAAAATATGATCAAACAGGTTTAAATAATGAGGACATCTGTTGCTTACATAACTTGGAACCAAGTTTTCAGGCACAGTATAATCATAGCACCAGCTCTATTTCTTTATAATTCTCTGATCACTCCCCTCATCAGGATTTTGACTTTGTCATCAGGCTCATAATCTCTTAGCAAAAACCTGGGCATTATTCATCTTTATTTGCAACCAGCATAGATTGCTTCCCATGGCTTTCTTTTAGAAGCAATGAAGAAATTTCACAGAGCCAGCCCTGATGGCCTAGTGTTAAAAGCTCGGTGCTCACCGCTTCGGCGGCCCAGTGTTGCTTCCTGGTCACGGAACCACACCACCTGTCTGTCAGTTGTCACGCTGTGGCTGCAGCTCACATGAAAGAACTAGAACGACTTACAACTAGGATACAAAACCATGTACTGGGGGCTTTGGGGAGGGGGAAAAAAGAGGAAGATTGGCAACAGATGTTAGCTCAGGGCCAATCTTTCCCTGCAAAAAAAAAAAAAATTGTCAAAAATTTCACGGAAGTCACCAAATAAACCCTTCCTAGTGACTTTCTGGCCCAAGTTTACATAAGCCAATCACAAAGACAGGAAACTATGATTGACTCAGACAAGTCAGAACTAACTTCCTGAACTGGGATCAGTTCCCTACATTGCATTGCTACTAGATAGGTGGGATTGGGTAGGATGGGTGGTAGAAACCCAAACGCCACAAGTGCCGAACTGCTATTTCAGTATTTTTGATGGAAACCTTTATACAGTGTCCCCACCTTCCACAACCTTGAATAAACAACACTGATCATAATTTTGCCTTTTTTTTTTAGATGATATTGCAGAGATTATTGTTCAGTGATAATCTCAGTAATTACTATTTAGGTGAGCAGAGCTGTTTGCTCTTTAAATATTTCCTGACTCTTTTTGAGTTTTTTTGCTCTTTTCTGCTCTTCTGAATACTTTGTCTTCTCAGTTGTTTTGATGCTAACAACTTACATTCTGGTGATAGACAGCAATCCCCTTCCCAATTTCACTTTGCTATGAGAGGAAAAGTCACAGAAAACCTCTTAATGGATCCCACTTAACTGGCTCTGGGATTGATGGATGATCCTTATTTCCTGCATAAAACACATTGCCTGATGCACTCAGAAGATTGCATACGTGTAGCTAGTGGGTCCCTCTGCACAATACCTGTGCATTTTTGCTCTCGCTGGTTGAGTGTATGCTTACTAAGGCTCGGGTGTGTTTGTTCCCAAACCTGTTTATGCCAGCTGTATTTGTGACTGTTATACATAAAAACTTGAAAGCTGAGAAAAGCAAAAACCAAGCTAATGAAGAAATGAATTGTTTCTATAGAGTTAGAGAATATCACTAAAAACATTTGTGGCTCAATTAGCCATGAGAGAGACAACTGCAAAAAAGTGAAGAAAAATTACAAAATATAGAAAGATTCTGCATTTAAAAAGTTTTGTAGGGACCTTTAAGTTCTTGTCCTACTTTAAAGAATCACAAACTGGAAATTGTGGAAGATGTGTTAGTAACGTGATTCATAAATGAAAATAGTGGCAACCTCTAATCAGGAGATCTACTCTCAAAGAAAAGGCTTTGGCTCTGTATCAAAAGCTTGGTGAATGAATGTACATACTTTAAGTTAAAAACAAATGTTAAAGTATATGTCCTTTTGTATAATTACCCTCCTTAACGAACTTCCTCTATTAACCATTCAGCTCCACATCGGGCAAGAAGGCTTTCACATCTATTGGAAGGATGAGCTAGTGGCAGTGTGTGCATGTGCGTGGTGGGGAGGCAATTGTTGGGTTGTAGGAGTAAGTATGGTAAGTCCTCATCCATAGTAGCAAGACAATGTCTAAAGTTAATCAAAAATCATATAAATGTAAATTGTTTGACACTTTAGAATATTTACTCAAAAAATGAAAGCTAAAGTGTTAAAAAGCATTTGCCTTTGGAAAGTGGAAGTGTTATAGTGAGGGGCATGCTACGTAGAGAGGAAAGTGTTGTTTGCATTATACACTTATTGCTTCTGACTCTTTAATTGTGTGCAAATTTTACTCTTATAAATATAAAAATATTAACCAGGAACATCCAGCAGTCCTGATTTTGTTAGTATGGTAGTCAGTCTCCAACACAGCCCCCAGTGAACCTTGCTTCCTGGTATTCACAATCTTCCTGGTAATCCCCTCCCGTGTTCCACGTTGTATCAGGATTGACCAACAGGACTAATAGGATAGTGCAGTTACCAATAGGATATTTCAGAAGTGATGGTATGTCACTTCTGGAATAAGTTATAAAAGAGCCTTTGGCTTCTGTCCCTCTATCTCCGTCTCCCTTCCTCGCTCTCTCTCATCATTTGCTCTGGGGGAAGCCAGCTGCCGTGTCATGAGAAGCTCTATGGAGAGGCAGGGGTGGTGAGGAACTGAAGTCTCCAGCCAAATTCTTTAAGTTTCATTCCTTGTTTGTAAATTTTAGATAATAATACCTTTCTTGTGAATTTTTTAGACTTTAGATATAAAATATATAAACTTCAAGACAAGAAATAGACCCTCAATCATAGCTGACGTTTTCATTAATGTTATTGATATATTTATTAAACTTGCCAGAGTCATTCAGCTTATATGTGGCAGAGAGAGGATTCCAGAATAGATCTATCTGCATTCTAAACCCATTGCCTGTCCACTAGTGTAAACAGATGCCCATAGGAAATTTGGGTCAATTTTCCTCCTTTTTGTTATACATGTGTGTGGATTACAGGAATCTCTGTAATTCTCCTCCAGTGACCCCTGCAAGGAAGGAACATCCAGCTGGGCCAAGGGGATGCCTGACAACATAAGACAGAGTCCTAAAGGACAGGGCAAGCTCTATGGACTAGCATACTTATAGGAAAAGAGAGAGAGAAGAAAATAAATATGGTGCATATCAACTCAGAGTGAAAGGAATGGAGGAAACACCATGCTAGAAAGGCTTTTGAATAAAGAAGGAGATGTGGGGTGATAGGAGGGAAGAGGATGGTTGCAAGGACAGAAAAGCCAGATGTGCTGGCAGGGACAAGTGGTTCTGTCTAGCGATATGGATAAAGATATTGATGTACATCACTAGGAGAAAGACCAATTAGGAAATTCCTGTGGATTTGAACCCAGAGTCTGGGAAGTTGCCAAGTTTGCAGAGAGGCAAGTTAAGGCTAGGAAAGTTATTAAAATTGAGCCAAAAATGCATGACAGGGTTTGGTAGGAAGTTGGAAGAGTTCATCTTGACTGGGAGGTGGAAATGAGGTGAGTCTATCAGATGGGCAATGACCCCAACAGTGAGAGCTTAGAGGAAAGGCTGAAAGAAGCAAAAGGATGGGACGATGTGGAAAGCCCAAGAGGAGCTGCTAAATGATTATACTTGGTCTTATGAGTAGAGTATCAGAAGACTGGTTGTTTTATTTTAATTTTAAGGAACATATCACCTAAAATGTGGCAAGAATTCATTGTGCACTTAAACTATTGGATGAGCTGGATGGGATGAGATGCTCCTCAAGACTTGGGGCAAAGGCATCTGACATCAATGGTACAGAATTTGGGAGAGGACCATTTTTCCTCCCCTGTACATGGTCACCAACCATGGTTTACTCTGGTGTCCTGAGGGTGAGAGGAGAGCAGCTATATTTGGGGGATGGTCTTTTCTGGGAGGATAGGTAGCAGGGGACACTTTGATGAGGTATCAAGGTAGAAAAAGGAGAGCAGACACTTTCATAAGCCCAAGTGAGAAGCAGAAATGAGATGTAAAAAATGCTATACTAACTCCAGAGAGTGAGCTTCCTGAAGCCCAAAAAATACTTGAATGAATGAATGAATGAATGAATGAATAGCACGTCTTAAGAAGATGTGCAATACAGAGTTGGATATGTGGGTCTGAACCTACAGAGAGAGGTCTTGGCCCAATACAGAAATGGTGGTAATTAAATCAAGAGTTTGGATACAATTCCAAGGAGAAAATGAGAGACGAGGAACCTAGGAGGCATCAAAATTCATGGAGTGAGCAGAAAAGAAGAGGATATGAAATCCAAAGATGTGGTCACAGAAGTGGGAATAATGCTAGGAAAGAATGTTAGAGAAATTATGAAAGGAAAGTGTATAGAAAGGAGTGCTCAAAAGGGGGCAAATGCCACAAAAATAAAAAGATCAAAGAAGATATTGACTGAAAAATATCTGCTGGATTTAGCAAGAAGGAAGTCATCTGTAACTTTTGGGGAGCCATTTCATTGGAGTATTGGAGGAAGATTATTCTGATTCAAGAAGTTAATGGAAAATGAACAGGTGAATACAGTGGATGTATCATTTCAATGAGCTTGACTGTAAAGGGGAGGAAAGCCACCAGACAGTCATCAGAGAAGAGCAGATGTTGAGGGATAGCTTTTAAAATGAGAGATTGGAGCATATTTGAGGTTTTAACCCAGATTTTAGCTTGGACTTTCCTGCCTTTTGAGATCAAAATAAGATTGCCTTGAAGACCATTCCCAAGTGGTTGTGGTGGTTACTGCTGGGAGTGAGGGTTGTTGATTGCTTATATTCTATGGTCTCCTCTGGCTCTGACCGCATTCTTTCTCAGCTTCCTCAGTTATCACTGAATTGACCAGACTGGAAACTCAGCTCCTCTTCAAGTTCGTTAAAAATCTATACACATTGGCAATTTTGGGGCATTTGAGGGGTATTTCTGAATGTAAGCTATTATTCATTTTATACTTCCAAAATAAGCTTAAGTTCCACTTCCTAAGCCTCTCTCTTTGTCTGTTTCTTGGCTCTACACATTAGAGAGAAGTCCTTGTTCAGTCACCTTTGGGAATCCTCTTCCTCCAGTAGGCCCTTGAATATTGGGGTTTCTCAAGGCTCTGCCCATGGTTGACTTCTCTTTTATAGTCCTAACCAGAGATTTGTAAACTATCACCCAGTGGGTCATATCCAGGTAACACACAAGCTTTTTCTTGACCTGCATCGTATTTTTTAATTAAAGTTTGAAATTTGAGATATTTGAAGATTCACATGCTGTTGTAAAAAATAATACAGAGATCTCATGTACCCCTTGCCCAGTTTCTCCCAAGGGTATTGCAAAACTATGTGCAATCTCACAATCAGGATATGGGCATGGATACAGTCAAGATACAGAACACCTCTGTCACAGCAAGATCCCTCCTGTTGCTCTTTTTTAGTGAAGCCCACTTCTCTTCCATTCCTTCCCCTCCTTAACCTCTGGCAATCATTAATCTGTTCTCCATTTCTATAGTTCTGTCATTTCAAGGGTGTTATGTGACTGGAATCATACAGGACATTACCTTTTGGGATGTGCTTGTTTCCACCTAGCATTATCCTCTGGAGATTCATCCAGGTTGTTGTGTGTATCAGTGGTTCGTTCTTTTTTATTACTAAAGAGTATACCACTATATGGATGTACCACAGTTTGTGTAATCTTTCACCCATTGAAGCACTTTCTGAGTTGTTTCTAGCTTTTGACTACTATGAATAAAGCTGCTATAAATGTTCACACATAAGCTTTTGTGCAAAGATAAATCTTCATTTCTCTGGAATAAATGCCCATGAGAACAATTGCGTATGATAGTTGCATGTTTAGTTTTATGAGAAACTGCCAAATGGTTTCCCAACGTAGCTGGACCATTTTACATTCCTACAAGCAATATATGAGTGCCCCAGGTTCTCTGCATCTCTGCTATCATTTGTTGTTGTCATTATTTTTTATTTTAGCCATTCTGATAGGTTTGTAGTGGTAGCTCATTGTAGTTTTAATTTGCATTTCCCTGATGGCTAATGATGTTGAACGTCTTTCAATGTGTGTATCAGTATGTACATCTGCTCGATGAAAGGTCTCTTCATTTATTTAGCCCATGTTCTAATTGTATTGTTAGCTTTTTTGCTTTTGAGTTTTGAGAGTCCTTTGTCAGATATATGGTTTGCAAATATTTCATCCTCTTAACAGGGTCTTGCACAGAACAAAAGTTTTTAATTTTGATAAAGCCCAATATATCAATTTTTCCTTTTATGGATCATGCTTTTCATGTCAAGTCTAAGAACTCTTTACCTAGCTCTAGAATCTGAAATTTTTCTCCTATAACTTTTTCTAAACTGTTTCTAATTTTGTGTTGTACCTTTGAGTCCATGATCCATTTTGAATTAATTGTTGCATAAAGTGTGAGACTTGAGTTGAGTAGTGCCTATGGATATGCTCCAGCACCATTTGTTGAAAAGGCTATCTCTCTTCTATTGAATTGCTTTTGCACCTTTGTCAAAAATCCATTGGGCTAATTTTTGTAGGTCTAGTTCTGGGTTCTCTGTGATGTTTCCTTGATCTATGTGTCTTTCCCTTTACACAAGTCCTGTGCAGGTTTTGTTAGATTTACACCTAAGCATTTCATTTTTTGAGTGACTATAAATGGTTTTGTATTTTTAATTTCATTGTCCACATATTCATTGCTATTATATAGAAACACTTTATTTTTGAATGTTTATCTTGTATCCTGTGACCTTGCTGAACACATTTATTAGTTTCAGGAATATTTTGGTAGATTCCTTGGGATTTTCTACATCATGTCATCTGAAAATAGGGACAGTTTTTTTCTTCTTTTATGATCTGTATGCTTTTTATTTCCTTTTCTTGCCTTATTGCACTAGCTAGAACTTCCAGCTCTATGTTGAGTTAGACTTGAGTAAAAGCAGACATTCTTGTCTTATTACTGATCTTAGGGGAAAGTATTCAGTACCTATTAAAATGTTAGCTGTAGGTGTTTTAGATAGTGCTTTACCAAGTTAAGGAAGTTCCCATCTATTCCAATTCTTTTGGAGAGTTTTTTATCATGAACAGGTATTGAGTTTCGTCAGATGCTTATTTGACATGATTTTTAAAAAATCTTTGTCAGATAATTCTAATATCTCTGCCATCTTGGTGTTGGCATCTATTGATGGTCTTCTTTTATTTAGTTTGAGATCTTCCTGGTTTTTAGTTTGATGAGTGGTTTTCAATTGAAATGTGGACATTTTTATACTGTGTTATAAGACTCTGGCTCTTATTTAAACCTTCTGCTTTTGTTGGCTGCCACTGACATTCATCCTGCAGGAAATGAAGGGGAGCTACCTTGTTCCTGCCAGGTGGAATGTGAGTCTAACTAGGAGTTGACATCCAAGGTGTAAACTCCTTGTTGTTGCTGGGTGAGGTGGGAGCTCCAGCTCCAGATGTAGTCTCCACTGATGCTTCAGCGGGGGTGGCTTTTTTGCTGCTGGGTGATGATGACAGTCTTGACTCTCCACTAGTCTACTTCTGACACCATCCCCCAGCAGGGAGCGGGAGGGGTGCTTCATTATTGCCAGGTGGGGTTGGATGTCCATGCTTCCCATGTGGTGTCCACTGACACCACAAGTCTGGATGGAGCTCGTTATTGGCTGGTGGGGATGAGAATCCTGGCTCCCTACTTGGCCTTCTCTGGCCCCACCCTGTCAAGGGTGTTGAGGCATCTTGTTACAGCCTCATAAATGTAAAAACCTAGGCTCCCCATTTGGCCTTAGGTAGCATGGTTTGGGGCAGGGTTACAATGTTTTCTGTGGTGCTTTATTGGATGGAGTAGAACAGTCATTGTCTAAAAGTTTTCTGGCTTGCTAGGCTGCCCATTTCCTTTGATTAGAAAGAGCAGGCTTTGTTGTCTGTGTGTGTTATTTCCAGGTTGCCAACTTCTTCTGCTCCAAGTCTGAGATAGGCGAGAAAAAAGAAAACTCAGGGAACTCCCCACCATGTTGTTCCTCTCATCCTAAGGTCCTCATAGGTTTGCCTTCTTTTTCCTACCTCTAAGACTCTTAGGTTTGTTTTGTATATAATTTTCAGCGTTTTTAGTTCTACTTAGTGGGAGAACTAGAGAAAGGTATGCCTACTCCATCTTCCCAGAAACAGAACTTTGCTTTCCTGAACAGTGTTTTAAATTTCTTATTGCTATTCCCAAATCTAGATTGCTCAACTAGACCATCCACTGAGCCCTAGACAGATGAGTTCACCTTTCTGAGTGTTTCCACCCGGATATCCCATGAGAAACCTAAATTCAGCGTGAATAAATGGGCTTCCTCCCCTGGTCCTCAACTCCCCTCCTTCTTTCAATCTATCCTGGTTATTATTACCACATGGCCATCCAACCTAGAAACCAGAAGCTTTTCCTACATGCCTTTCTTTTCCTGACCTGCCATGTCTTAGCCATCCAAATACTAAACTCATGCCTGCCTTTCTCACCCTTTACTTCTGTGGATGTCTCTTTATTCACATTCCAGTAACACTAAAAGTTATAATGTCCAAAACAAACAATGCATATCAACTTCTGTTCCAATTATGCTTCTCTTCCTTGTTTGAATTTTAGTCACTGTCACTCTCATTCTCTTATTCTCTGTTGTCAAAATTTTTACTATATTTTTTACTCATCTTTGCCCTGTATCCAGTACTTCCAAATTTGATGAATTCTATGGTGCTGACATCTTTCCCATCAACACCTTCCTATCTATTTTCATTGTCATAATCCAGTGCCTAAATATTAGTGGAACTGTCTTTATGACCAGGTCTTCATCCTCTCTCACCTATATGATTGCAGTTGCCTCCTAATTGGTTTTTCCTTCTCCAATCCGTGGCAATCCTTCATGTACACCATCTGGTTAATTTTCCTGACGCATAGTTTTTTAACTTGGTTCTCCTGCTTTAAAACCTGCAATGGCTCTCTATTCCCCATAGAATCGTGTTCGGGGGTTTTAATTTGATGTTTAAGATCCTCCACATTCACCTCTTTTATCCTGAGTTTCTTCTCTGAGTTTTGTTTATTTCTCTCCCTTGGATCTGGTAGGTCCCTGCAGCAGCCCCAGGCAGGTTATGAATGATTATCTCAGCCTGGACCACTGCTTTAATTCAACGGCAGCACAGATCATGTTGTTTGGTTTATTACTTCTGGTTCACTGCATGAAATGAGAGGTGAAGGAGGGAAGAAAATATAACAAAGCAAAGATGAGTGATGTGAGAAGATGTAGATAAAAAAATTAACTCCGTGTTGAAGCAATCTTCGTGTAAACAAGAGTGCAGGGTAGTTATTCTCCACAGGCAGAGGAGAGAAGTACAGGCTCACAGTGAGCCATGCATATGACTTCAAAGATAGGAACACATCAGTTGGTAATAAATATTTATGAAATGAGACTTAGGTATTTAGACCATTAGCCTGCCACATACTCCTTCCAAGCAATGAAATATGAAGCTTAAATCATGACAAAGACAAGCAGAAAAAGTAACAGAAGACCTAAATTTAGGCTTCGGTAAATGTTCAGGTTTATTTTAAAATATGGGTCTATGCACATGGGCGTTATAGACAAAACCAGATTTTCAAATGGCCACAACTGATTTTCATTCATTTCGCTTTGTTTCTGCTATATTTTTTATTAAAGGAAAAAATTTTCTCCCAACTCATAGTATTTTTTCTTTGTCTTCTCACACTTCATCATGTCCAATATGACTAGAGACATTCTTGCCTTGTCAAGTCATGTGATTCATTTGTTAAAATAGAGGAAAGAGCCACTTGAGGCTGATTTTATCCAAAGCAAATTTTCAAACTTTCTTCAAAGTCTATGCTAAGTGATTCCCAGCTCAGTGTCCAATGTAGAGTCTTCTTTCTCCACTGATTTCCCTATAAATTCATCTGTCACAATCATGTATTAATAAGCTTCAGGAGTGAACATAGGCTCTTATGTTAACAAAAGGGGTTAGGTGAGGTTCAGAGCTTATTCCAAATTCTGGCCTTTCTGAATTCCTTGCTGATTAAAAACTAAATGTCCCATTTTGTCTTCTTTGAGACAGTGGGAAGCAGCAAGCTAAAGAGACAAACCAATTAAGCTAAGTAGCTAAAGAGCAGCTAAAGCAGCTAAGAGGTTTAATGCGCTTTCTCTTCCAAATGAAAGGAATTCCTTTTCTGGGACCCCTGGTATCTCCACCTCTGAGACACGGCTACAGTGGAGGGTGGTCTCCCAATCTGGGGCACTGCCCAAATCCTATCATTTAGGGGAGGTCTTCTATGCATAGATGTGTGGAACAAACCACTATAGGGTCTCCTGACTTGCAGGATGTTGTATGGAGAAACAATCATACAGTACAGAGATAAGTGATACAAGATCAAATCTGGATGATCCTGAACCAGTTATTTGAGATTTCTGGCCTTTAGTTCTCTCACCTAGAAAATGGAAACAATATTGCGTTCTCTGTTTTTGTGAGGATTAACTGAGGAGGCTCTGTGCACACTTGTGACTGTCGTTATTGCAGGTAGGAACAGCATAAGCAATAGGAGACTTGCTGACCAAGCTAGCCCACTGAAGAGAAGGACAAGTTCAAAACACTGACTTGTGTGTTCTATAACTTCTTACTATGATATCATTCAATAAATTTATTATCAGGTTTTTGAAAACATTTTCTCATCTCCTACCACATGGTATCCTTTCAACTGCCCAGCGAGGCCAGGTAAGAAATTCTGATCATTCCCCGGTGACTAAAGCAAAATTTTACGTATACAGAAAAGAGTTTCCCAAAGCCATACTGCTATTTTGTTTAGAGCCAAGTCAAGAACTTTCTTTATACTGTATGTATAGTGGTTAAGTTCAATAGAGTTACAAATTCTACTGGCAAAGCCCTTCGAATTGAACAAGAGGAATTAAGAAATTCCCAGGCAAGGGGCCGGCCCAGTGGGGTAGTGGTTAAGTGCACGCGCTCCCCTGTGGTGGCCCATAGATCAGATCCCGGGCGTGCACTGACGCACCACTTGTCAAACCATGCTGTCACGGTGTCCCATGTAAAGTAGAGGAAGATGGGCACAGATGTTAGCCCAGGGCCAGTCGTCCTCAGCAAAAAGAGGAGGATTGGCAACAGATGTTAGCTCAGGGCTAATCTTCCTCACACACAAAAAAAAGAGAGAAAGAAATTCCCAGACAAGAAACCTTTGATTATGGCACCCATTAATAAGCCCTTCATAGCCCTAATCTGAAGTTCACTGGATACCATTTCTACACATCTGCAATGGATCATTATAAAATCCTTGAAAATGTATACTTTAAGTATGAATATAATTAAAATCTGTCCCTTCTATAATTCTCCTTCCTGCAGTACTTTAAGCCTCATTAACCAATTTACAAATGCACAGATTAAAGCAGAAGAGAGTTAAATGACTTGGGCCGTAGCCTGCCTGCATGGTGAAAGGAAGAAGTGGGAGCATGAGACACCTGGTTCTGAGTCCTGACTGTGTCACTCCCCAGCTCTGTGACCTTGGCCAAGTTATTGACCTCATGAGACTCAATTTCCTAATATATAAAGATGGTGATGAGGTTGAAGAGGAGGATGATAACCATCTCCTAGGAATATTATGAAAATTAAATGAAACAGTGTTTGAAAATTGCTAGCTTGCTGTCAGGGACATAAACATTCAATAAACATTTGTTTGTTTATTTTTTTCCTCATGCATATTGTCTTAAGCATATATTTCTTGTGCGAAAATCAATATACCAAAGCCCAGTTTTAGTAGAATCTTAGAAAGCTTGGATTTCCTGCTTATGAAGTAGAATTTTAACTAGACAGACCTCTAAGTCCAGCACTCAATGAATGCACAAGCAATCTATCCAAGTGAAGAATTTGCTGTGACAATTTCTTATAAGAATATCCTAAATCTGGGGGGTTTCTAGAGCAGTGATAAGCTTTTAGAGAGAGGACTTGGTTAATTTGTTGCTTTTTTTTTTGAAAACTACAATTAATGCTATTTGTAAAGACAGCTGCTCTATCCTAGAGACAACCCAAGAATGTGAAAAACAGATCTGCTGAAAGTCTGACCTGGAATACAAGTAGCTAAACTGAAGAGCCCTTCTGGTGAGAAATAAAATGTGTCAAAAACTAGAATGGTTATTTTTGTATGCTCTATTAAAGGGGGAAAAAGTGGATCCTACCTCTGGAATAGCCAACAATTTAGTAAGAGGGGGACAGCTGAAAATCAAAAATAAAAAGTGTCTTTGTGGAGAATATTCCATGTCTCTAAATAGCCAGTGAAGTTTATAAAAAGCATATATGTAATTATGCACCTTAACCTTCTAGATCTCAAGATTTTTGAACATGTGGGAAAAAAACTAAGCCTGTAATTTTTGCTTCCAATGGGTAGAAATTTGAATTTACCTTTGTGGCATATGAATTTTTTTTCTTTTTTGAAAAAACAACATTAGGGTATATTTATTAAGCAAATGCAACATGAGAATTCAGTCATTATTTTGGGGATTGACTGAAGCCTTGAAGAAAGCTTAAGATCTGCAGTTAAGCATTCTACTTAATAATATACACTGAGGGCAAATTTCATGTGAACCACATCTCCACAGACTGTATTACTTTTATGAGATAACCATTAGTTTTCTCTATGTAGATTCAGTCTCCTCCATATATATATAGTTATTGCATGTACTGATGGAGTTGCGTATTCACTCATTCAACAAAAATTCATTAAATGCTTACTATGTACTAGCCACTATTCTAGTCACAAGAGGTACAGCAGTGAAAGAAAGTATAAAAATCTTTGCCTTCAAAGAACTTACATTCTAGTATGGAAAGGGAGTCAAATATTAATATGTACTGGTTAGTATATTAATATAGAATACGAATATATAGTTATTGGCAGGATTGAATGTGTCCAAGGCTTGAAAATGGGCCAAAGAAATCCCTGGGTGTCCTTTCAGTGGGATGTCCTAATAGACCTTCAAGGGATTATCTGAATCTATAAGGTGTGCACCTTAGATTGTCTTTGATTGACTAGACTATTTTATAAATCTGTAGGGATAGAATTTAAGTTGTAGGATCTCATCAGTTCTTATCAGAATGCAGAAGTTTCCTACCCATAGCAATGCCAATGCTTCCTGTGCGTGGCAATGCAAACAAATTTCGTTAAGTAAAGAATAAAAACCTCTGCAAGATGAATTCTCAGTGAATCAGTTTTAACATCTTACTGGTTCATTCTAGTTAATGAACTAAACAAAATCTTTGACTTGTTTTCATTTTATATTTGTATGAGAATCATGATTTCACCTTTTGAAAATTATGTGTTAGTGTTATCTATATACATATTTGTATAAAATATTATGTAGTATTTAATATGGCATAAGGCGATATGTGCAATGAAGAAAAATAATGCAGGGAGAGGAGATGGAGGGAGGAGGATCCCAGGCAGAGGCAACCACCAGTGCAAAGGCCCACAGATGCAAACTCCTCTAAGTGTCCCAGGAACCACTGGGGGGCTCAGGGACCTAGAGCAGATGAAGTGGGAGAGACAGGGCAGGGGGGTGGGGGTTGAGGCAGGTACCATCGAGCCTTGGAGGACTTTAAAAGACTATGGCTTTTTTCTGAGTGACATGGGAAGCACAACCTAGTCTCTTACAGTTCTGAGGCCAGGGCAAGAGGACAAATGGAAGCTCACAGCCACACGCTTGACCCCGCCTCTTGGCCATCCCTCAAGCTTAGGGGTGTAGCCAGTCCTACACACTTTAACCTAGAGAGAATAGACAGAGAAGATGCTCTCACTGAGGGAGAAGTGGTCTGGGGCCATTGGTCAGAAAATTTCTGTTCAGGGTACTTGGATTGCCGTGGGGACAAGGGGGAGGAAAAAGAGGGGGTTCTGTGTGGTTACCTTGTTTGGCCCCTGAAGACAGCTGTCAGCCAGAGGAGGGGCTGAGTGCAGCTTGAAAATATAGGACCCAGGGCACGGGCTCTAAGACTGGTGCTGGAGAATACTTGGAGAGTTCTGAGCAGAGTTGTAGGTCCTAAATAGTAGGACCTAAATGGGAAAAGAATCCCTTTGAACTGTTGAGTGGAGACTATTCTGTTAGGGGTGGGAAAAGCAGGGTATAACAACAGGGGCAAATTAGGAGCCTCCTTCATTAATCCAGGCAAAAGATAACAGGAGTTCAGAGCAAGAGATAACAGTGGAGGTTGTGAGAAGAGTTCAGATTCTGGATATATAGTGAAAAAAGAGCTAACAAGATTTACAGATGCACTGGATGTGGACTCTGAGAGAAAGAGAGAATTTGGAGATGACTTCACCATTCTGGCCTGATAACCTGGAAAGAGGGAGGAGTTGCCACAGAATGAGATTAACTTGAACTAAACTTTATGTTTTCCTTTCAACATGTTTTTTTTCTTTTGTTCAAGAGAGACTAGGCTGGGATAGAGACAACTGGGAGGAGTTGAACGGGACATTCCTCCTTCTTTTGGCCCCTAGTTTTTGAGACTGGAGTTCAGGAGAAATTCTCATTTGGGGGTAGTACCTAGGCTATTCAAGATGATGGAAATCTGGGAGTGAGGCAGTGACGTCACCCTTCTTGGTCTGGGAGCCCCTGGTCATAGTTGAATGTTGTTTGCCGAGTCTTTCTTTTTTTCAGTTGTTTCCCAAATTCCAGTAAAGTCTCTGAGTGGTTGGAGCCCAGTCTTCACTATCACTCTAGGGAATTGAGGCCAGGGCCTGTCCTCAAACTGGAGACAAAGCAATGCAGAAAAGAATAACAACATCTTGAAGGAATCCAGGCTCAAGGCATCACGAGGTGACCTTCCATGACCTTCTCATGAGAAGATCAGAGCATCTATTTGAAGCAAGATGCCTCCTCAGTTGAAATGACAATGGGATGGAACCATAGCTCCTTCTTGGAGAGAGTAGCCCCAAGTAGAGCCTGGAAATCTCATGGTCAATTCAAATGGAAGCTGGTGCTCTCGGTCCTTGAGTGGTGAGTTCTCACAGACTAGTGCAGTCAAGAGTCACGACCCGTTTCACAACTAATGAGAAATAATGGTATATAACCAAAAATAGAACCACTTGAACTAAAAAAAATCAATATTTCTAAAAATTAACAGAAACAATAAAAACAAAATACATGGTGAGCTTGGGAGTTTCGTGCAGACATTGGTAGACCACCCAGGGAGCAGCCTGTGAGCAGATGCACATGGGATCAAGCTACAGGGAGTATATGTGTCCATCTCAGGAAACCGTATCTGAGGACAAAATCAAGACACACTGGGAGACCCTCGACTCTTCCAAAATCAAGACACACTGGGTCTTCTCAACTCCTCCTCGTACTTTCTTGGAGATGTGCTACTTATCTGTCTTGTATCTGGAGATTTTATAAAATTTTGCTGTTTACAGTGTTTTTTTATTATAGCCCAAAATCCATAAAAAAATATTCTGACCTGATAATTGAATACATCTGACTTATTATATTAAACTTCCTTCCAAGTCAGTTATGTTGCTTTTGCTTTCCTCTTCAGATGTCAATATGTCATTTCCTTCTATTCTGAAATGGAACAGCCTACCATACCATCAATTCTATACTGTTCAACAAAATTTTCCACTTCCCAGCCTTACACTTATACCCAGGCTTTGCATTTCCTCTCCTACACTGAAAAGTAACATTTATTGACACTCAATGATCCTATATCTTTATCTGCTATTTCAGAGGGATAGCAAGTCAAGGTGCATTAGTTTTATAGGGCTATCATAACAGTTTAACACGAACTTGGTGGCTTAAAACAACAGTAATTTATTCTCTCACAGTTCTGGAGGCCAGATGTCCAAAATCAAGGTGTCAACAGGGCTCTGCTCCCTCTGAAGACTCAAGAGTAGAATGCTTCTTGTCTCTGGCAGCTTCTGGTGGCTTCAGGCATTCCTTGGTTTGTGGTGCATTACTCCAACCTTTGGTTCCATCTTCACGTGGCCTCTGCTCTGTGTCTGTGTCTTTTCCTCTTCTACCTGTTTTACATCTCCCTCTGCCTTTCTCTTATAAGATCACTTATCAATGGATTTAGGGCTCACTCAGATAATCCAGGATAAACTCATCTCAAGGTCTTTAACTTAATTAGATTTACAAAGATCCTTTTTCCAAATAAGGTCACATTCGTAGGTTTCAGGGACTAGGACATGGCCATATCTCTTGAGGGCCACAGTTCAACTCATTGCACTTGGTCACTGGGGGAAATGTTCTCTACTTAGAGATCTTTGTTACCATAGTGGGTGTTGGCTTTAAAAGAGATGTTAACAATTGAATTTCAGGAAAAAACAGACTTCATTGGGTTCCAGGATGAGTAGTTGTGGTATGATTCTGCTCTCAAGCATTTAAACCATTCTAGGCCAAACACAAATATTTCTTCTTCATTGTAAAATTAAAAACCAGGGACATAGAGTATGCTAAATAGTTCACTTAAGAATGATACCAACTCCTGATTACAGTTCCTAATTTTCAAGAGCAGAAAACACTTGAAATTTCAGCATGGTGCAACAGCTAGTCAGATTTAACAGGTGTCCAAAGGAATGACGAAACTTCTTTGAAGGTAAATATTTTCTCATAGGATGTCTTCAATACTTCAAAGAAAGATGGGAACAGGGCACATGATGGCTACTGCATGCAAGGACTTGGTGACCATAAACTGCCATGGATTCAGACTGAAAATTTCCAAGGGACAGAAAGCCACAACTTGAACTGAAGAACAGTAAATGACTCTGGTTGTTAAGATAGAGACACTATAAGTAAATATAACAATATGAGCCTGCAATTTTGATCAAACTTTATTAATTACGTGATTTAGTACAGCCAGCCCTCAACTGCACATCTATAACTTTCATTGGCCAGATGGGTTACAGTCCCAATAGCAGACTTTGACTCCAAGTGTGTTCATATGTGTGTTTGTGTGCTAACATATGCTCATCATTTAGCCATGTGCAATGCACTCCTTCTTCTATAAGAAATAACTTGTGAGTGGCCAAAATTTGAAGCATATGTTGTTTCCATAGTAAGATAGGGTACCAAGAAAGAATTTACTAATGTGATTAGCAAAGATCTAGGAGTTTCTAAGCAATTCTATTATATGTAGACGTTCTGGTACAAGGACATGAAAACTGATGAATGTTTTTGATTTCGAAGTATAATACTCCAATTATAGTGCAGAAACAAGTTAAAAATTAGAAATGGCAGAATGCATAAGATTTTGAGACATCTCAATCACGCTTAAACATAGTGGATTAGGAATGTTCTACAAGGGACGAGAAAGCTATCTAGTTCAAGAAACAAGGAGGTTTGAAGTACTACCCTCCTATCCACATGAATTAATTTGACCAATATTATTGACATGTTCTCTAAGTCGTACTGATTTAGGTCTGAGTTACAATGAAAAATGTTTTCATTTGAACAAAGTTTAGTAACTGAATCCTTGTGGCTTTGCCTGAAATTTACCATGTAAGTACAAAAGAAAGATACCTACCAGTTTTCCTTTCATTTGGAATTTAGACAACAAGCGGTTGCTCTATGGGGCTGGGCAAAGCTTCTAAAGAGATTGCAAAGATAACAAATTGGCAGTGGTGGCAGGGTCCCGTTAGGAACCAGGGATATAAAAATGATCTGTAGACCGTCTCTCGAGTGAGGAAGGTGAAGACTGAGGCAGGGTAGAACTCCAGGGCTTTGGATTCACTGGTTCTTGTACTTTTCTTTGCAAAATTGACATGACTAAAATAATGTCCACTGGCAGTTATGCCCCTCCAAGATAAGCAAAGAAATTGACGCCATGCTGGTTGCCTGGGTTAATATACTCTTGTAACTGGGTGTTATGGAGGATAAGAAAGACAAGTTGATTGGTGAATTAAGCCTAAATTTTTTTCACTCGACTTGAAGGAATGCCAAGGAGGCCCCATCATGGATATAATCTCAAGAATTGAGTTAAATGGCCACCATAAGGTATGATAATTTAGAAGGCTGTTTTCAAACTGTTTTATGAAGCCAAATAATTTTACGGGAACCATTTATATATACAGTGGAAACTGTTTTTTGAGAGGCAGTGGAGCCCTGGACCTGGAAACTCATTCCACTCATCCTTCACCCCAGCTCCACCTCACTCGGGGTCCCCTGAGGCAGAATTTTAACACTACATGAAACAGTTGTTTGAAAAATCACTTATCTACCATGAAGATCTGGGAAACGCTGCCTTAGACCCGGGAATTCATATCCTATTTTCATATCCTATTTTTTTCTTTTGTTCTGCTGTCATGCTGTCTGTCTTTTTCTTCTGTCTCTTTCTTCTGTCTCTCCTGTTTTTTTTTTTTTTTTACCGCTTTCATTTTACAGGTTTGGTGTGTCATTTTTCCCTAAATTACATAATCATAATGAGTCTACTATTAAGGTTGGCTCAGTCTCACCCTTGGGAGAAATAGTTTTGTGTTTTTGTTGTATACCCACCCACAATTTACGTCATCAGAGAGCTTGCCCCATAGCCCATTATCACCTCTTCAACCTCGTTTTTTTCCACTGTAAAACCAATTTTCTGTTGCCTTAACTATGAAGACTTCTTAGCCCTTTTACGTAAGATAGTCTTTCCTCTCTGTCTTATTGAAGTTAAAACCCATAGTTGCCCTGTTCATGCCATTGGTTTCACCTTTCTCTTCACCACCTAGACCCCTTTTCTAAGGAGTAGGCCTCTCTTTCAAACAGGGTAGTCCTCATGCACCCCTTCGTCCTGAGATGACAAGGGCACATGCCTGGCCCATCAGACCAGCTGAATGAATGCTCACACTTGATGGAGTGGACTTCATAGCATCAAGATTGCCCATACTTCTGTCCACCCCAACTTGTCCATAACATCATGGTGGGGGACATTTATTGTGGGAAGAGAACTTTGACTGAGGAGATCATTCTCTGCTTGATTATGAGTATTCTAAAGATCTCTCTTTCCCTAATGGTTGATATAGAATCTGATGCAGAAAACCTACTGGTTATTACTTATTTCTTAATATTTTCAAAATCAAAATTCTTACAAAATAAAATAAGGTGAGAAATGGTCAAGAAACCTAACCCCAAATAAGCGTAAGACACTAACAGGTAGCTTGCATGACCAATGTTTCCCTTCATCTATCTCTTTTGCTCTCAGTCACTATTTACAATAACAAATTAAATTAAAAGTGGTAAATCATAGAAGTTTGCCCACTGTATCTCCGTGGAAAGCTTGTTTCTTGAGAGCAGAGACTCCAGGAATATTTCATTAGTATATTCTGCTATGTACCTCTAAGCTCTTAATGCTCAGCATGATTGAATGCCGGTGTGTGTTGAGCCAGATCCCTACCGGGCTCTCACTGGAAGCTGAGCCCTGCGTTATTGCTGTGCGGTCTCTCCTTCCTGTGGCAGTCTCTACAGATGGAGAAAACACACCTTCACCACTTGTAGAGAACCTCAGTATCATTTTCCTTCTGGATAGCCTCGTCTTCATTTCATGTGGGCATATCCATAACTCAAAACTGCCACAGTGGTTCTTTTTCCTCATCACATAACCTGAGTTATGCTGCTGAGTAAGTACCAGGAGTGGGGAAATCAGTCACCACTAGCATGGATTTTAGCCTGGAAGGCAGAGCTCTTTCCTCAGGCCTCCCTTGGGCAAGATGGTCTCAGCCTGTATGACTCTCTTTTCCCAACCTGCATTCCCTTGTAGGTAAAGAATGCAACACTGGTGCTCCACTGCGGTTTGACACACGTGCTCTGGATGAATGGGGACCCTCTTGTCTATCTACATTTAAGTCTGTAAGGACTAAAATATATCCAAGGAAAATTCTTCTCCAAACTTCTTAGATTTGTGGCTAGTGCCTTCCTAAAAGAATAATGGAGAAATTGTTTATTTAGTGCCTGGTATGCTCCTAGGGACTGGCTCTGGTTCCACGGAATAGGGGTGGGGGTAGGGAAAAAGCCACAGTCCTCTCTGCCAAGGAACAGACATGGCTGACCTTTCCAGTGGACAGATGTACCAGCTGCCAGCATCTCCGCCCAACTGCCAGCCCCAGTTTCAGAAATGACACCATTAGAGTTTAATTCCTTTGGGTCTGGAAGCCTTTTAAATCTGCAAACACTCCGTATTACCCCTTTCCCACAATAAAATGTAGATATGTAGGTACCCTTGGGATTAATCAGTTCAGTGAGAGCAAAACCCAATGAAAATGGAATTTAGGTTTCCTAAATTATGGATAGATAACTATTTTTTACTTTTTTCCTAGTAAACTCTCTTCTGGGTTTGAGTATGGATTTTAAAGTACAATCTTCTATAAGCTGCGGTATTAATATATTTCTTTTATTTGTACAGTGGCCGTAATAAGAATGTTCATGAGATACTATGAAAGTGACTCTTGGAACTCTAGAGATATAATGTTTTATGAAAAGCACTTAAATACCTGCTATTAATTATATATACATGGAGTACACTGAAATTCATTCAAAAGTATAGAAGTTCTTTTGATTTGAAAAACTATTTTGGCAGGTTTGTTTTATATGGTGAATTTAATTTCAAATTGAAATTAAAATGTGTAGGCTTCTATTGATACAGTCCCAAGTAGTGTGAAAATCCATAAACATATTAGAAAGCTATTTCAGATAAAGCAGAAACAGAAGGAAACAGACACAAACACTGAATGGTTGGAGTAAAATGGAGGCCTCCTTTCGTTGAATCAATGATAGAGTGATAAAAAAAAAAACTAGCTTTGCAGAAATACAGCAATACAGCGTATATCTTAGTCTTTGGTTTGATTTCTGTTAGGCATTTGAAGCCTATTACACATCTGCTGGGTGTTCCAGTAAACTTTTCACATTACTGATATTTGAAATGTGAAGTTCAATGCTAAACATTGGGTGAGAGATCCTGGATATGGAAGACGATGAAGCACCAGTAAGCTGTCTCCCCCCCCCCCCCCCCCCCCCCACTTTTCTTCTCTAGTAAATGTTCTGTGCTTTATGCATGAGGGGAAAATTCTAGTGACCTGCTTATATATTTGGGATGTGTTATGAAATGAAGGCCTACTGCCCTGCCGACCAAGCTGGAAGATACACAAACCCAGAGGACTCTCTGGTAGTATTGGGCATACAAACCATGCCTCACGCAAGTGTCCCTGCCAGAGTAAGAGGACATTGGTGATTATCCTCTGACTATCAGACACAGTCTTTCTTGAATGTGTCTACAGTTCAGAGAAAACGCAGCTACAACTGGAACCCTGAATTCGCTCAGGAAATGTGACAGGGATCTGTGAGAGATATTCCTGATCCTGAGCCAGCATCACAGGCACAGTAACACTAGGGAGGTAAAAGTTGGAAATGTGGTTTTAATAAGAATGCTCTCAAGGAAATGTGTGCATTGGTGATAACTTAGATATAAAGAGAGACTTGCATAGACTTCTACAAAGCCCTAAGATGAATATTGAAGATCTATATAACATAAAAACAGTGTATTTAGAAAAAGCTCATCTTCCTCCTGGACCATCTCCTTCTTTACTCAGTTTTACACACTGCCAGATATCATGATTTCTCCAGGAAATCTTGTTTTTACTGAGAGTTTGCCTAGGACAAATTATAATACAGATATCCAAAAAAAATTGAATCATGAAATTTTTAACTACTAAGTCACCATAGAAAGTATGTAAATCATAAGTTATTTTTCATACATGCACGCACACTTCAGCTATAAAATACAAATCGATAAATAATCTCATCCATTGGAAATAATAATAAAATCAGCCTAAATCTTCTAGGGAAAAAGTAGAAATTTTTGCATTCAAAAGGATATGTTGTACAGAGGCCATTTTTAGTTTACATAGCTCTATAGTTGTAAAAACACAAAAAAACAAGACAAAAACAGAGAAACAAAAGCCTCCAGATGTTTTTTTGGGTATGTATGCTGCAAAGTAGAGCAAGTAATAGCAATCTCGATCCAGGTGACATGCAGGCACATACTCTATCAACTTTTTGGCCATTTTGTGTGAGTTTAGGTTTGGCACATATGATTAGAACCCATTGCTTTTGTGTATGTGTGGTAGGGGGAGAGAGTCTGGTTGGAGTTAGAAGTTTGGCTCCAGAGCAATTAGATGTGTTGAACCTCAGAAAAGTTCAGACAGTAAGATTAGTTCCTCTACAAGTATTCGAAGGTTTATGGACACACAGCTCATCTGAACCCTCTAAACCTACGGCGTCAGCCAAGTTGGCTAGAATCACTGACAGGATTGGGCTTTTTCCCAAGCCTTCCATCACTTCCACTCTGATCCCTGCCAGAAATCAAACAAGAAAAAGCCTTTCTTTTCGTGTTTTGACACCCCCAGCTTTAGTCTCTGCTATAAACTCTGCATCCAAATATTTCAGCATATCAACTGAAGGTTGATAATATACATGGGCAAGGGTTCAAAGGGTTCAAGAGCCTGAAAAAGGGTCACTCGATGTTACATAAATAATGTACTCCTAGGATAAATTAAAAAGTGACTGATTACAGGTCCAGCCATGTGAGCAATGACTTTTCCTATTGCCTGGCTGTCTCCAGTAGCACAGCCCTGGGTGTAGTGTTCAGTTCAATAGCCATGCTCTAAGGCTGCAAAAACTATCATCTGTAATTGAAAATGCTCCTTTATGATAGAAGAAAAAGGAAGAAAAAAAAAGAACAGCATCCAATAACTTGGTTGAGTACAAATACATATCTAGCGGGGCATGGTCATGGGAAAAGCTAAAATTTCATTCTTTAATTCAACTTTTAACCCAGCTTATCCACACGTGATTTATAATGTGCACTAGTACTAGATTATTTCATTTTCCACTTAATATTCGACATCTGTTTGTCTAATCTGATAGTTTAATCGATAGTTTGGGGCTCTATATCTGTGAACTACCTGAGGTAAATATTGTCATCAGTTGCCTCCACCATAACAATATTGGATTAACTTTAATAATTATTTCAATTATGTTAAAATGAATGGATCTCAGCCTTACCCGTGGTATTAGGCACCAAGACTGATTACTATTAACCACCTTGAGATGCATGATGCAACATTTTGTGCGAAGATTCTTTTTCATGTGTTTTTAAAACTACAGGTTGTAATTGATACACTCACAAAATCCATTCATTGAGCGACAACCAGAAAATTCAAAAATGAAATAGAATAAACTAAACTAGGATAGAAAACATCAGAGTCCATCCTATATAGCACGAGTAGCTAGTGTTTAAGTATATAATTTTGCTTTAGTTATATCGGTGAATGCATTTACACTGGTCATCACATAGAATGTATTTCTTCTCATGGATCACAGTCAAAAGTTTGAGGCCCATTGATTTAGACATTCAAGTGCTAACTTTGAGACATCCAGCTACTCCTGGTTTAAATTTTTATTTATGTCTGCTCTCACCACAGCAGTCAGACTGGGACCTTTTCAAACCTCAGTCAGATCATGTCGGCCTCAGAACTCTCATTGCTCTGAACTCTCCAGTGCCTTCTCCACCTAACTCAGAGGCACCTCTCTGACACCCTGGCATTCCTCTCTCCCTCACTCACTCTGTTGCAGCCACACTCACTTCCTTTCTGTTCTTCGAACATATCGGGCATGTTCTTGCCTCAGGCCTTGCACAGGTTGTTCTCTGCCTGGAATTGCCTTTTTCCAGATATGCCTCATTCTCTCACATCCTTCATATTTTGCTTCAATATCTCCTTCTCAGTGAGGCCCCTCTACCTCCCCATTTAAAGTTGCAAATGCTGCCCCCATCTGGCCCTGTGTACCCCACTTACTCTGCTCTGTTTTTTCTGCGACACTTACCACCATCCTACATAATTTACTTATTTGTGACATTTAGTCTCTGTCTTTGACTATGATGTGAACCCCATGAAGACAGAGATTTATTTGTTCTGTTAGTGCATATATACCTCTGACACGTAAAACCACGCACGCTACATACTAAGTGCTCAATAACTGTTTGTGGAAATGACTGCATTTGTGAAAGAATTGCATTCAAATCCACGGACTGGAGGACTTTTCTTTGCCTCTGGGGCAATTGGAGGTGTTAGAGATCTTTAAACTCTGCATAATTCCCATCAACTCTAGCTCGTCCTTCCATCCTGCTATAGAGTGAGAATCACCAAGTACCGGCCCCTGGCTTATGCTGAACCAAAGAGGTAACTAGACGAAAGGCACATATCACAGCAAATCAACCCAAGCTTTTTGAGCACCTCAGTGTCCTTTTGTGATCTACTCCCACTGGCTTTCCCAGTCTCATTACCCATTTCTGCTGGACCTGCAAACTCAGAGCCTGTTTTCTAGACCTAATGGAACTGTAGTTCTCTGGATATGTTGTTATTTCATACTTTCATTCCTTTAAACATGTTATTCCCACTGCCTAGTGTTTTCCTGCCCTTTTCCCATTTAAAGAACTCTTATTATTCATCTAGAATAAAAAATTTCACCTTGCTTGTGAAATATTTTCTGACTCCTCTTTGCCGCTTCCTTCCATCCAGGCATTCTTGGTACTTAGAAGGCAGCCTGGTGGAGCAGAGAGAGGACAAGATAAGACAAAACAAACTTTGCCGTTTACTAGCTATGTGAACACGGGAGAGTTACTTTTGCCTCAGTTTCTTACCTGTTAAATGTGGGAAATTGTGGTTATCTCATGGGGCTATGTTAAACTTAATAAGATGGCGTTATCAAGTGTGATGCCAGGGTGTGGCAGTGGTGTGTGTGTGTAAATGTCCCTTTCCTCTCCCCTCTCCTGAAGCATTGTGTGCATATCTCTATCAGCACTCATTTGCTTTGGGCAATTACTTATTTATTCACCCATCTCTTGTAATTGACTGACGTTCCAGAAAGCCAAAATGATAGTTTATGCATTGTTGTATTTCCCGCACCCAACACAGTTCTAGGCACAAAACAAGTGCTCAATCAATGTTTGTAGAAAGATGATGACAATGATATTCATAATCATAAATGGCCAGCATTTATTAAGTGCTGTTGAGTCAGCCTGTAACATGGATCATCTCTTGTATTCCTCACAACATTGCTGTGAAGCAGTGTTCTTATTACTGTCATCTTACAGATGAGGTAACTAATTCTCAGAGAGTTTAAATAATTTGCCCAAAGGCACAGAGCTCTGGTGAGATAGAGCTGGAGTTTGCAGCCAGTCAGTGCACTGAATAAGCTTCAAGCTATAGACCACACCTCTGACTGGAATTCTCTTATTTCAAGGGTAAACCCTTGGTCAATCCTGATGCTATTTCCATGGTTCCGCACTCTACATACAAAACAATCCTGCTGGACAGACCCAAACATCTGGCCAATGGGAACTGGACAAAGCTCCATCTGGAAGCCATCAGCACCTCTCATGGGTCAGCTGCAAGGGATTTAATTTCAAATGACCCAATACATTTCCTCTGCTTCCCTCTCACAGAAGAATTTGTTGGCTGCACTGTTCTGATAGCTTAGGGGTAAAGGGTCCATTTAAATGGCAACTTCACCTCAAATCAGTGAGTCCCCAAATATTATTTGCTATTGTTGAAGCGTATGTTTCCATTTTCAACCAAATCTACGTCAGAGGCATTCAGATGGCTTCCATGGGTTCCGGGTATATGTGAGAGCTCAGATTGGTCTTAATCCTGCAAATATTCTATTTTTTTTCTATTCATTTAAATAATCTCAAGGTGCATTACCACATTTCAAACCAATTTTCTGCTTTCAAGGTTGATAATTTGAGGACACATGTTCCCGCTTCTTCGTACAAACTGACATGAGCCTGGCAGTCAGGGAGTCAGACTGTCTCGAATCCCTTGTAGGCAACCGCAGTCGTGTCCTCACTCTTAGCTGGAGGGCGAGATTAGGGTGGTGAGGCAGTGGAGCTGTAACCAGTCTTTGATTCCTGTTCCATTGTCAAGATGTAGTTATCAATCCAGCCAGAAAATCCCAACTGAGTTCTTAGTAAAACATATTCAGATTCTTTCCCCTCAAGATTCAGAGACTTAAAACTTATCAAAGTACAAAAATTCCATATTCCATTCTTAATAGTAACACTTGTCTTGAATAAAAACACCTTTTTTTTTTTCAGGAAACAAAACACCAGAATCGAAGATGAATATTTTCTGAGAGGCCAGGGAAGCACCTTCAGAAGTTTCCAAAAACTTGCTGATACAATCAGGAAGGAGAAATGTTTTAAGAATCAAATGCTCTGCTCTGCCTATGTAACAACATGCTGTTACATTTTAAATTCATGCTTGTTTTTCACACGATTTATTTTGCTAATAAAACCATGCAATTCCTAAAGTCATATTAATAAAGGCACGTTGTGGCTACAGTTTTCTTTGTAAAATTCTTATGTGATTTTAAAAATTAAAATTGTGATATACTGTGTGTATAAAGGTGTGCGTGCTTCATTGTAACTTATGTTTTTCACTTAACAATATGGTGAATGTTTCCATGTCAATACATATCCTTCTAGAGCATCAGTCATAGAAGCTGCAGATACTCAATTAGAGAGGTGAACTAGTGTTTATTTTATTAACCTATTATTGGAATTAGAGCTTATTTCTAATTTTCCCTTATTAAAAATAATATTGTAACAAACACCTTTGTGTATATACATATTCATATACACACACACAATTCTTGGTTTGTCTGCCAAAAATCAAGTCCTAGAGGTGGATTTGTCAGAACAAAATATATGCACATTTAAAAATATATATACTTAGTTAAATCACCCTTCAGGAATATTGTACCAATCTACACAAACCCCAACAAATACACTCCAATATTTTAAATGAGAGAAATAGTTACATGGATAAGTTATATTCACACAAAATAATATTTAATAACTGTCTACCATGTGCAACTGCAACATGTAAGGCAATAGTGTCTAGTGATCTTGGTTTACCACTTTAGAACTTAAAAACATAGGATACTCTAAGTGTCTTGTGTCCTAGAAGTAGGCACCTGTGTGGTGGGGTCAATGGTTTTAAGTGCAGGTGTGGGCTGGGGCTGAGCTGTCTATCTTATATGAGTGGTACTCTTCAGTTCTGTGATATCCTCCTCATGCATCCTGATTTTCTTTTTTTTTTTTTTTTTTTTTTTTAAAGATTTTATTTATTTTATTTTTTCCCCCCAAAGCCCCAGTGGATAGTTGTATGTCGTAGCTGCACATCCTTCTAGTTGCTGCATGCGGGACTCGGCCTCAGGATGAACGGAGAAGTGGCGCCTCGATGCGCACCCGGGATCCGAACCCGGGCCACCAGCATCGCAGCGCGCGCACTTAACCACCAAGCCACAGGGCCGGCCCTTCATCCTGATTTTCTAAGGCAAGATATTTGATGATTCCTGGATAACGTGCCTCAAGATTACTGAACAAGTTCAATTAGGAAATGTCATTATTGGAAAATTCCAGGCTAAAAAAGAGAAACTCAGATGTGTTATTATTAAATAAAATGTCTTGGTATATTAGCTCCTTAGGCTTAGAAAAAATGGTAATTCTCATTTCATGCATTCATTCATTTATTCATTCATTCAATTTTTATTGAGTGCCTATCGGGTAGCCAGGGGTGAACTAAACAGATATCATGCTTGCCCTTATGGAGCTCACATCTGAGTAACTATGGTGTCACAAATTTAACAACTGCTATGAAGTACTGTGTGCTATGTGAGGGTATAACAGGGGGACTAAAGTAGATGGGGGGCTGGGACATCTTCTCTGAGTGTCTTCTGAAGGATGAGGCATTAGCTAGATCAAAAAATGGGAGCTCTGGCAGTTCCTCCAAAGTTTAAATATAGAGTTACTATATGACACAGCAATTCTACTCCCAGGTCTGTACCCAAGAGAAATAAAAGAGTATGTCCACACAAAATCTTATAACCAAATGTTCATAGCAGCATCATTCATAATAGCCAAAAAGCGGAAACAACTCAAATGCCTGTCAACAGATAAATGGATAAATAAAATATGATATGTCCATATAATGGAATATTATTTGGCAATAAAAAGGAATGAAGTATTGACATGTGCTACAACATGGATGAACCTTGACAACATTATGCTAAGTGAAAGAAGCCAGCCACAAAAAACCACATGTTGTACAATTCTTTTTATATTAAATGTCCCAAATAGGTAAATCTATAAAGACAGAAAGTAAATGAGTGGTTGTCTGAGCTTGGGGTAGGGAGGTTGGGGGAAACAGGGAGTGGCTTCTCCTGGATATAGGGTTTCTTTTGGGGGTGATGAAAATGTACCAAAAACGACCGTGGTGATAGTTTACACAACTGTGTGAGTATACTTGAAGCCATTGCATTGTACATTTTAAATGGGTGAATCGTATGGAATGTGAATTATAGCTCAATAAAGCTGTCACATTAAAAAAGAAAAAGACAAGAAAAGAGAGGAACTCTGAGAGATCCATTAATCAATCATAAGTCTATTAGTTGAAGCCTGTGGAAAAAGTACTAGCAGTTGGTTTCCTCTGCCTTGGGTTCCCTAGAAACTCACTGTCTTGTGGAAAAATGAGAATAAAGTTAATCAAATTTTATATCAGTCAAGTCACTTTATTATATGTAATTTTAGCTGCAAAGAAAACACAGGTAAGCCTAACACAAAACCATTGATCGTTGGCCTGGTGTCGTCCCTGTCTCTCCCTCCTTTCTACTTATATTGTATCATAACCACACTGGAGAGGAAAGTGGAGTCGCACGACTTTAAAACGTGTAAAGGTCTAATGTACAACAATCTGCCTTACTTTCTGAAGGTGCTCAGCAGCCTTAGGTTGTCAGTGAACCTTCTAGTGCATAATAGAGCCCTGAATTTTCCGGGTTTTTGTGAAGTTAGTGACTGTCATTTAAGTCATGACCTACAAGCAAGAGTGGCTGCTTCTATATTTTAATTAAATATTGAATCAAGATTCTTCTAAAGTATTAAAAGTCCCTCAGATCACTGTTTAGATTTTTAAGGTGGGGTTTATCTGTTAAGCAAGGAAGTATAGTGCTGGGAAGTGCAACTGTACTAAGAAGTTCGGGCTTGATGGAGGAGATTACCTCTAAAACACAAAGCAATGGGCTACAGATTTAAAATTGGTATGGTCTAAGCACCCTGGAACAAATTAGAAGGCCCTCCTAACAGTCGGCAAACTTTTTGGGTTGTTTTAATCCTATTTTAAACTGTCATAGGACACAGATTTTGAATGACTTTTTCAATTAGTGGCATGAGGTAGGACTTGTCGGAGTTGCTGGATGTTGTCCTTGCCAAGATCTCAGTGGAATACGGCTTTGTTTTTGAGGTTGAAGTGAGATTCCCTTTGAACTGTCCTAGGATTTTTCTTTATTCTTTATGCTGGGTTTTTTTTTAAAAGAGGAAAAATGTAAATTGATTTTCCTTATGCCTTAAAAAATGTATACAAATAAACTGGAAGGAAATATACCATAATATAGTAAAATAGTGTTTATCTCTAGTTTATAATAACATGTTTTCAAAATTTTCTGCAGTGAAGTTTTATTACATCTGGGTCAGAGAATAAAAATATGTGCCCTTGAATTTCTCTAAGAAGTCAATTGCTTATTTGCTTCTTATTTCAAGATAGCATCTGGAATTCTAGTTGTACTAATGCCCCGAGTCCTCTCTCTATTTATTACATCATAGAGCATGGGTTTTGGAGTCAAACAAACTAAGGTTTAAATCTCTACTTTGGCTGACAAAAAGAACTAATATAAGATGCTGGCTCTTGATGCCAAAACCAACTCGAGATGAAACAAAAACAAGACAGGAGTTGATTGCTCTCAGATCTTAAAAACTTTGAAAAACTCATGGAGAGACAAATATAGAAGGGAAAAGAAACAGCAGGCAGGAGCAGAAGTGGACCAAGTACCTGAGGAGAGGGAAATTAGCAGGAATTCTACTTCTGAGGGGGGCAAAACAGCAGCTCTGGCTGCTGGAATGAGTGGAAAACAATGAGGTCAGTCTCTGTGTGTCCCCACTTGCACTCTGCAGAAGGGCCTGTAACAGAAAGACCAGTCTTTCTCAGGCAAATGTAAATGGAGATTCTTTAGGGATAAGAAATGGGGAGAGCATGGGCCTAGGGTGTAACTCTATAGGTTTCCCACTTGAACTACAGCTCCACAGTGAGACTACTCTGTATGATACTGCAATAGTGGATACACATCACTATACCCTTGTCAAAACCCATAGAATGTACAACACCAAGAGTGATGTGTCAGTGTAGGTTTGTCAGTTGTAACAAATGTTCCACTGTGGTGCAGGATGTCCATGATGGGGGAGGTTGTGGGTGTGTAGAGATGGGGGTATATTGGAACTCTGTACTTTCCACTCAATTTTGCTGTGAACCTTAAACTACTATAAAAAAAGTTTATTAATTAAAAAAGAAGGGTTGGTTTATCACAATAATTTGAAAAGTTTAGTATCAGAAAATCTATCTGTTAAATTCACCTTATCAAAGGTAGAAAAATGGGCCAATGGAAAAAATCACATTGTTATCTCAATTATAGAAAAAAATTGTTCAAGTTCAATGCCTATTTATGATAAAATTGTCAAAAAAGGACTAGAAAGATATTTTCCACACCTGGTAAAATCTATTTATTTCAGGGCCAGCCCCGGTGGCCTAGTGGTTAAGTTCAGCGCCCTCCACTTTGGCGGCCCAGGTTCGGTTTCCGGGTGTAGACGTACACTGCTCTGTTAGTGGCCATGCTGTGTTGGCAGCCCACATACTAAAAAGCAGAGGGAGATTGGCAGCAATGTTAGCTCAAGGCGAGTCTTCCTCAACAAAATAAAAAAAAAAAAACTATTTATTTCAAAAAGCTACAAGTGCCAATTTTAATTAATAAATATTAGATATATTCCTTGTACATAGGGAGCAAGACAAGGATGCCTGCTCTCACTCTCCTCCTTACTATGGAACTTGAAAGTTCTGGACAAAAACAATAAGAGGTGAAAAAGAAGTAAGAGGCTTAAGGATTGAGAAGAAAGAGAAAGGTATTTATTATAATATGTTTATATAGAAACCCCAGCAAAATTAAAAAATTTACTGGATATTATGAGTGTAAATCAAGTTGCTAAATATAAGATCAACTTATTAAAATCAAAAGCCCCATTTTATACTAACAATAATTGAGCAGAAAAATTAACAGAAAGTAAGACCACAAAATCAATAGTAACTGTAAAATACCTAGGAATTAACCTATTAAAAAAGCATGGAAGTGGGCCAGCTTCATGGCGTAGTGGTTGGGTTTGGCACGCTCTGTTTCGACAGCCTGGGTTTGTGGGTTCCGATCCTGGATGTGGACCTATATCACTCATCAGCCATGTTGTGGCGGCCCACATATAAAGTAGGGGAAAGTTGGCACAGATGTTAGCTCAGGATGAATCTTCCTCAGGGAAAAACAAAAGCACAGAAGAAATTAAAAAAAGAAAATGGAGAAAAATGTAAAGCCTTATTAAAAGACCTACAAGAAGACTTGGATAAATAGATAACTATAGACCATGTCCATGGATAGGACAATTTAACATGTTTTGATATCAATTATTCCCAAATTAATCTGTGCATTCAATGCCATTCTAGGCAAATTTCAAGCAGAATTTTTGCAAAGAAACTTGGAAAAGTGATTCTAAAATTGATGTGTAAAAATAATTGTGCCAGTTATGGTACCCAAATTTTGAAAAAGAAAGAAAATGGTCCCAGGGTTTGGAGATGGGGTGGGCAGCATACTTGTTCTACAAGTTATTAAGAAATACTACAGTCAAGATGATTAAACAATAATGTGCTATTTGCACAAGAATAAACAGAACCCATGCATTAAAAGAGAGGACCTGATATTTTGGGGAACTGGTACAAAAGTGACTGCATAAGTCAGTGAGTAAAAAATAGATTGCTTAGGGAAACTGGCTCAACATATGCAGAAAACTAGAACACATATAAAAGTGAAATCCAGGTGAATTAAATGTGAAAGGCAAAATACAAAAAACTTAGTAGAAGAAAATGCAAAAGAATATCTTCATGTCTTTTGGATTAAAATTTGTAACCCAGATCCCAAAATCATGAATTTCTTGTCATGAAAAATCGATGAATTTCACTACATTTAAAGCAAGGATTATCCTTCAAGGAAGAATTCTTAGACGAAGGTAACAAATGGATAACAGACTAGGAGAAAATGTTTCATACAAATAAAATATTAATATTGCAACATACAAGTAACACTTGGAAACCAACAAGAAAAAACCCAGAAAACTCCATAGAGAAATGGATACATTTTAAATATAGGCAATGCAAAGAAGGAGAAATCCAAATGGCTAGCAGGTGTATGAAGATATGCTCAATATCTGTCATAATTAGCAAAACAAGTTAAAACAATAATTAAATTAAACCTTACATCCATCACAGTGGCAAAAATTAGAAAGTTGTACTATACCAGTGTCATTGAGAGATGGGGAAATGTTAATCCTCGTGCTGTGCTGGTGAGAGTCCATACTTTTATAGCCATCCTGGAAAACTGTCCAGCAGTACTTAATAAAATTGATAATGTATCTTGTGATTCAGAAATCTCTTCCTGAAAATAGATCTTTAAAAAACTGTGGTCCATAAATGTTATATTTGGGATTGTTTGTTGTATCATGGTGATAGCAGTGCTTTGGAGAAACCCAGGAATGTCTGGAAAAAAGTAGTTGACACATATGATGGAATACTATGCAACAATCAGAAGCAATAAACTATTTTCAGCTTCATGGATAGACTATGACCAGAGTGGGGTTAAAAAAGTAAAATAAAGGGGGCTGGCCCAGTGGTGCAGTGGTTAAGTACGTGCGCTCCGCTTTGGTGGCCTGGGATTTGTGGGTTCGGATCCTGGGCATGGACTTATACACCACTCATCAAGCCATACTGTGGCGACATCCCATATACAAGGTAGAGGAAGATGGGCACAGATTTTTAGCTCAGGAACCAGCTTCCTCAAGCAAAGAGAGAAAGATTAGCAACAGATATTAGCTCAGGGCTGACCTTCCTCACCAAAGAAAAAGTAAAAAAAACCCAGAATTCTCTCTCTCATATAATAGCATTTAGGCAAATTAAAAACACACATTACAAAACATACATTCCTCATTTTTTTTGAGGAAACATATTTATCCAAGGAGCTGTATGAAACACATGAAAATGGTGGCATTATGAGAGAGAGTAATGGCAGGGGGGATGGGGAAATGTGGAGAAAATAATGAGGTAAGGCACTAGAGGGGTCTTGCTAAACTGATAATTAGTCCACCACAGACTGAGCAGTATGATGAACTCAAATCTCTGTACTTGAGGTGCAAAAAACCAAAAAATCCAAACCATGGTTCTACCCTTTAAAGCTGTGTTCTTCATGGCTAAGTCACTTAACCTCTCATACCTTTAGTTTCCTAATCTGAAAAAGGTGATGAAAAATAACTGCTTCATTCTTTAAAATTAGGATTAAAGGAGGTGAAGCATAGCGAGCTCTTAGCACAGTGCTGGAACATGGGAAGCGCCAGTGTGTGTCAGCCATCGGGAGGCTGTCCGCGTGACTTGCTGATTTAGGACAGAGTCCTTGGCGCTGCGCAGGCCTGCTGCTTTCAGAACTGGCTCTGCCATGGGCCAGCTGTGAGCTCATTCAAGTTGTTTACACTCCTTAAGCCACACGTCTGTTCTCTGTTCAAGGGGCGTAGAATAACAAGTTCTCAGTTATTTTGTGAGGATCACTATCTCAGTGTGTTCAGGCTGCTATGACAAAAATTCATAGACTTAGCTTCTAAAAACTTTTATTGGATCTTATGTGTATAAATGAGAAATTTATTTCTCACAGTTCTGGAAGCTGGGAAGTACAAGATCACACACCAACAGATTTGGTGTCTGGTGAGGGTTGGCTTCCTGGTTCAGAGACGGCTGTCTTCTCACTGTGTCCTCATGTAGTGGAAAGGGGCAAGGGAGCTCTGTGGGGCTCTTTTAAAAGGACACTAATCCCATTCATGAGGGCTCTACCCTTATGACCTATTCACCACCAAAGGCCCGCCTCCTAATACTACCACACAAGGGGTTAGGAGTTAACACATAAGGAGTTAGGAGTTAACATATGAATTTGGGTGGAACGCCCACATTCAATCTCTAGCAATCATATACCAGCAATGTAAACAAAGTTGTTAGCTAAGAGCTGGCACAAAGTAAGTGCTCGGTGAACATTTCTAATTTTTATTATGTTTTATTCAAATTTTAAAAATTGAAAATCAGGTTCACCTAAACAGTTTATTCAGGTGATAGCTGAAGTAAAAATAACAGGCAATCAAGTTTCAATTTTCACCTTTTATTCATCCAATCCAATGGTTCTGAAATTTTTGGTCCCAGGACCCCTTTATACTCTTAAAAATTATTGAGGGCCCCAAGGAATTTTTATTTATATGAGCAATATCTATCAATATGTACCAAATTAGAAATCAAAACTGAGACATTTAAAAATATTTATTAATTCAGCTAATATAACAATGAGACCCATATCATGCCAATAAAAATAATATGTTATGAAAAACAACCGTATTTTTTTTTTTTTTTTTGGTGAACACTTTAATTTTTTTTTTTTATTGATGTTTTAATGGTTTCTAACATTGTGAAATTTTGGGTTGTACATTTTTGTTTGTCCATCACCATATATATGACTCCCTTCACCCCTTGTGCCCACCCCCCACCCCCACTGCCCCTGGTAACCACTGTCCAGTTTTCTCTGTCCATGGAAAAACAACCGTATTTTATGAAACAAAAAGAATAGTGAGAAGAGTGGCATGGTTTTACGTGTTTGCAAACCTCTTATGTCTGGCTTGACAGAAAACAGCTGGAATTCTATATCTGCTTCTGTATATAATCTGTTGTGATACGTTGTTTTGGTTGAAATATATAAAGAATATCCAGGCTAACACAGATATGTTGTTGGAAAGAGAAGATTGTTTTAATAGCCTTTTCAGATAATTGTGGCTTTTCTTTTTTGATGTTATACCAAACCTTGGTAAGTGATAGTTGCTTAAAGGTTAGCTGCAGGATCTACAACTGAGGAAGTATTGAAATTATATCAGGGGCCTGCCTGGTGGCATAGTGGTTAAGTTAGTGCGTTCCACTTTGGCAGCGTGGGGTTTGCCAGTTCGGATCCTGGGCACAGACCTAATCACTGCTTGTCAAGCCTTGCTGAGGCAGCGTCTCATATAGAAGAGCTACAACTCCACAACTATGATACACAACTACGTACTGGGGTTTTGGGGAGAAAAAAGGAAAAAGACGAAACTGGCAACAGATGTTAGTGCAGAGCTAATCTTCCTCAAAAAAATAACAATAAATAATAAAAAAAAATTTTTAAAAAGAAAATTATATCAATGAAATTTTACTTTCTGTTAGATTAAAATCCATTGATCTAACTGATACTTTAAATAGATTTTTAACGATTTGTGATTTTGTAGCGTCACGCATTGGTCATTTGAAAAATATTAATTCACTATGTTAATGTTGACACATTTTATTAAATAATAATAAAAATCATATTTATTAATATTATCATCAAATCTCACTTGTAAACCATTCAAGTATTGGGAAGCTGTCTGGCTCATTGTGACCAATACATTTTCCAAAATTTCATTTTTTGCCTGAAAGCTCAAATTTTGTCATACACAAATATTGTCAGCTGTCCTTGAAGTGGCACGTTTATTTTTGACAACATGTATGCCGCATATACCTAAGTCTGAATAACCACTGTTTCTCTTTCAGTCAGGTATTCTTTTACATAAAAATGGTTTCATGAAAAAAAGTAGCTGTTTAAGGTAGCAACCCCCTCACACAGTCCTTTTCCTTGAGACAACCATTGTACTTCAGTACACCCCAAAGGGCTTATGCACACTTCCCACTTCATCATACAGAATATGTTTTACAAAAATGATTCAAATGTTAAGATATACAGAGTTAATAATTTTTGTTGCATCATCAAGATCCTTTTAAATTGATACTGTTTTGCATTGTGTATGGTGAAGAGTACAGTTTGCTGCCACTACCTTAATTCATGCTAAGGTGTCAACAGTCTCACCCACCATTTATTCTGGAAACACCATTTTATTGTTATTTTGAAAATAGTTATGACTTCACAGACCCCGGGGCCTGACCTTGAGCACTCTGCATCTAATCTGTTAAAGTTAGGATTTCCTCATCATTTCCCAAGGCGGCGTCTTCCATCTTTGACATCCAATTGGTAACCATGGCAGCAATGTGAAGGCAATTGTTGGAAGTAGAAAGATGAGAGAAGAAGAAGAACATGTGTGTGTAGGGGATAGGTTTGGGGGGCTCCATCACCCTCCCGCATAAGAAAACTGAGCCTGAAATTCATGAACACATGAGTTTTGGTAAAGGAAGGCAGTATAACCTGTGTATAATTCCTGCTGATTTTACATGCAGTGAGCAACAGGGTCTGCAGCAATTGACCTCTCTGTTTAAGGCAGCTCTGCCTTTGGCTCCAAGCTGAAGAAGGATAACAGTTCACCTCCAATCCTTCTCCACTGGCAGACCATTCTTCTAACTGTCATTTAAAGCCAGGACTGTTAGGCAACAAGGAAAGGAGAAGCACGCACACTCCTTAAGACTTTTTTAATGCCTTCTTGATACTTTCTTTTAAGTCAATGTGCCATTTAAGAAGTTCTAATTGCCCACAACTATCATCACCAATTACCTCCTTTATTAATGGATGCTCAACATTCCACATCCCCATATTTCATTAATATATATGTCATACCTCATATTTACCTTGTTTTCACTCTGCCCTTACCACTGTCCCTCCCAGTCTCCCCACTCAACCATGCAATCATTAGCTACTTTGGTAAGAAGGTATAAATCACTTTTTATGGCTTCTTCACCGTATTTCTGCTAACAGCTACCAGACCATGTTAATGTTACATTATACACCCCAAAGGGAGGGAGTATGACCCACACGCACGCTTTCTAACAGATTTATTACATGGCTGGACCGCTAGGCCAATGAACCTATTCGTCTTGCACCACTAGGAGCCTAATATGTCCTGCTATCCCCAAACCAGCAACACTTCAGGAAAATGTCAATGTAAGAAACCCTGATTGTGTGTAATCAGTTGAAATGTTTGACTTTTTAACAAAGGAGTTAATATATCTTCACTATTGTTTAATCCTCAGGCAATTATAATACATATTAAAATAAATCCTTGCCTTTACCACCCAGCCCTACTTCCATAAAGATACACAATAAGAAAATGCTAAGAGGGGCCGGCCCGGTGACGTAGTGGTTAGGTTAGCACGCTCCACTTCAGCAGCCCGGGTTCACGGGTTCGGATCCCTGGTGCAGACCTATGCACCACTTATCAGGCCATGCTGTGGCAGGCGTCCCACATATAATAAGATGGAGGAAGATCAGCACAGACGTTAGCCCAGGGCCAATTTTCCTCGCCAAAAAGAGGAGGATTGGTAACGGATGTTAGCTCAGGGCTAATCTTCCTCACCAAAGGAAAAAAAAAAGTTCTGAGGGTAGCATGGAGTTCTATTTGTTTTTCTATCAGAGATTCATGATTTGAGATTTTGTTTCATTTTCAAATTTGACCTTGACGTGCATCAAGGGGACACACTGGTAGTGCTGAAGCAGCAGCTGGGAAGACAGATATCTGGGCACTGACTCAGGGAAATCCACACTGTAAAGGTGGAGAGCTGGAGTTTTAGCTGAGTGAGCATGCAACACAGACAATGCTTAGAAAAGTTGATCTCAGAGCATATAGAAAAAAGATAGACTTGTTCCTAGGCCCAAGATCCATTCAAGAAAGGAAACTTGGCTCTAAGGCAGCAGAAACTCTGGCAGGACTCTGTGCTATTTCAACCTCAAAACTTCATTTATGTGGCCCAAAGAGTGAGCTTCTGCACTCTGGATCACCAAGTGGGAAGTTAGTCCAGAGGATAATTAAGAAGGGGTTAGATAACTGACAGAAAGTGTGAGAGACCTGAGTTTGGGTCCGCTTTTGCATCTTCCCACACTGTACTTTGGGAAATGGCAGTGAACTCCGTGGCTGTTGATATCTTTGTTGTAAGACGAGGGCTTACACTATACATTCTGTTCTGGTCTGGCACTTGAGTTAAGCAACTTGGATGAAGCCACCCACGAGGTCATTCTAGAGCTGAGCTGAGAATGGCGGTCTCTTGGTTCCCAGCCCACTGTCTTTGCTATAACTCTTTGGGGAGCAGAAAAACATCACAGTAGTGACGGGAATGAGCTCTGGAGACACATGGCCTGATCCTTCTGCTTAAGAACTAACCATGTGAGTAGAGTACGCACTTAACCTCTTTCTATATGAAAACGGGTGAACCTCATGGGCATAACCCAAAAATAAAATAAGCACAATGTATCACACACAAACACTCAAAAATGTTATTAGTATTATAACTATATATATAACTATTTCCATTAGCATTGCCGAAGTCAATGATCTCTCAATGTCTCTTGTAACTATTTTTGTGATTCTGCTGTTTTCATGATTCTGCTTTCATTTAATCAAATCATTAATTACTATACATTATTAATTTTATTTTCCTTATGTTAGAAGCCATGCTTTTAAAATAATCAAGTTTTAAAAACATATAAAAGTCTACCATAGGAAACTAGAAATAAAAAGAGCAAATTAAATCCCAAATAAGCAAAAGACGAGAAATAATATGAATTAGAGCAAAAATCAATGAAACTGAAAACAGGAAATCAATACAGAAAATCAACAAAACCAAAAGCTGGTTTTTTAAAAAGATCAATAAAAACAATAATCCTGTAGCTAGGCTAATTAAGAAAAAAGAGAGAGAATACAAATTACTAATATCAGAAATGAAAGAGGGGGCATCACTACAGATCTTATGAACATTAAAAATATATAAAAGAATACTATGAAAAACTCTATCCCCACAGATTTGGTAATCTAGATAAAATGGACCAATTCCTTGAAAGACACAATTTGCCAAAACTCACAAAAGAAGAAATATATGATATGAATAGGCCTACATCTATTAAAGAAATTATTACCTTCTAAAAGAGAAAGGATCAGGCCCAGATGGGTTCACTAGTGAATTCTACCAAACATTTAAGGAAGAAATTATACTAATTCTCTACAACCTCTTTCAGAGGACAAAAGGAAAAGGAGTACTTCCTAACTCATTCTATGCAGTCCAGGTTACCCTAACACCAAAACCAGACAAAGGCATTACCAGAAAAGAAAACTACAGACCAATACCTCTCAAAAACATAGATGCAAAAATCCTCAACAAAATTTTAGCAAATCAAATCCAACAATGTATAAAAAAAATTACATACCATGACCAAGTGGGATTTATTCCAGGGATACAAATCTGATTCAATATTTGAAAATAAATTAATGTAAACCACCATGTCAACAGGCTAAAAAAAGAACAATCACAAGATCATATCAATAGATGCAGAAAAAGCATTTGACAAAATACAACAGTTACGATAAAAACTCTCAGTAAACCAGGAATAGAAAGGAACTTCAACTTGATAAAGAATATCTACCAAAAACCTACAGCTAACATCATACTTAATGATGAGAAACTTGAAGCTTTCCCACTAAGATCAGAAATAATGTAAGGATGTCCTCTCTCACCACTCCTTTTCAACATCGTACTGGAAGTACTAGATAATGCAATAAGACAAGAAAAGGAAACAAAATTCCTGGAACTGATGAATGATTATAACAAGGTTGCAGGATACAAAGTTAATATACAAAAGTCATTCACTTTCCTATATACCAGCAATGAACAAGTGTAATTTAAAATTAATAACACAACACTATTAGCACCTCCAAAATTAAATACTTAGGTACAAATCTAACAAAATATGTACAAGATCTATATATATGAGGAAACCTACAAAACTCTGATGAATAAAATCAAAGAAGAACCAAATAAATGGAGAAATATTTCATATTCATGGATAGGAAGACTCAATATTGTCAAGATGTCAGTTCTTCCCAATCTAATCTATAGATTCAATGCACTCCCAATCAAAATTTCAGCAAGTTATTGTCAATAATGGCAAACTAATTCTAAAGTTTATATGGAAAGTCAAAAGACCCAAAATAACCAACACAATACTGAAGGAGAAGAACAAAATCAGAGGACTGACACTACTTGAATTCAAGACTTATGTAAAGCTACAGTAATCAAGACAGTGTGTTATTGGCAAGAGAACAGACAAATAAGACAGTGGAACAGAATAGAGAGCCTAGAAATAGACCCACGTAAACCTGACTGATCTTTGACAAAGAAGAAAAGGCAATATAACAGAGTAAAGATAGTCTCTTCAACAAACGGTGCCAGAACAACTGGACATCCTCATGCAAAAAGATGAATCTAGAAACAGACCTTACATTCTTCACAAAAATTAACTCGAATGATCATAGACTTAAATGAAAAATGCAAAACTATAAAACTAGATGATAACACAGCAGAAAACATAGATGACCCTGGGTATGACAATGACTTTTTAGATACAACACCAAAGTCATGATCCTTGAAAGAAATAATTGATAAGCTGGACTTCTTTAAAATTAAAGACTTCTGCTCTGTGAAAGACAATGACAAAAGAATGAGAAGACAAGCCACAGATTAGGTGAAAATATTTGCAAAGATCACATCTGATTTGCCATCTGACAGATGGCAAATAAGCATATAAAAAGATGCTCCACATCATACATCATCAAGGAAATGCAAATTAAAATGACAATAAGATACCACTACATACCTATTAGAATGGCCAAAACCCATAACACTGACACCACCAAATGTTGAAGAGGATGTGGAGCAACAGGAATTCTCATTCATTGCTGGTGGGAATGAAAAATGGCATAGCCACTCTAGAAGACAGATTGTTGTTTTCTTGCAAAAATAAACATACTCTTACCATATGATCCACCAATCATGCTCCTTGGCATTTATCCAAAGGAGTTAAAAACTTATGTCCATACGAACCTGCACACAGATGTTTATAGCAGATTTATTCATAATTGTCAAAACTTGGAAGGAACCAAAATGTCTTTCAGTAGGTAAATGGATAAACTGGTATATTCAGATAATGGAATTATTCAGCACTAAAAAGAAATGAGTTATCAAGCCACTAAAAGACATGGAGGAAACTTAAATGCATGTTACTAAGTGAAAGAAGCCAATATGAAAAAGCTATATACTGTATGATTCCAACTACGTGACATTCCGGACAATGTGGAATGATGGAAACAGTAAAAAGATCACTGGTTGCTGGGACAGGTTAAGGGGTGGGAAGGATGAATAGGCAGAGCATATTTTGGGGCAGTGAAAATACTCTGCATGATACTATAATGATGGATACACGTTCATTATACATTTGTCCAAGCCCATAGAATGTACAACACCAAGGGTGAACCATAGTGTAAACTATGGACTTTGGATAATAAGGGTGTGTAAGTGTAGGTTCATCAGTTGTAACAAATGTACCACTCTGGTGGGGGTTGTTGATAGTGGGAGAGGCTGTGCGTGTGTGGGGGCAGGGAGTATATAGGAAATCTCTGTACCTTCCTCTCAATTTTGCTGTGAACCTAAAACTGAGCTAAAAAATGTAAAGTGTTAAAAATATACATAAAAGAACAACTAAAAAGAAAAAGAGAAACCATGCTCAATATAGTTAATGTTATTGTGATGTATTTCCTACTAGTTTTTTTTCTACTCATACATACACACATACACAATTCTTTAGCAATTGAGGCCATACAGTCTATATATTTTGTGTCCTTGAAAAAAATAACAAGAGTAGAGAGCACTTTAGGCTTTTAAAAATGTGACTTTTTAAATGACTGCATAATATATCAGATGGACATAAATGAGTGATGGACTAATCCATTTAATGACGGGTTAAATAGATCATTCCCTCCTGATTGGACATTTAAGCGACATCTAGTTTTTCTCTTCATAAATAATGTGTAATAAACATCTTCAAAAACTGATTATCCATATAATTGATCATTTTCTAAGATTATTTTTGATGTGGGATTACAGAATCAAAGTATATGACATTTTTAAAAGCTCTTGCTAAGTATTGACAAATTAATTTTCTGGCTGTTGTACCAGTTTACTCTCACTAACAGATCACGACAGCAGCAATTTTACTCACCCTTGATAGCATTTATATTTTTCTTCCTTCTCAGTTTCATGGGCAAAAATGTTATCATATTGGTTTTATTTGAATATATACAATTACTATCGATGGAATATTTTTCTATGGGCTTGTTGGTCTTTTGTTTTTCCTCTTATTGAATGTTTTCTTCATGTCCCTTGTTCATTTTTATATTGAGAAATTGGTACTTATATTATCGACCTGTAAGAGCTGTTTTAATATTCAAGTTTTACCCCTTTGCCTACCCATTCGTTAGAAATTTTTCATCTGGTTTGTCTTTTATTATTTGATTTTATTTATTAAGTCTTGCTCAGACATTTGAAATTCTAATAAATTTCCCTCTGTGTTTCTATATAATGCAAAACTTTGTCCATTTCAATATCCTTTTGTTTGTCATCTAAGTACAATTTTTGTCTTTATAATTCAAGTTTTACATTTATCTTATTAAATTGATTGGGAATTGAATTTTGCATAAAGTCTAAAATGAGATTTTACGTGATTTTTTTCCAAATAACTATATTCCCCTCAACAACTTAGTGACTAATTCATCCTTTCCTCATTATTATGTGATGTTTAATCTACTGTATAATAAATGTGTATGTGTTTGAGAGAGAAATCTTTTTATCTGAATCTATTGACACCACTAGTTATTTGATAAATCAGGAAAGCTAATTAAAGCAAAGTATGATAAAAAATGGTTCTTACCCTCCTTGAATATTTCACTATATTAATTTAATTTATTTGTCAATCTTTTAATGTGTTTCCAGGGCCTTTCTGAGTATATGTCCATTGATTAGAGTTCTTAATCCCCTTTCTGTGTAAACTACACTGATATTGCATCATTTATATTTTCTGGATTTAGTTACTTTGACGTGGAGAGAGAACTTACAGAAACAAACCAAGATTAGAATCCTTGTATGATTTTTATGATTTTATTTGTAGTGGCTTGGGTTTTCTAGTCTTTCAACGTGGTTTTCAGAACAGCACAACTCCCCTTTCACACCCACATTTCACTAGTCCTACACAATAATGAAATAATATAATTATAACACAAGAATCAGCTGTACAAACAGGTTGTGGAGAGACATCACTGATTTGGGAAGCAAATAACCCTATCAGTAACAACAGAATTTCTCTCTCTCTGTGATATATGTATATAGATATTTCAATCTCTGATTTTTCCAAATATGCACTTGCTGAATTCAGTTGGATTTTAATGATTATTCCATTTTTGTAACTTCTCATCTCTGGGGACTCCATTTTGTGTGACAATCTTTCATGTTATGTTTTTTCCCCTTGTATTCAGCCCCAGGGCTAGCTTGTGAAGGAAGCGGAATAGACCCTTGTCGATAGTTGTGTGCTCTTACAAAATATTAGTTTCAACCAGGTGAAAACTGCCATTTTGGGGGTCAAAATCGTCAAATGTTGGCAATTTTATGATTTGACCTAAATAGAATTATGAAACAAATAGTACGATAAAAATATTAGAACTATCAATCTGCAATTCTCTTCTCTGTCTACACAGTCCTTCTACTTCCCTTATTTGATGAAGATAGTTGGTCCTATGCTCACTGGATGGAGGGGACAGGACAGAGTTCTTTCAGGCCCTGGTGTCCCCAGAGCCCAAGCCCTGAAGGCAGTAATTTTCAACTGGGGTAGAAATGGGAGGAGTGGGGACGAGGATTGGTTGTCACAACTGGGGGAGGAGGGGGTCTATTGGCATCTAGGGGGTAGAGGCCAGGGATGCTGCCAAACATCCTACAGTGCACAGGATGGCCCCCACAGCAAAGAGGTGTTTGACCTGAGAGATCAATAGTGCCAAGGTTGAGAAACCCTGCCTTAGAGGAATTTAGGAAACTCAGGAGTAAACAAAATATTTTGGAAAAATATCAAGGAAGGACAGATTACCCTCCCTCCTACACATCCTCCTTTTTCTACCAAAACTAGAAAAATCTTATGTCAAACTAAGAGTAAGAAAGAGAAACAGGGGCATCTTCTCTGCTCTCTAGGAATTTATTCAGAATTTGAGTCCAGTAAGCATTAGTGGAAGTACAAAATCTGCTGAACATGTTTTGTAAAACATTTCAGAATAAAGTGTGAAATTAGCATTTCAGCTTGATTCATTCTTGGTGATTATTTATTCGCTGACAACAAGTAGTTTCCCGAAGGCCACTTTCTCTGGGGTTTATGTGCTGTTATAGACAGGAACTGAGTGTCAGGAGAGACCAAGCATCTAGAAACTCGTCCAGACTGCTAGAAGTATCTTGAATGTTTTATCTCTAAGTTAACCTGCACAGGGGTTTTTCAGCTGCTCATATTCTGACATGTTTATCTGAGGTAGAATTAACAAACAGCCCTGTTTACTCACCAATCCAACACCTCAGGCTCAGAGTATGCACAGCTCTTCTCATTAATCCGCTCTGTCTGTTCACAGCAGCAGCTTAAATAAATCACTCTAGGGAATTATAATTGCCTTTAAAATTTCATCATACATTAGAAAAGGATTTAAGAGATTTGGGGTAGGAAATTACAAATGCAAGAATGATGTGCATGTTTAATTTTAAATATTCAAATTAACTTTATTTGTATCTATTTGCATAAATTCTTGTTTTTCTAATATTTATAAAAATATTTTGCAAAGTACCCTTAAACTAAAACGACTGTTTTTTTTTTAAGGATGTATTTGGGATTGTGGGATGGGAGAAGGAGGAGAGGGAGAGTAAAAATGATACAAAATTTGCCCCGAGGAAAACTAGTATTTTTTTCCCCAGAGGCTTTAAATTCTTCCCCCTCTTGCATTTACATAAAAAAAATAAATTGGAAGAGACCAATGTTCTCAATGACTGTCTTTAAGGACGCTTCTATTTCTGTGGGGAGATTCCAGTGTAAGGCAGAGTAACATTAACTGTGACGATTACGCGGTGGTGCACTGAATTGACTGTTAAACTTTGGGGAGTTTTGCAAGCTACTTGTTACACAAAGCCTTTATTAAAAATTAAATTTTATAAACTTAGAATTAGATAAATTATATTAGAGACCAAGATAATAAAGCACATCACTGACTTTTATTACATTTTACTATTATGTATTTTATCTGTTGAATGGATTATTATCTAACGGTGAGCTACTGGGCATCTCTTCCTAACTTTGCGTTCTATCACATCATATTGGCAGCTTAAAATCAGCCATGCTGGAGGTACTGACAGCATGAAAACTGGCGAATGCTACTAATCAGGCTTTGTTGTCCAATCCACCCCACCCCAACAGTTACACATTTACCAGCAGGCCAGTGGTAATAACTATGATAACATAAGCAAGAGGTCCTGGGAAACCTCTGCCACGCTGATATCAAAAAAGGTGGACGCAGATGCTGCGGCCTCCATTCTCAAGCCAAACACATACAGATGAGGCAGTGATGGCAGCGCTCTTCTAGGTATTCTAGCCTTCTCAAAGAGAAAAACTCTTCCTGTGATGGGAGGAAAAATGCCCTACAAGTAGAATACGATAGACTAGGGAGTACCTGGGGTGGGCAGATGGTGAAGTGAAGAGTGAAAAGCTAAGAACATAGAGCCTTCACCTCTCTATGGTTTGTCCTGTGACTCTGGACAAGTCATTTGACCTCTTTGGAAGGATATTCAAAGGATTTAAAGACAACAGTGAAATGACCAAATTAACCTTTTAGAAAGACCCTTCTGGTGTCTGGATGGAGTTTGGGGATCAGGGGAAGGCTGGAAACAGGGAGACTGATTGGGATGTTGAGGCTTCTCATTCCAGGGAGAATTTGAGGACTGACAGCAATGGGCAGGGTGGGTGGGATTGGTTTATTAATCTCAGTGTCTTTGGCTCAAGGGACACTGCCAGGCACATGGTAGGCAGTCAGTAATTTTGTTGTTAGTGCCGTTGAGTGATTCTGACTCCTGGTGACCCTGTGTTCGGCAGAGTGGAACCCTGCCTGGTCTTTTTGCGCCATCCTCTCACCTTTCAGCGCTATAGCAGACAATGCTCCACTGCTATTCACAGGGTTTTCATGGCCAATTTTTTCGGAAGTGGGTGGCCATGTCCTTCTCCCTAGTCTGTCTAGTCTGGAAGCTCTGCTGAAACGTGTCCCCCCTGGGTGACCCTGCTGGTATCTGAAATACTGGTGGCACAGCTTTCAGCATCACAGCCACACACAGCTGCCACAGTGTGATAATCAACAGACACTGAGTGATTACTTGGTCAGTAAAAGAAAAGATGTTCTAACCATGTTATCTTCTACACTCTAGAGTCCTTCGCCAGATTTGGTATTGGTTTTGCTTCAAGACAGTAAAACAGGCTGGATTACATCTGCATGACCTCCTAGCCCAACTCCCAATTTGGATTATGGTTAGTTTTCTAACAATGTGCATTCACACATATATTGAGAGAAATTTTCTCATAATGAATGAAGCAAAAATGAGGTGTTATAATTTAGAGCAGTGGCTTTTGAACTTTCAACCAAGATCCAACATAAGAAATAAATTTTTTAGCATAACTCAGTATATGTAAGTATTTAAAAATGTGTGTACATATATAAAAATGAAAGATTTACGTAAAATATTACTTACCTGTATTGTAGACAATGCACATGGATATCTTTTATTCTATTCTAGTTGATCATAAAGTGCTGTTTAAAGCTCTCTAAATTGATTTCATGACCCACCAATGAGTCAAAACCCACAAATTAGAAAATGCTCTTCTGGCAGGATGAGAAAATGTCATTTATGTCTTTTATTCAGACATACCACACTAGTCTGAACAGTAAATAAACAGTTCATAGAAGAAATTAAATGTATAAAAACGTTTACGGAACAATGAAAACGCTGACAATGTTCAGTCTAGTCATAGATTATTTTAGCCTGCCACCAATAACCATGCAATTCTCCATCTTTGCCAATGTAGTGATTTTTGATCGTAAGTCTATCCTGCTCAGGGAGTTCCAGACCCAGCAGTTTTAGTCAGTCAGATGAGACACTTTGTCTCATCAAGTGTGTGTAATCCACCTACTTTTACTGTAAGAGCCAGAAGTAATTCTCCATCCAGGGAACTCCCCAAGATGGCAGCCAACGTTTCCCATCATGTTTCCACCTACAAGTAAACCTAAACCAATACCAAAACTACTTTAGGAACTTATTAGCATTGGGAATAGTACAGCAATCTGTGCTCTGGCACCATGCTGCCACTACATGGCATCATTGGTTTCTTAGCCACCCTGCACCCTATACCAAACCCAACAGAATTTAGGGAATCTTTTACACTTACAGGAATACATGATATGAAAAAGAAAATTGATTAATTTCTTCATTGGCTTAGGTCACATAAGTATAAAATAATGACATTAATTTGAAAAGTAGATATATAGCTAAGGGCAAGGTGGGTTATCCATTGTGATCATATACTTGAAGATCAATCCATTGTAATAAATTAATTGCTCAAACTCTTTACCTTTAACTCCCCAGGTCTTTCTTCACAGGTAGTACAATGCTCCATATCCATCTCTTGGGCTGGTCTGAGAACCTGCTTAGGAGAGACCCATGATCCATGGAGAATGAGGTCATAGATTCTGACCCATGATCGGTGATCATTGTGTAGAACTTTAGATTTGTTTGTAAAAGGGAATCAAGATGATTCTGTCAGTAGCTTCTTCTCATTGGAGTCGATAGAACTCCAGAAAGTCCTTCCTGCTGAGATAGCCAATGATGGCCAAACCTATCGCTAGTTAGGCGTTGCTGTTAAAGACGGTTTACCAAATGATTGCTATGCCGAAGGCTTTGTGGTTCCAATTCCCAACGAGACAAAAATGCTTTGATTAATTATGTTATATTGTGTTGGTAGGAACTTGAGAAATGCTTCAGGTGGCTAGGAAAGAGGCCTGGAACTTTAAGTAACAAATGCTTGGATGAACTCAGGCATTCCGAGTTTTCCTGTGCTTAATATGTTACATTGTTATGTTGATATGTAATGTCACAGATGGTAATATTAGTCATGAAAGAACAAAGACGCCAAGTTCATAGCCAAATGAAAGTTAAAAGGAGGGGACAAAAAGTGAACTTACCCCACAGACAGGTTTTTCTTATTTGAAAACATCTCAAACACCATCGAACACCTTCCCAAGATCCATGTGATGGCACAAGCAGATGGGGAAGACTGTAAATCTCCAAACTGGCTTAGCTCCCACTCAAGAACTAAAGCAAAGAGTGTGGTGAAATCAAATTCAGCAGTGAATGGATGATCCTAATTTAACAATGGGCAGCTTTCCCACAAATTCTCATGCAAACCAGTGGTGGCTTCCTCTTTTTTTAATTAACTACACAGCCTTTTCCAACCAGAAGATTTAAATGTTTACTTCTGTTTGCTTTGCGTCATTTGCATTTCTTTCGATTCTAAAAGGAAATTAACCCATTAGGCCTAGGAGGGCATCCTTTTGAAAAAACAGATAGACAAAATTGGAAAACAAAATTACAAAGTGAGGCTCTCCATTCACTGCACAAATTCACGTCCAGCTAAGTAAGATGGCTGGTATTTTGAATGATAACAATAGTGGAGTAATTTATATGCAATAGACAATATTCCTTGGAAAGCCAGGAGGTAGAGAGCAAAATCTAGATTCAAATAATGCTGCTTTTACAAGGAAAAAATTCTTTATATCCCTAAGAAGGAAGAGGAGATTAGAACGAGTCATGTAGAGCAACATACAAGGTAAATTCCTTTTCTACTTGAGAAATCACATCGAATTCTTCTCCCCCTCATCTTTCAGATGAAATGTAGGAGGTAAAAAGAAAACAGGAGTATTTCACCTCCTCAGTAGGTCTATTGTTGATTCATTTTGACAGACGCCTTCTCCTCTTCTAAGGCACCTGGGCTATGACTAAGAGAGGACGCTGACTCCGACTACAGGAGCTATATTTGGAGGCTGTAGCAACAGAGAAGGAGAAGGACTGGCTTGGGTACTCTAAATGGTTGTAGTACAGGATAATTAGATGGAATTGTACACGGAAAAAATTTGTTAGAGTTACCAAAAATATTTCCTAACGAGAAGCCTCAAAGCCTGTCGTGCTCTGAAGTAGTCAAAGGGATGCAATGAATATTTCATCTCTTGAAACATTTAACAGAGAAAAGGGATGCAGGAATAGAAAGTATATCTCAGAGCTATTTTCTGTTGGGTAAGAGTGGAGATCATCCACTCTTTATTTCTGCCTCAACTAATAGGGTGGAGAGAGTGACAGCACAGACACGGTAAACCTCATCATCATAAAATATCAAATCTTCGGATGTGAAGCAGTGGAGATAAATCTCATTTCTGTGCCTTATGTAGTGAAAAAACAAATGTTCTTGACTTTTTCTGCTACTGAGTTTCCTTTAGCAGATTATTCTGCTGCAAGTACTAGAAATTTTTCTAGTTCTAGAAAAATAAGCAGTAAATTTTTAGTTTATTGATATTGAGTGCAGATGGTTTATGGAGCATAAAGGAATAGTACTCACCAAATTTTGAGAATGACAGTGATTAAGGATATCTTTGGTCATGAGAGAAGGGTTATCTAAAGAGAAGGTACCATTCCAGAGGAAGAAAGAGAGCCCCAGCTTTGTGATCTGGTGCTGTACAACACCAAAACTGTCAATTAGTTAAATCAGGCTTTACACGCTACGGTTTATTTGACCAAATGTTTTTTTTACCTTTTAACTGGTTGTTGGGCTTTTCCTTTGATTCTCAGTGATGTGACTGCTTAAAGACACAATTAGCTCAGCTACCTCGGGGTGTATTATACAGCACTTTTCAAATACGAATGTGCATAGGATTGTCTGTAGGGATTTTGCTAAGTTGCAGATCCTGACTCAGTAGGTCTGGGGATGGGGTCTAAGATTCTGCATTTGTAACAAGCTCCCATGTGATGCTGATGCTGCTGGTCCATGGCCATATTTTGAGTAGCAAGGCATCATATCACTGCCTGCTCTTAATCCTACATTCTTCTGTGGATACAAACTAGTAAAAGCTATTTTTCTTGTTTAATATGCATGAAGTATGAATTAAGTGCTACGTTTCGCTATTTTTCATTATGTTTCACAGTCCTCTTACATTTTCTAGAGCCATATTAAAACTCTGATGGCATATTACAAAACCACTTAAATCTAGCAGTCCTCAACCCTGGTTGTACATTAGAATCACCTAGAGACCTTTTCAAAAATACAAGTGCCCAGCCCTTACCCAAAGCCAATTAAGATTTCTGGGAGTGAGGCCAAGACATCATTTTTCTCGCCATCTTTTTATTAGAAGACTTTTCAAATTTACCGAAAAGTTGAAAGAATAGTATATTGATCACCCATATACCCATCACAGTTGAAAGAATAGCTTAACGATTACCCATATACCTAAATCCAACAACTGTTAACATTTTGCTATATTTAAATTATTTAACTATACATTTTTGTTTTATCTAAGTCAGTGGTGCTCAACCAGGGGCAATTTGCCCTCCAGGAGACATTTAGCAATGTCTAAAGACATTTTTGGTTGTCACAACCTGGAAAAGGGGGCATATGTGATACTGATATCTAGAAGGTAGAGGCCAGGGATCCTGTTAAACACCCTATAATGCACAGGACAGTCCCTCACAGCAAAGAATTATCCAGCCCAAAATGTCAATAGTGGCAAACGCTGATCTAAATATAGTGATTAATACTGAACCATGTGAGAGTATCTTGAAGACATCTTCCCTTTTCACTCCTGAACACTTCAGCGTCTCCAAAAGTGATGTTCTCCCAGATAACTACAATGTCAACAACACACTTAAGAGTATGAACAATGATTCCTTGATATCTTCTAATGGTGAGTCCATATTCAAATTTTCTCAATTGTGCCCTAAATGTTCCTTATGGTTTTTCTGAACCACAATCCAGTTAAGATTCGTTTTATTTCTTTAGTCTTTTAAAGCCTAGATCAGTCCTCCAAACTATTTTTATTTTTGATTTTACTTTTTGAAGAGATCAATCCAGTTGTCCTACATTTTGGATTGTCTTCTTTTGTTTCATTGCTTAACTTGTTTTTCTATCCCTTGTATTTGCTGTAAAGTAGATGTTAGATGTATATAAAGGCTTCGTAGATTCAAATTAAATATTTTTGGCAAGAATATTTAGGGTGATGCTATGTACCTTATCTAGCATCACAGCAGGAGCTACAGAATCCTGCTGTCCTCTCTAGTAGTATTGCTAAACATGATCACTTGGTTCAGGCAGTGACCCCTCTCATTTTAAGATTCGTTTCCCACTTTGTGATTAGCAAATAGTCTTTGGGATAATTCTTTGGCACCTGTAAATATCCTAGCCTGCAACAAATTTCACTGAATAGTTTTTACATCCACTTATATTCCTTGCCTGAATCACTGGAGGTTGGCAGACAATTAGATTTCTTCATTTACTAATGTTATGAATTTGCAAAGATGCTTGTGGAATATCAATTTTTAGGTGGAATATAGGTTGAAAGTCACCAAGTTGAAATGTATTCCTTCATTTATTATGAAGAAAATACTTTTTAATTCCATAATCTTCATTTGTTAGCTAGAATTCTATGAGAAAAGAGTCTTCTTTTATCACTTGGAAATCAACTACAGTTTCTTCTAAAAGGCAAGATAAATGTTTAATTCTTTCCTTCAACTCTCAATTTTCAGAATAGATTTCAGAATAAAGAATTGATGTTATAGTCACTTCTTGACTAGTTATTCCCAATATTGACTTTTATATGTCCCAGGATATGGTGAACAATAGTTGGAAATAGCAGAGGGTATCACAAATTTTCTCGATCAGAAAAAAAATGCTACAAGATTTTCTTTTCTTTAGAGTAAACTTTGAAAATACCATGTATATTAATATAGATTTTGGTGCATTTAGATGTGAACCTCTTTTGAAGTTTTGAAAGGGAATATATCTTTAGCAAAGATACTTGTGGAATATCAACTGTTAGGTGGAAGATGGTTTGAAAGTCACCAAGTTGAAATCTATTCCTTCATAACTTGGACTGTGTTTGAATAGCCTGTTTAGTCTCTCCTGAATCCATGGGTGGTAAGTGATGTGTGAAAGCCAAACTCTGTTCAGACAACAGTTGAACAAATATTCACTCAGGTTCTTGGAGTAAAAGACTGTTGTGTTTGGAAATCATCACTTTCCACAAGGGAAAATGAACATATTACAGGAAGCAAATACAACCATTTCTACCCCCTTTGTTTCAAAGCCTCAGTTTCTTTATTTCTGAGCCTAGAGTCTCATCTCAGTTACTTTTCTTTGGGAATAGCAATTTTTAGTCCACTGGCAGTTTTTAATTCCCTTTGACATGCTACATCAAATTCCAGACCAGATCTCAAACCTGTATCTGGGGAGGCAAAAGTCATCTCCTTTAATTCATTGTCTTGGGTCTGACCATAGCGAAGAGCTCTGCCTTCAGTTTATAACATGATAAATTTCTTTTTGTGATGAATAAATAGGCACTTAGCACCAAAAACTTTCAGGCATCATCCAGATGCCAGATGTCTCAAAACTTGAGTGAGCACATGGAACTGGTCACATGGAGGTTTCTGTTAACCAAACACACAATCTGGAGAGAAGATTCATTTTTTCAAGGTCTGGAAATTTTAACAGTATCTGGCAGCTACTTCATTTCCAAGATAATCCCTTCACTGTTTCTGGTTATAGGCAGGGGTGGGGGTACCAAAGGCGATGGTTTGGTGGCTTGCTGAAATTGGGTGGAGATGTTGTCACGTTGGCGCCTGAAGCGTGAGCACAAATAAACTTTAGAAGAAGGAACCTGTGATTGTGTTTCTTTCGGTCATTTAAGGACCTGAATGGTGTGGGTGTGATGAGAGAGACTGGGGAAAGAAAAAAGGGAGCGAGAAAAGGAGTTCTGTGGACACAAAAGCAATTAGTTAATTCAGTCAGACTTTCACTTTTCAAATAATGGTTTGGTTGGGTCCTTAATCCTCAGCCAAGTGACTCCCCAAGGACCTATTAAACCATTAATTTATCTTTTAAAGATGTGCCATCAAAGCAACCATTCCTCAAGTTACAAAACCATCCTCTCAGGCAGCCTGTGCTGCGTCTGTAAGGTTTGATAAACTGACTAGTTTGTTGTCATGACTCAGCCAGGGCTGTGTTCTGTCTCTCACTCTTGTCCTTTGTCACTGGTGGCAGAGAAGTAGACTGTCACCAAATAGTACTTGTTCATGCTCTGAAAACAAAACACTGAACACATGACTTTTCAATTTCATTTTTATTAAACTGAGAGATTCCCTTTATTCCCCCTACAGAACAGGCAGAAGCAGAAATAAAGAGGCTGCTTCCAGATGGGTTTAGCACCATGAGCATTTTGATCACCTTACTTGTTCTGTTGAGGCAAAAAGCTAATTTCACTGATTTTGCCCTGGAATTAAAAAGCTCCATGACAGAATCAACCACTCAGATTGGTAATTTAAATATATATTAATATACATAGAACACGTGAGAAATCCTTTGGTTACAGCAGAGTTGCAGCTTTAAAGCACTTCTGTCTCAGAAAAAAATGCACTCTCGTTAGAGAAACTAACATATTTTAGAAATATCAAGGAGCTTGGGCTACCAGCTAGGAGGATCCAACACTTTACCCTTTCTTTTTCAAAATTATCTTTGTTTATAATTATGTACAGATAATACCTATGTATATAATTATTTAGTATATTAGGTATATAATATAAACACTTAAGCTCAGACTCTATAATGCACAGAATAAAAACAGTTATGATCCAAAGCAGAAACATCATGAAAAAAGATAGTAAAAAACAAAAATAATTTGTGCAAATCACAGTATCATTGATTAATGTTACCGTAAGCTTCACAGGGTCCTGCAGTAAGAGACATAAGACTAGACTGATGATTTTTGAGTTGTAGACCATTATAAAGTTTCTCAAAAGTGGTCCCCCATTTTTGTCTGCCAGCCCTGTTACTTTTTACTTACTTGATGAAATCACTCATTCATTCCACAGATATTTATTAGATATCTACTGTGTGTCTGGCATTATGACAGACTTTTAGGATTAAAGAAATAATAAAAAAAAAAAGACAGCCCCCTGGGGAACTCAGCATGTGGATAAATAAGCTTGGAAATTTAACCACGAGTTATGGGTGCTACAATATAAATATACTCATCGGTGGTGGAGGCTCAAACAACGGAGAGGCAAATTCTTGATAAAGCTAGTTTGAGGTAGCGTGGGAATTTGAAATCGCCAATTAGAGCTGCTCTTCATCCAGTCACTGCTTCTTCCTGATGGTGGAAACAGTTTTCTGAGCACAGCCTCCTACGTGGTCAGAAGTGAACTGTGCAGATATTGTTTTGCTTTGTTTTGATTTTTTTCTTGAGCCAATGTTTGCTTTCACATTTTCCATTATATACTCCTAGAACAAACAGAGGTGCAAAGGATCTGGGGGTAAAGTGAGGGTGTCATTTGACATAGAAGGGAAACCAAGCCTGCAGGACTTAAGGAGCAGCAACCTAGAAGTGACAGGCGCCAGCAGGGAGGGAAAGATGATACAAAAGGCCAGAGAAGAAAAAAGATGAAAAAGGTAAATAACCTCAAAGGGGAAATTTAATAAAAAAGAAATATTATTTGAAAATGATTTAAAGTACAGAAATCAGAATTATGTTGAAGGGATGTGCTGCTGGACATTAAAGAAGAAACTATAACTAAGCCCCCAAGAGTAGGGAAGATGAGAGCACCTTCTGTTGTTTGAGGAGGAAGTTTATACCAAGTCCGTTGTATGATAAAATCTGTTATGAATTCTCTCCATCTCAACATTATATTAACACACAGGGGCTCTTTTTCAAAGCGGTCCAAGGGAAGCAAGTCACCCTACTCCCACAAATAAATAGGAGTTGTGTGTCTGAAATTCCTCAAAGTGCTGAAAAAGTTAGCCCCCTTTAATGTCATTATATAGTTTAACAATTTGAAACCAATTTATAACAGACATGAAAGTATTTTGTCTACAGAAGAGTTGGCACACAGCACTTCCCACGTTAAACATTTCCAACAAGCCCCGTTCATGTGTCTCCCTTGTGTTGGTGAACCTGCCCAGCTTTTCTTCAGTGGTTCACTTACAAGGAGGCATTTCTAAGGGAGCATGGGGAGCATAGTTACAATCCACCTCCCATCGTGGAAACCCTGAGGAGTCCTTGAAATTCTCTCTGCATGTTTCGGGAGGTTACACTTTAAATAGCAGGGAACTTCTCAGTTCAACCTAGACAACAGTTCGCTTCCACTTTAGAGTTGAATATCATAAATTTATAACAGCTCCTCTGTCTGGAAGCCTGCGGGAGAACCATGGGAGTCAGCAGACCTGGGTTGTGCCTGCTCAGCACTTTCCATCCCCCTTAGCCAGCAATGTTTCTCTCTACAGTACTATCATGATCTTACATATTGTCTAGTTATTGGCTTATTGCTTATGCCCCACCAGCAAGCTGCCCCACTAGAATGTAGGTTTCATGTAGGGAGCAATTGTGTTTGTCTGCTACTGTATTCTAGCCCGGTATGGAGAACTTGCTCAATAAATATTTGTTGAATGAATGAATGAATGGTTTTGTATGGGTTTTGAAGTTATTCCTCTTCACTGTTACATTTATTGCCGACTTTTTTCCCATTTCCCATTTGACTTACAATTTTTGTGGTATTTTTATGTGAAGCAGTAATTAATTTTTATGCAATTAATTCTGTCTTTTCCTTTGTAAATGCATTTGCCTGAAAAGCCCTTTCTGACTCAAACATTTGTTAAAGACATTTGTTTTCTTCAAGTATTTTGTGGTTTTATTTTTTTGCTTTTAATCTTTTAATATATCTGCTTATATATATTATAATTATATATTATATATTATATATTATATATTATATATTATATATTATAATTATATAATTATATATTGCTTATAACATAAGCAATATATAATTTATTGCTTATGTGAGCTAATCTAAATAATTTTCTAAAGAACAATTTTTGTATATAAATGTGTTGATTAGGATTATTGATTAATTCATCCAATATTTATTCTACCTATCTCTATCTTTCTAGTCATAGAGGATTCTAGGTTATTTATTCTATTCTAAGTATTCTTAGGATACTGTTTGAATTATTATAATTTTTTGATGTGGTTTAATATTGCTCTTATATCTCCTTATTTCAATTTTGTTTCCTCTTAATTTTTAAGGCTAATTCTAGAATTAGGTTAGCGAAGTTCTAAAATGATACCATTAAGACTTTGACTTAAAATGTGCTGAATATCATTATTATGTAGAGAAATAATGTAGCTTATTCCAATACTCAGTGTTCTTATATAAGATGATCATTTGGTGAAAGTAGAGAAAGTTTATGTTTCTCCACTGTAAACTTACTATTTTGTCCCCTTGTCATTAGTAAATATTTGGGGAGCAATGCATTGATACTATGAAAATATCCTGTTTCTCCTGAAACTTTTTTTTCTTTGGGGGGGGGAAGAAGATCAGCCCTGAGCTAACATCCATGCCAACATGCCAATCCTCCTCTTTTTGCTGAGGAAGACTGGCCCTGGGCTAACATCCGCGCCAATCTTCCTCCACTTTATGTGGGACAAAGCCACAGCATGGCCTGACCAGCAGTGTGTCAGTGCGCGCCTGGGATCTGAACACGGGCCCCCAGCAGCGGAGCCCGCACTTAACCGCTACGCCCCAGGGCCGGCCCCTCTCCTGAAACTTTTATTCAATAATTTAAGCATCCACTGGTGGATCTGGCCTGCAACAATTAGTACTGGGGTGTCCTAGAGGGGATTTCCCTCATTTCTTCCACATTTATTGATTGGAATTCTTCTGTGAGGAGGAGTTGTCCCTTCTCTTCCATGTATTTAATCAATTATTTATTTATGACAGTAAGGACTCGTGGATATTTGTTTTAGTCTATGGATTATAATCCCATGCTATTGTTATTTATTTTGTTTCTCACATCGCTCTAGCTTTGGCTTTGGCAGCTCTTCTAGGCTGGCTCCTTGGCCCTTCGCCACGCCCCCATCCTTTGGGCACTTCCTCACTCTCTGATATCACAAGGCGCTCCAGGTTCTTCCTGTCTTTTCACGACCTAGCCCTAGAATTGACCATTTATCCAAAGAATGATGTGGCTAATTCTGAATTGTTCAACATTTGCTAAATAGTTTATAGATTGTGGATTTATTTTTTCTTTATTTGCAACCATGTTTAGCCTAGAAGAATGCTGATTAACCTACCATGACAAAGATAAATAGTTTAGGAATCAGAGAGAATATCAATTTTTATGTCTTCACATGGCTATTTTTTAATTTTTTTTTTTTTAATTGATAACTTTGGTAAAATCTAACATGATGCTTGGAGATTACTTATAAATACCAATGATCTTTGCTGCCAATTTCTATAAATAATCAGACCTCTGCTGTCTACACCACAGAATGAGCTGCAAGGGACCCAATCTACTCCATCTCTCTCCCTCACCCACTCTGCTCCACCCCAACAGTGCCCGGGGCATTTCTATGGACCTCAAGATCTACACAACAGTATTTGTAAACAATTGACGCTCAAGAAGTCCAATACCCTCCTTTTACAGATTCATTCTACAAACAACCAGACTGGGGCTGAGAGTAAAATGAGTTCTCCGAGATTGCAGAGGTGGTGGCGGCTACATTAGGGACCAAAGTCTGGATTTGGAATCCACCTGAGTATTCTTTCAGCATTATCACAATGCTGAAGGAGGCAGGATTGTCTTAGGTTCTAAGGTCTGGATAGAGTGAGCCCAGCAAGTGTAAGCTAATGGTTTACATTTCTGAGTTCTAGAACAGAACACAGATTAGACAATAAGCAAAGAGAATTCTACTAATGATAAAATAAACTGCTTTGGGGATAAAATTTAAAAGTAGAAATTTAACTTAGGCTAAAGCTTATAGATGGTGGAAGCATCGCCACTCTATCACATACTTCCTGTGGATCCCCCAAACCTTGCAAGTACTGTGTTATATTTGGAACTGCAACCCTACATTCTCCAAAGACAGGCTCATTTGTCCTGGTAGTTATTAATGTGAAGTAGTATCATTAAGATCCCTTCAGGATAAAAAAAAAACAACTCAAATTCTTCTTCATGTCAAAGTGAATTTTTCACTTAGAGAAAAATTTAGACATAGATGTATGCAGAGATAGATAAATATTATGGAATGATTTTCCCACCATCTTTCTGAGCTTGGTAAACTCAATTTTACTTAATAGTCTTATCTTTTAGGTGATCATACCAAATCCAACGTACAAGTTTTATCTCAGTGGCAAATAAGAGCCTGTTCTGCCTTTTCTTCAATTTAATCAATCTTCTTCACATAGCTTACACTTGGACCAGTGTCTTCTATTTTGCTCTAATGATCTTTTCATGGTTATTGTTTTTTATTTTAAATATCATGCTAATTTCATTCAGATAGTAAACTGTAACAAGCTGTTATGAGTTGGTAAAAGCGTGATAGGATTAGCAAAGCCTGGGAAATGGTAAAAGACTATTTCTTTAGGGTAAATGATACACTATTTGAGAAAATATATATCTTCAGGAACATTCACAAACCTTGGGTTAGAGGCTTGTATTTATGCGACTAAAAAGAGAGAAGGAAAATCCTATAATTCTAAGAGTATCCTTTAGGTTTTTTAGTCAAATAAGGAAGTCTAACCCTATAATGAAATAAAGTCATGACTAGTGACTTTGACTGTTTGCGCATATGCTTAATAATTTATTTGGTGTAAAACAAAGTATCTAATAAGTTCTTGACTTGCATTTTTGTGGTAAGCAGAATAATGACCCCTAAAGATGTCCGCATACTAATCCCCAGAACCTGTGAATATGTTATGTTACATGGCCAAGGGGAATTAAGGTAGCAGATGGGATTAAGGTGGTTAATCAGCTGACTTTAAAATAGGGGGACTTTCCTGAAATATCCAGATGGGCTCCATGTAATGACAAAGGTCCTTCAGAATGGAGGAGGGAGGTAGAAGAGGAGGTCAAAATCAGAGGAGAGATTTGAAGATGCTACGCTACTGGCTTGAAAGATGGAGAAAGAGACCACAGCCAAGGGATATAGGCAGCCTCTAGAAGCTGGAAAAGGCATGGAAACAGATTCTTCTCTAGACCTTTCAGAAGGAATGCAGACCTACCAACACCTTGGTTTTAGCCCACTGAGACACATGTCAGACTTTGACCTCCGGAAATATAAGATAATAAATTTACACTGTTTTAAACCACTAAATTTATGATGATTTCTTATAGCAGCAATAGGAAACAAATACAATTTTAAACAAATCCTTATCTACAATGGAAACAAAGCTATGCATAGGCAGTGATTACGAAAGGAAAGTTAGTGTAGTAGTCAGGGTTCTCCAGAGAAACAGAAGCAAGAGGATATATAGAGGGATATGGAGATATATAAAAGGAGATTTATTATAGGAATTGGCTCACAGGGTTACAGAGGCCGAGAAGTCTCACAATCTGCTATCCACAAGCTGGAGAACCAGGAAAGCTGGTGGTGTAAGTCTGAAGACCTGAGAATCAAAGGAGCCAATGATGTAAGTCCTAGTCTGAGTCTGAAAGCCTGAAAACCAGGAGTGCCAATGTCCAAGGGCAGGAGAAGATGGATGACTCAGCTGAAGCAAGGAGAGTGAATTGGCCCTTCCCTCACCTTTTTTCTATTCAAGCCCTCCCAATTGGACCATGATCACCCACATTGGGGAGGGTGACCTTCTTTAATAGTCTACTGATTCAAATGCTAATCTCCTCTGGAGACACCCTCACAGACACATCCAGGAATAATGTTTGACCAGCTATCTGGGCATCCCTTAGCGCAGTCAAGTTGACAAGTAAAATTAACCATCACTGTTACGATGAATGAAATAAGTGATTTTTGAGAACCTGTCATCTGAGAATGTGTAGTTTCCAAAGAAGGGAAGAATATTCCCTGAGGTTTAGAAAGTAGAACTTCTAAAAGTTTAGTGAAAAGTTTGCATTACTCCATAACATGAAGTTTTGAAAGGAAATATAACTTTAGAAGGTTGGAAAGTTCTCAAAAGATGTAATTATGACTGTATAATCCTATAGATTAAATTGTATGAAGCCACAGAAGGCATGCTTATCAAATATGTAGATGACATGAAGCCTGGCAAGAGAATGAACACATTGTATGTCAGAACCAGAATTGAAACAACAAAAAAAATCTTGTCAGTCTGTAGCAATGGGATGAATCTCTAAAAAGATAGAAGTTAACAGGGATTACCATAAGATCCTACACTTAGGTCCAAAAACCCAACTGCCCAAATGCAGTTGGAAGTGGTGTAGCATAGCAGCATGAGATAAAATGACTGTTGAGTTTTAATAAACCGAAAAGTTAGAGAGATATTATAATGGGATAATAGAAGTGCTAAACATTTCAAAAAAGTGTTTCCCACCATTGTCTGCTGGTCAGATCATGTAAGGTAATTGCCTAGTTTTGGATCTCTTATAGGAAAGAAATCAGTAAAGCAAACACGTTTGACACTTAGTAATAAAGCATAGTTGAAGATATAGGGGGTGTTTGAAGAAGAGACAACTCCAAATTAGGGATAAGGAGGGAGTAATAGGTCTCTTCAAACATTTTAAGGACTTATGAGTTAAAGGTGTTTTAGGTTTATTCTAATGGGGTTCAAAGGGTAGAACTAGGATCAGTGAGTAGAAGCCACAGGAAGATAAATTCCAGCTCAATATAAAGAAGTTACTGTCAGGGGGCCGGCCCAGTAGCACAAGCGGTTAAGTGTGCGCGCTCTGCTGTGGCGGCCCGGGGGTCGCTGGTTTGGATCCCTGGCAGGCACCGGCGTACTGCTTGTCAAGCCCTGCTGTGGCGGCGTCCCATATAAAGTGGAGGGAGATGGGCACAGATGTTAGTTCAAGGCTGATCTTCCTCGGCAAAAAAAAAAAGAAGTTACTGGCAAAGTTGTCTAAAATTCAGATAGCCTACTTGAAAAGTGGGGTTTCCACCAATGGAGACATTTGAACACAAATTAAACCACAACTTGGTTGAGAATGTTTTAAAATTCATTCAAATAGTGCAAGAAAATATAGGTCATATTACCTTACAGTTTCTGATGCTATGTCTAAGGACTATCATGAGAAATCATTACTATATCAGACTTATTTTAAATCAGGGACAAGATTAATTTGTTGGGTAGTGTGTCTACATCTTGATAATAACAAACTGTATTATATCAAGCTCCTGATTGATACAACATGAAAAACCTTCCTAGAAAAGAATTGAAAACATTAAATTTCACGGACTTTTAAAAGATTTACTTAGTGTCGCTGTAGCTCTTATTATTGTTGGTACTTACTGTAAAAATGGAGACACTGCATTCCTGAAGGGCTAGGTCCTCAGAACAGCTGTCTACAATCTCCCTGTTTAATTATAGAGGAAAAGAAGCTAACTAAATGGCAAATATTCTCTCCTCATATTGTAATAGTAAATGATCCTCTCAGACATACCAGATTCTCATTTCAGAATCCCTAGCACTGCCCCTTCCATCAAACTATCAAAAGTTCTCATCTGTGAACTCAGTTGTCAGTGCATACTGAGGCACCCCAGGCTTTCAAAGCATTTCCAAACTAGTGCAGCCCAGGAAAGACTTTGCTGATGTTCTTAGATCTATAAATCCTCTTTCACCTTTCAAATATCCTGTTAGTTCTTCTCTGAGTTACCACTTTCATCTTTCTCTTTCTACTCTACTTGTTTCATTCTATTGCTCCTCACTTAAATTGCTAAAAATCTCTTATATTCCAAGATAATATATCAAACCTTTTCCCACAATCAAAAGAAGAAGAAGAAAGGAAGAGGTTAAAGAAAGGGGAAAGGATGCTTTGAATTTTGATACATGATCTTCCTAGAAAAGGCTAAGCTAAGCTGTCTCAGAGAGTGCTGGTGAGAATATCAGAGATTCAGTTTACAGAATTGTATTTAGAAAAACTGAAATTTGAGAAGAACATGATTAGAGGAAAGAAGAGAGAAACAATTGAAGAGATGGAATTTGTGAGTAGGTAAGTTTTCTCTCAGCCATCGTGATGGTTAATTTTATGTGTCAACTTGGCTAGACCATGGTACCTAGTTTTTGTTCAAACACCAGTCTATATGTTGTTGTGAAGGTATTTTTAAAGATATGATTAACATTTAAATCAGTAGACTTTGACTAAAGCAGATTATACTCCACAATTTGGGTGAGCCCTTCCAATCAGTTGAAGACCTTGAGAGGTCCCCAGAGAGAAAAGAAATTCTGTCTCTAAACTGCCTTCAGGCTTGTGATTGCAATGTTAACTCTTCCTTGGGTCTTTAGCCTGCTGGTCTGCTCTGTAGATTTCGGACTTGCCAGGCTCCACAATCGCATGAGCCAATTTCTTAAAATAAATCTTTCTCTAGGTAGATAGATAGATGATAGATAGAGAGATAGATAGATAGATAGATAGATAGACAGACAGACAGATAGATATAGACATAGAAATATAAATTTATATCTCTATAGATAATATATAAATCTATCTCTACCTCTATATCTATCTATCATATTTTATCTGTTTCTCTGGGAATTCTGATTAATACAGCCATGAATTTCTTCAATCTCTTGTCCTACTTACATTTTCCCTGTCCTATTTCTATCCTTGAAATTTACCCTCCTCTGGGGTAAGACTTAATACTTTTTTCCCTAAAACTTCCTGTATCAAGCTGCTTCTACCTTTCTTCTCACTTTATAACCATCCTTTGTGTAATGATATCAGAAAATCTGCATTTTAGTACATTAAGAAAAACCATTAACTCCTGGATATGTCTATCTTCCTATCAAGAAAATGGAAACTATGATAAACTCCATGAAAGCCTCACCCAGGATTAGGTGTAAGGATCATTTGAAATAATATGTACAAAATAGCTTTTCAGACAAAAAACATACCACATTTTTTTTTATTTTTTCTGCTTTTCTTCAGTTTCAAACTCGCATGTATATTACCTATATCACTGAAGAACTGTTCAATGATGTACAGGGTACAAACCAATTTGGTGAAATTCAACACATGTTCCCTGTAGGAGTCCTTATACTGTAGAAGCTCATCAACTGGTAGATGGGAGAGTCATGTAAATACTTATGCAACTCTAAGACAGGTGGATCTGGGGAAAAATGCTTTAAGAGATTTATAAGTAATACATATGCTTTGGGAGTATAAGATAGAACAATTTAAAGATATCTAGAGAAATATGAATGAAGGAGGATTCATTTGAAAGAGGTAGAATATGTGTTTGTCTTTAATGGAGAATAGAAATTCAATATATAAATATCCAAAGAAAGGACATTCTAAGCAATTATGATAGTAACTAACAGTTATTTATTCCCTATTATGTTTGACTCCACATTGCTTATAAGGTGTGTAAGACATTGTATCAACACTTTACACACATTACCTCATTCCATTGTTACAACAACTCTGTAAGAGGTATACTATTAATAGCCCCATTTTATAGATGCAGAAACTGAGGCCTTGAAATGTAAGTAAATGGCCCAAAGTCATATACTTGGAGAGCAGCAGAACAAATATTTGCATTCAGAATGTCTAACTCCAAAGACCAAGTTCTTAACTGTCATACAGCAATGCCTCTTAAATCAAGAATTAGTAGGAACAATGCCAGAAGTGGGAAAATGTAGGATGTTTTTAGACTGAGAAACATCATGATTAAACTTCTACTTAAGGCAATATGGCAAACCAGATGTTCAGAAATATACCTCGTGGGGCAATATACCTAAACTGATGGATTAAATGTTAAAAAGAATTCAAATAAGTGACTGGAATGATAAAAAATAATTAAGGGATTCCCTCAGAGAACAGAAATCATTAATCTGGAAAGGTAAGCAAACTCCAAAGCTGGTTGGTGTTGACCCTGGGGATATCTGCCAAGGCCTGATGGCCTAGAACTTGTCCTCTAGAACAAGCTAGAGGCAGGAAACAAAGCCTTAGGCTGAAGCAGGTCAGAATGTAGATGAGAGACCTCTGCTTGAAGGTAAACACCTGAAGGGTGATGCTCCCAATGATTGAACAACAGCAACAACAACAACAAAAAAATTGGTTTCTTAACCTTGGCTCTGGGTGGAAAGGGAAGAAAAATCTCTCCTGAGAATTCCTAATCACAAGTATATATTCATGTTGTAGAAGCTAGAATTCAAACATCTATGAAGGCTAGGGAACCCCAAGAAGTGGTGGAGAAAACAGGGGCTATGTGGCTGAGAAGCTGAGCAGAGCTTTTAGCAATTTTGGGGGGATTACCAAGAAGGTGGTAATCCCAGCAAATATCCCAGATTTTGAATTAAGAAACCTAAAGGGCTATACTCTAGGAGTAATGACTAGATGGAAATAGACCTGCCTTTACAACTAATAACACTCATTTCAAATTAGCTCAATATACTACATGAGGTGGTCTGCTTTTATCCTGACACATGCCATAACTAAAGCATACCCTCTTTGGAGGGAAATTACATTATCAAGAACTTCAATTTATCTCTTTAATTTTTTGTCAGAATGTTCAACTTTCCATAAAAAAAAACCATGCATTCCATGAGATAAAATAATTAAATAAAAACTAAGAGAAAAATTACACAAGAGGATCAAATCCAAAGTCAATTGATATATTGGAATGAATGAATACAGGCTTTGATATAATGATTATTATATGTTTAAGGACATAAGTGGAGAATTTTAGTAGACAAGTAAACTCTAAGGAATTATTAAAATGGAAATTCTAGACTACAAAAATATAATTAGTATAAGTAAGAACTCAGTAGACAAATTAAGAGCAGAACAGTCTCAGCTAAATAAAAGATTAATGAACTGGGAGATAAGACAGTAGAAAATAGCCAGACTGAAGAACAGAGAAAAAAATGTGTAAGAAAAGCAAGATAAACAAAAACAAGCAAACAAAAAGAAATCCAAAAATTATCACAAGAGCTATATGGAACCTGGTGAAAATATCTCTTGTAGGTGCATTGGAATCTTAGAAGCAGAGTAGGAGAATGTTGCCATTTTTGAAGTGATACTGACCAAGAACTTTCCAAAATTGATGAAAGACATAAAACTGCAGATTCAAATAGTATTACAAAACCCAAGTGCAGTAAAAACAAAACAACAAAAAAAAGCAACAAAGCAAAAATACCAAGGCATATTATTGTAAACCTCGCAGAAATCAAAGCCAATGAGAAAATCTTAAAAGCAGTCAGAGGGGAAAAGGCACATTATTTTCAATAATAAAGTACTTTCATTACTTTCAAGGCCACAAAAATAAAACTGATTCCTTAGTAGAATGATAGAAGCCAAAAAGACAGTAGAATGGCATTTTCAAAGTGCTGACAAAAAATCACTGCCAACTTAGAATGCTATACCAAGCAAAATATTCTTCAGAAATGACCTGAAATTCTATACCAGCAAAAATGTTTTCTTAAAATGCTGGCAAATAGAGACACTTCAGGCAAAAAAATTATTGTCAGCAGACACACACTAAAAAAAAAGAAAAACACAACATCTAAAGAGAGTTCTTCAGGCAGAAGAAAATGATCCCAAATGGGAAAAAGGAAAATGAAAAAGAAATAGAAAGCAAAGAAAAGAAATATATGCACAAATCTAAATGAATATTGACTTGACACAATAATATCAATAAATCATGTAGGAGTTTAAGTGTATGTAAAATTAAAACATACAGCAGAAAGTGGAAAGAGGGTATGTGTTTCAATGCCTTTGCGTTGTACTGAAAGTGGTAGTAATTATTTGAATTAAACTCTAATAAGTCAAAGATGCATGTTGTAATTTCTAGGTTAACTATCAAATGAAAAGTAAAAGAATGTACAACTAGTAAGCTAATAGGATCATTAAAAAAATTACTTGAATAATACAAAATAAGCTATAATTAAAATTCAATGACTGGAGTTACAGTGTTGTAAAGTTTTTGTATGGTCTGGAGGGGAAAGTAAATATTGAGAAATTTTACAGTTTTATGAGTTAGTATACAAGTTAAAATTTCTAAAGTAATCTCTAGAAGCATAGACTAAATTGAGTATAACTTCCAAACAAAGAGAGGGATAAAATAGAAAGAAAGGAGAGGAGACCTCAACAATCTGAAAATTAAAAATAAAAGGAAAATTAAAAAAAACAGTATAAGGGGGGAAATCTTCACATCCCTTATGATGGCTACTATAAAAAAAGGAAATTAGCAAGTATTAGCAAGGATATGGAGAAACTGGAACCCTTGTGCACAGTTGGTGGGATTGTAAAATGGTGCAACTTCTATGAGAAACAATATAACAGTTCCCCCTGAAATTAAAAATAGAATTACCATATGATCCAGCAATCCTACTTCTGGGTATATATACAAAAGAATTGGAAACAGTGTCTTGAAGAGATATTTGCAGACCCATATACATAGCAGCACTATTCTCAGTAGCTCAGAGGTGGAAGCTATCCAAATGTCCATTGATGGATGAGTGGATAAACAAAATGTGGTATATACATATGATGGAATATTTTGCAGCCTTAAAAAGGAGGGAAATTCTATCACATGCTACAACATAGATGAACCTTGAGGACATAATGCTAAGTGAAATCAACTAGTCAAAAAAAGACAAATATTGTATGATTCTACTTATATGAAGTATCTAAAATAGTCAAATTAATAGAAACATAAAGTAGAATGGTGGCTACCAGGGACTTGGGGGAGGAGGAAAAGAGGAGTTGTTGATTAATGGGTATAGCATTTCAGTTTTGCAAGATGAAAAAGTTCTGGAGATCTATTTCACAACAATGTGAATATATTCCACACTCCTAAACTGACTGCTTAAAAATGGTTAAGATAGTAAATTTTATGGTATGTGTTTTTTGCCACAATAAAAAAAAGGGAGGATAAGAAGTATAAATAAGTTGAAAGGAATGCATCCAAATATATTGGTTATCATAATCAGTGTAAATGAACTAAATTTTCCAGTTCAAAGCAAAAATTGTTAGAGTAGATTAAAATTTAACCTTAATAAAAGAAAAGAAATCCAGATATTTACTCTTTAAGAAGAAATATAAACTGAAATATAGGAGTACCAAAGATTAAAAGTATAGGGATGAAAAAATTATAGGCCAGGTAAGTACTAAACATAATCAGAGTAGTACGGATTTATTAATACCAGACAAAATAGTTTTTATGGCAAAAAGGATTACTAAGGATAAAGAGAACCATTATATATTGATAAAATGTTATATTCTTAAGATTTATAATTCCAAAATTACATGCACTTTATAGGATAGCTTCAGACATAAATCAAAATTTAACAGACATTAAAAGAAAAGTTGACAAACCTACTATTATAGAAGGAGAGTTTAATATATCTTTCTCAGTAATTAATAGGTCAAGCACATGCATATGTCATTATGGATATACAAGATTTGAATGGCACAATTAATAAACCTGATCTAATTGACATATCCAGAACACTGTATCTCTCAAAATATTTATTCTTTTCAAGCATAGATGCTAATATTCACCAAAATTGACCACGTGCTTGGTTATAAAGCAAGTTTCAGTAAATATCAAAAACCAGCTATAGTTAATAATATTGTATTGCATATTACAAAGTTGCTAAGAAAGTATATCTTAAAAGTTCTCATCACAAGAAAAAAAATTTTGTAACTGTGTAAAGTGATGGATTTTAACTGGCCTTATTGTGCTGATTGTTTTATAAGGTATACAAATATTGAATCATTATGTTGTACACCTTAAACTAATATAACATTATATGTCAATTATACCTCAATTAAAAATAATATTTAAAAAAATCAGTATCATATAGAATAATTTCAGAAGTTATGCTCATAATGAAATTATATTAGAAATCAATAATTCAAAGATAATTTTAAAAAGCCCATACATTTAGAAATTTAAAAATACTTCCCAAATATTTATGGAGCAAGGAAAGAATCAAAAAAGAAATTAAAAAGTACTTATTCCTGAACAATAACAAAAATTGTATCAAAACTGTGGAATTCAGGTTAAATAAAATTTAGAAAAAAATATATAGTCATAAATGCATATATTAAAAAGAAAAAATGCTAAAAGATAAAGAACTGTTGATGAATAGCAAATTACCCCAGAACTTAGTAGCTCAAAATAACAAACACTTATTATTTTACAGTTTCTGTGGCTCAGGAGTATGGAGTGGCTTGGCTTGACAGTTCTTGCTCAGGCTCTCTCATAAGGTTTCATTCAAGATACTGGCCAAGGCTACAGTCATCTGAAGGCTTGAGTAGGATTGAAAGATTTGTTTCCAAGATGGCTCACTCACGTGTCCATTGGCTGGAGGCCTCAGTTTCTTTCCATGTGAGCCTATTCTAGGATGACCAACCATCCCAGTCTTCCCAGGGCTGAAAGTTTATCAGGAATTAAAGATTTTCAGTGCTAAAACTCTCAGACAAACCAGAACAACTGGTCACCCTCACGTCTCCATAGGGCTGCTTGACCTACACCAAAGTGAGTAAGTAATCCAAAAGACAGAGCAAGAACTAGGCCATAATGTCTTTTATGACCTAGTCTCAGGAGTCACACATCATCATTCCTGTCATAATCTATTCATTAGAAGTGAGTCAATAAGTCCAGTCCACAATCAAGGAGAGGACTTCACCTTTTGAAGGGAAAAGTGTCAAAGAATTTGTGGACATATTTTAAAACTGCCAGCCTATGTGTCCAACCAAAGAAGTTATAAAAATGCAATAGGGTAAACACAAACTAAGCAAAACAAAGAAGTTAACAGAGATGCGTAGAAATTACTAAAACAGAAAGCAGAGCTATTATAGAGTAGATCATAAGAAAGTCAAAAGAAGGAAATCAAAAACGACCTAAATAAGTAGAGAGACATACTGTATTCATTGTATTGTATTGTATTCATTCAAAACAGTTTTGAAAAAGAAGAATAAATTTGGAGAAAGCACACTCCCTAATTTTAATACTTGCTATAAAGCTTGAGTAATCAAGACAGTATGGCATTAGTAAAGGCACGGACACATAGATCAGTGGAACAGAATAGAGATTCCAGATATATATCCATACGTATATGGCCAATTGATTTTAAACAAAAGTGTAGAGTTAATTCAAGGGAGAAAAAATAGTCTTTTCAAAACTTGTGTTGGAATGACTGGACATCCCTTTTCAAAAATGAGAACATTGACGTTACCTTATACAAAATCAACTCAAAATGAATCATAGATCTAAATACAGAACAAAACTACACAACTCTTAAAAGAAAATATATTGAAAACACTTTCATCATCTGAGGTTAGGCAAAGAGTTCTTAGACATGACACCTAAAGCATGATCCATAAAAGAAAAAAATGGCAAATTGTTACATTTCATCAATATAAAGAAAGAGTTTGCTCTGTGAAAGATATTATTAAGAGACTAAAAGACAAGCTACAGACTTGGAGAAATATTTGCAAATCACATATTCAACCAAGACTGGTATTCAGAATACATAAAGAACTCTCAAGGCTCAAGAGTAAGAAAACAGGGCCAGCCCCAGGGGCCTAGTGGTTAAGTTTGATGCATTCTGCTTCAGTGGCCTGGGTTCAGCTCCTGGGCACAGACCTACACCACTCATCTATTGGTGGCCGTGCTGTGACAGTGGCCCAAGTACAAAATAGAGAATGACTGGCAACAGATGTTAGCTCAGGGCGAGTCTTCCTCAAAAAAAAAAAAGAGTAAGAATACAACCCAATTAAAAAGTGAGCACCAGAGGAGACAGTGTTAGCAAGGCGGCATAGGTGGACTCTGAACTCACCTCCTTCCACAGACCCAACAACTTCACAACTACTCTTGGAAAAATTACCCCTGAGAGAGAACTGAAAACTGGATGAAAAGAACCCCTGCAAGGGATAGTGCTGACTGAGTTGGAAGAGGCAGAAATTCCATTCTGGAGAGAAAAAAGCCACCTTCGTGAGCCACAGTGCTTCATGGCTGCTGGGAGCAATCCTAAGGTACACAGCCTTCCCTAGAGGAGCAGGGGATCTGAGCAGAGAAGCATTACTGGTATAAGCAGCTTTGGGCCTCAGCACAACCCAGACTAATGTCATAATATCTGGCTTTGCTGGCTGTTAACAACAATGAGGAATACCCCCAGAAAAGCTATTGGACATAAGGGAAACAAAGCCTGCTCTTATAGGGCCTGTGCACAAATTCACCCGTTTCAGAAAGCAACCTAAATCACCAGAAAGAAAAATGCGCAATCCCTTGGTGAAAAGAGACTCACCTAATAGGCTTTGGGTGCTTCTCCAGGGACTGATATATTGGTGGCAGCCATTATTCTGACCCAGTAGACTGACATAGATGCTGGCAGATGCCAGTGGAGTTATTCCCCTGGACTGTTAGCCCAGGGTCTGTCCCACCCACTAGAGCACTGACTAATCCAGCTCAGCCAGGGCAGGTAGCCTGCCCTAGGGACTGGCCCCACCTAACAGCAAGCCCTTCGGCAACTTTTGGGCCTGCATAGGTAGGGTGCCTGGAACCTCTGCAGCTGGGTGAGCGGATCTGCCTCTGTGGGGCAGGGCATGCTCAAGGAGTGGGTGGACTGTGTGGGGCATTGGTGGAGTGTGTGGGACCTCTGCAGTGGGGCGACTGGGTCTGCTTCTGTGGGTTGGGGCATGCACATGGGGCAGGACTGTGTTGACAGGCTCTGTGGCCCTCTGGGTGGTGGGACTGGACAGCTGCAGCAGACTTGTGATTCTCAGACTGCTACATAGGGGATCAGCCCCACCTTCCAAAGCCTGAAACAATTGGCTGCTCCCATGTCCACTCAGCTGCAACCCTGAGAGAGCTTACAAGAGCCTCATAGGCCAGAGGCCTACAGGAATTGTAGGCCCCTGAGCCTAGTAACCAGCCACCCTGATGGCCTACCCACTTAACAGAGAAACTGCAACAGGAATGTGCCATTAGACCTTGTAGCCAACAGTGTTGGGGCTCCCTACGCCCAATAAAGTGGCTGAAGGGTCCATAGCAGCCACACGCAGCTGAGCATTACAACCAGCCAGCCAGGGGTACAGCCTAGCCTCTTCGGGTACCTGCAGCAAGAACAACTCTGCTACAACAGAAGGAGACACATAGCCCACACAGGGGACACTCCTGGAACATTTGGAACTGGTGGTAAGAGGGAAGCACACTGATGAGCCTCATAAGACATAGGGCCACTTGTCCAAGATTGGGACACATAACTGACCTACCTAATACATAGATATAAGCACAGAGAAAGAGGCAAAATGAAGAGACAAAGGAATATGGTCCAAGTAAGGGAACAGGGCAAAACCTCAGACAAAGAACTAAATGAAACAGAAATAAACAATCTACCTGACAAAGAGTTCAAACAAAAATTCATAGGGATGCTCCCTGATCTTCAGAGAAGAATGGATGAACTCAGTGAGAACTTCAACAAAGTATTGGAAACTATAAAAAGGAACCAATCATAAGTGAAGAATACAATCCTGGAAATGAAAAATTCGCTAGAGGGACTCAATAGCAGAGTAGATGATACAGAAGAACAGATCAGTGAGCTGGATGAAAGACTAGAGGAAATAACCCAAGCTAAACAGATAAAAGAAAAAAGAGTTAAAAAGAACAAGGATGGTCTAAGGGACCTCTAGGACAACACCAAGCACACTAACATCCATATTATATGTGTCCCAGAAGGAGAAGAGAAAGACAAAGGGGCAGAGAATCTATTTGAAGAAATAATAGCTGAAAACTTTCCTAACCTACAGAAGGAAACAGACATCCAGGTACAGGAAGCACAGAGAGATCAAACAAGATAAACCTAAAGATACCGACACCAAGACACACTATAATTAAAATATCAAGAATTAAAGATAGAAGGAGAATCCTAAAAGCTGCAAGAGAGGGGCAGCAAGTTACATACAAAGGAAACCCCATAAGGCTATCAGCTGACTTCTCAGCAGAAACCTCACAGGCTAGAAGAAAGTGGCATGATATATTTAAAGTGATGAAAGGGAAAAACCTACAGCCAAGAATGCTCTATCCAGCTAGGTTATCATTCAGAATGGAAGGAGAGGTAAAGAGTTTCCCAGACAGGCAAAAACTAAAGGAATTTTATCACCAAGAAACCAGCCTTACAAGAAATGCTACAGGGACTTATTTAAGTGGGAAAGAGAAGATCACAAATAGGAATAAGAAAATTAGCAAAAAACAAAAAAGCAATAAAATCACTGGCAAATGTACAGTAAAGGTAACAGATCAACCACCTATGAAGATAATAGGACAGTCAAAAGACAAAAGTACTAAAATTATCTATTTCCATGATAAGAGGGTAACATACACACTCACAAAAAAAGAGGTTAGATATGATATCAAAAACATAAAATGGGGGAAGAGGGGAGTAAAAGAGTAGAGCTTTTAGCAAGAGGTCAAATTAAAGAGACCATCAACTTAATATAGATGCTGATACACATAGGTTATTATACATGAACCTCATGGTAATCACAAATCAGAAACCTATAAAAAATACACAAAAAACTAAGAGAAAAGAACCCAAACATAATGCTAAAGAAATCCATCAAACCACAAGGGAAGAGAACAAGAGAAGAAAGGAACAGAGAAGAACTACTAAAACACCAGGAAGAAAAGGTACAAGATGGCAATAAGTACATACTTATCAATATCTACTTTAAATGTCAATAGACTAAATGCTCTCGTCAAAAGACATAGGATGGCTGATTGAACGAAAAAAAAGACCCATATTTATGCTGCATAGAAGAGACACACTTCAGACCTAAAGACGCTCACAAACTGAAAGTGAAGGGATGGAAAAAGATACTCTATGCAAATGGCAAGGAAAAGAAAGCTGGGGTAGAAATACTTATATCAGATAAAATAGACTTTAAAACAAAAACTGTAACAAGAGACAAAGAAGCTTACTACATAATGATTAAGGGAACAGTCCAACAAGAGGTTGTAACACTTGTAAATATCTACGCACCCAACATAGGAGCACCCAAATATATAAAGCAATTATTAACAGACATTAAAGGAGAAATAGACAGTAACACAATAATAGTAGGGGACTTTAACATTCCACTTACACCAACGGATAGATCATCCAAACAGCAGATCAATAAGGAAACACGAGCCTTAAACGACACATTAGAC